>NC_060119.1:415843990-416175490 GCF_021461395.2 Schistocerca americana
TTACATAAGAGTTAAGGAAGTCCGATCCAAATGCAGGTTTGACTTCTGCCGAGTATTACCGAGTGAAAGTTGCTTATTCTTGGGAATAAGCTAATATTGGTAACAAGAAACGACAATAAGGAATATACGTATTGAGAGGCCAATCAAAATACCCAGACTCGTGAACAGAGGTCGACAAGAGGTTCGTGAACTAACACCACTTATTGCCCGAACCGCCTGTTTCTGAGCCAAAAATATCCTTTTAGAATGGGAAGAGTTACCCCAAAATATAATGCCATACGACAATAGCGAATGAAAATAAGCAAAGTAGACTAATTTTCGTGTCGAACGATCACGCACTTCTGATACCATTCGAATAGCAAAAATGGCAGTATTAAGTCTTTGAACAAGATCCTGATCTTGGGCTTTCCACGACAACTTACTATCTATAGGAACACCTAGAAATTTGAACTGTTCAGTTTCACTAATCATATGCCCATTCTGTGAAATTAAAATGTCAGGTTTTGTTGAATTGTGTGTTAGAAAGTGTAAAAACGGAGTCTTATTGTGATTTAGCGTTAGTTTATTTTCTACAAGCCATGAACGGAGGTCATGTACTGAACGATTTGAAACTGAGCCAATGTTGCACACACAACATCCTTTACTACCAAACTAGTGTCATCAGCAAACAGAAATAATACTTGAGGGCATATCATTTGTATAAATAAGGAACAGGAGCGGCCCCAGCACTGATCCCTGGGGCACCCCCCACTTGACAGCACCCCACTCAGATCCCATATCACAGCCGTTATCAACATTGTGAATAATGACCTTTTGCTGCCTGTTGCTAAAGTAAGAGGTGAACCAATTGTGAGCTACTCTCCATATTCTGTAATGGTCCAACTTCTGGAGCAATATTTTGTGATCAACACAATCAAATGCCTTAGTTAAATCCAAACATATGCCAAGCGTTCGAAACCTTTTGTTTATCCCATCCATTACCTCAAAGAGAAAAGAGAATATAGAATTTTCAGTTGTTAAACGACTTCTAAAGCCGAACTGTACATTTGATAGCAAATCGTATGATATAAAATGATCAATTATCCTTACATACATAGCCTTTTCAATAACCTTTTGGAAACACTAATGGTATAGAAATAGGTCTAAAATTATCCACATTATCCCTTTCTCCCTTTTTATGGAGCAGCTTTACTACTCAGTACTTTAATCGCTCAAGAAACTGACCATTCCTAAAGGAAAAATCACAAATATGGCTAAATACAGGGCTAACATGCGCAACACAGTACTTTAATATTCTGCTACACACTCCATCATAACCATGAGAGTTCTTAGTCTTCAGTGATTTAATTATTGACTCGATCTCCCACTTGTCTGTATCACAAAGGAGTATTTCATACATCAATCTCGGGATGGCATTTGCCAAGAAAGTTATATGATTGCATAAATGGTTCTCGGTTTACTTGCCGCATCAAATATGGATAAAATCCCGAGCTTCCGATGACTACCTCCGTCATCTTCGTCAGGGGTAAAACTGACTGTCGTGGACCGGTGAGGCTTCCGCTTTTATAAGCAATGGACGGCTTCTCATTGGCTGGATGACGTCACGGTGAAAACGGCGCGTACGGAGGCGGCAGCCTGTATGTTCATACATTTTTTTTGCGCGCTTTATCCTGCGTTGCTTGCAGCACCATCCATCGCAACAGGCGGAGAACTGCGAGGAATGTATGAAGTCGCCCTCTGTGCTCTTTCTTTATCAAATGCGCGCTTTCATGCATTGCTGAGTGCATATCCGGAGTCTCTGTTGAAATTATTATCACAAAGTCTAATTTCAACGGCTTCCCTAATGACAGAGTCCCAATACTGTGAAGCGTGAGCCAGTATTCTTGTTTCATCAAATAAAATCTTATGTTTATTTAACAAACTGTGCTCACCCACCGTTGATTTTTCAAGATACCTGTTTTCAGGTGACACTGATGTTCCACACAGCGATCGGCAACAGTTCTTATAGACTGGCCCACATAATTTTTGCCACACTCGCAAGGAATGCTGTAAATTCCCGGTACTCTTAGGCCGATACTATCTTTCACGGGTCGCAACATTTCCTTAATCTTCCTAGGTGGCCGGAAGACTGGTCTGATTCCCTGCCGGCTCAGGACTCTGCCGATCTTGCTGGTCGTTGCCCCGCAGAATGGTAGCCGCGTGATGTGTTGGTCCTCTTGATCTGTTCGAACAGCGTCCTTCCTAGATTTCTTCGCCAGAGTAGGTCTGATATCGCGATCAGAGCATCTATTTTTTCTGAATACCGTCGTCAGATGGTTAATCTCGGAGCCGAGATGATCCTTGTCCGAAATAGTCCTTACTCTGTGCGCCAAGGTATTCAGCATAGCTCTCTTCTGAGCTGGGTGGTGAAAACTACGTGCGTTTAGATATAAATCTGTGTGCGTCGGTTTTCTGTACACAGAATGTCCGAGACGTCCATCCGATTTTCGCTCCACCAGCACATCTGAGAAGGGTAACTTTCCATCCTTCTCCCCCTCCACTGTAAATCTTATGTTCTGGTGTATACCATTCAAATGATCAATAAATTGCTGCAGTGTCTCATTGCCATGTGGCCAGATTAAAAATGTATCGTCAACATAACTGAAGAAGCAGGATGGACGAAAGGAAGCACCGTTCAGCGCTCGTTCTTCGAAATCCTCCATGATGAAGTTAGCTATGGCTGGTGACAGTGGCGAACCCATGGCTGTTCCGGCAGTCATTTCATAATATTTTCCACCATACAAAAAATAAGTGGTCGTCAAAGTGTGTCGAAATAACTTCACTATTTCAGGAGAGAAATGAGCAGCCAACAGTTTTAACGTATCTTCATGTTCTACACAAGTCAGCCACCCGGGCTGCCCATTACTGCTAGTACCCAGTTTAGAATGTTCTAATGGAAAGCAACTCTCAAAGAGCACGAGAAATGTGTTAAGGAAAGCATTGTATTTATCATCGACGTTATCGGCACTATAAACATCCTGCCACTCTTGTTCCTTGACAAGGTTTAAAAAACTCTCTATTGCTGTTGGATTAACTTTCCTACATAGTTTGTAATTAAATATGACCTTGGTTTGAGTACAAAAGCCTTTTAGTGTTAAAATATGTGCATCACGATCTGGAAGGCCATTCACGCTTTTACTAACAGAATGCCCATCTAGTAATGAAGAATCAATAAAAAAATTGTCTATGGCTGTTCTACTGTTGCCCTGCACCCTAGTTGGAAAAAACACAGTTTGCATCGGATGATATGAATTTAGGAGATCTACCAACATCCTTTTTCTTGCATCATCATATACAAAATTTATATTGAAGTCATCACATACAACTAGTTTCTGGTACTTCCTACAAAGTGAATCAAGAACCCTCTCTAGCTTGAGCAGGAATGCTCTGAAGTCGGAGTTAGGGGACCTATAAACAACAACAATTAGACGTTTAGTTTCACTAAATTCAACTACCGCTTCCCAACATTCAAATATCTGCTCAGTGTAGTGTCGTGATACATCTACGGACTCAAATGGAATACTGTCTTTGTTTTTACGTACAGAGCCACTCCCCCACCCCGCAAGGAACTCCTTGAGAAACAGCCAGCTAATCTGTAGCCTGGTAAAGGAAGCCTCTGAATTGTTAAGTTATTTAAGTTGTGCTCTGATATACCAATAACTTCATAGTCAACATCTATAAGCAATTCATTAACTTTATCTCTAATACCTCTTATATTTTGATGCAATATGCTAATTCCTTCTCTACCTGGATACATTACATCCTCGGAAGGTGAGCCCTTAGTTAGACGGATTTCCTATAAGCAGGTATACCTATCAGCTGACTTCAATCTAAAAAAGGTGCACCTCTAACACCAACTACCACAGGAATTTTTCTATGCGTGACACCACCACCACCACCCACTACACTGTCACCTATAAGCTTAGCCAGCATCCCCTTCCCATACCTATTGAGGTGCAGGCCATGCCTAGTGAAACCCCATCTACTGATAGACCCAACTGGCACCACTGAGATGTGACCCATGCCCTCTACCATCAGCGCCCTCTCCAGCCCCATGTTAACGCGCCCAACAGCCGCATTAATATGAGGCCGATTATGACGCTGAAACAGTTGCACGAAATGGACATTAGTGCCACCAGTTTGAGTAGCTATCTTTATCAGGTCCCCACCTACATCATATTCCTTGTCCCTATCGAGACTGTTCCCTGTTCCACCCACTATCACTACCTGATCCTCCTTCGTAAAATTCCTACATAACTTCCCTATGCTGTCAGTCACCTGAGCCAACCCTGCACTAGGCTTCACAATGCTGGTGACCTGGTACTCACTCCACAACATTTCCTGCAACTGCTGGCCCACACTTCTCCCGTGAGAACTACCTAGCAGCAGAACCTTCTTCTTTCTGGTAGAATTTGCGGCTGAACTAGGCCTCCTAATTGCTGAGGACTGCATGTTCCCTGCTTCTACAGCTACACGAGGCTCCTCTTCACTCAACTCTGACACTTGGTCATATCTAGTGCATGTATGCAAAGTAAAACTGTCTGAATACCTCCTCTTCCTAGCTGCCTTCTTGCCAACTGCCAGTTCCCATTCCGCACCACCCTTCACCCTCCTCAACCAATCTAGTTCCTTCTTTTGCGCGTTGTAACTACACCTGAAGGGCACAGATCTTACGCTCCTGCTCCTCTATCAACTTATTTCTACTACAGATTCTGCATTACTAGGAGAGGATCTCACTAAAATGACCACTGGCTTCCCCACTGCATTCCCCCCAATGAAAATACTTTGAACAAATCCCACATCGTAACCCACTACTCACAAACCTACGACAGAGCCTACACTTCTCACTCATGGTAAAATTTTACAGTTACTAAAAAAACTGTACGTCTACGTTACCAAAGTTCAGTTACACCAGTAGAACTATTTAAGAACTACCAATAATAGTCTCGAAATTCTCTGCCTATTAAGGATGCAACTACTCGTATTAATACTACTACACCACAGATAATACCAATACCAACAAAATTCCACAGAATTATTAACTAAAACCAAGGAATTCAAACGGCTACTGGAGCACTAAGCGAAGTTAAAACACTGAATGGAAATTTTACTGAAATATTTCACTAGAAACAATAATAAACGTCAGTTGAAAACTAAAGCACTAAATTTACTAAACGACTTCAACACACTGAAAACTCTATAAAACACAGCGAGCGAACGGTTACAAAAGTTTATTAAGTCGTTAATTCGCCACAAACGGCACGCAACTGAGCTGAAAATTATTAAATTTAATAACTGTATTACTGAGCACAAATAAGTTTGTCAGTACTTAGCTTTATAACCGCTACAGCTGCAGTGCTCGCCGCAAAATGTAAACACACTACTGAATTTAAGAGCCCTATTTGCAAAATCCGGATAACATCGTGCACTTTCAACTCAAGACACTATTCTTGAGCCGACTGCACCAATGACGACGACCCATGCTTGAGGGTTACGCGTCGCTTCGATTTCTAAACAGACATTAGATTGATCATCGTAATCCACTTAATGTACAGAGAACTCCAGCGTCTGATGTACGCTCGCACTCCTACATTATTGACAGACATTGGCTGAGTGCATGGAGAGATAGACAACCAAGTCCACGCTGAGATACTAATCAGGATGAGAACGTCATTAATAATAGATCAGCCAGATCCTGAGATATCGTCACTGCGATAAAAGCTAAAATCACACAGGCACTTAGTGTAAATGTGCATAATATCTGAGGAGGTATTCACAGAGAGACGGAACCTGTGATAGCATCTATTGCTATATTATTATTATTTAAAATTTTTCTCAGACGTTATGTCTGGTAAAAAATGGAAAGTGACGCGGACCTTGATCAAGTGTGACTTCCTTTTAACTGTACGGTATACGTTATATTGCATTTAGGAACTTTCGAGTAATTGAACATGTATCAATAATTACAGATTTCTGTAGTTGTATATATAAGTTTGTATGTAGCTGTATTGCATTGATGTACTGGTGGATATTGTGTGGTATGACTCCTGTAGTTGATAGTGTAATTGGTATAATGTCAACTTTATCCTGATGCCACATGTCCTTGAATTCCTCAGCCAGTTGGATGTATTTTTCAATTTTTTCTCCGGTTTTCTTTTGTATATTTGTTGTATTGGGTATGGATATTTCGATTAGTTGTGTTAATTTCTTCTTTTTATTGGTGAGTGTGATGTCAGGTTTGTTATGTGGCGTTGTTTTATCTGTGGTGGTGGTGGTGGTGGTGGTTAGTGTTTAACGTCCCGTCGACAACGAGGTCATTAGAGACGGAGCGCAAGCTCGGGTTAGGGAAGGATTGGGAAGGAAATCGGCCGTGCCCTTTCAAAGGAACCATCCCGGCATTTGCCTGAAACGATTTAGGGAAATCACGTTTTATCTGTTATAATGGTTCTGTTCCAGTATAATTTGTATTCATCATTCTCCAGTACATTTTGTGGTGCATACTTGTATGTGGGAACGTGTTGTTTTATTAGTTAATGTTGTATGGCAAGTTGTTGATGTATTATTTTTGCTACATTGTCATGTCTTCTGGGGTATTGTGTATTTGCTAGTATTGTAGATGCGCTTGTGATGTGATCTACTGTTTCCATTTGTTGTTTGCAAAGTCTGCATTTATCTGTTGTGGTATTGGGATCTTTAATAATATGCTTGCTGTAATATCTGGTGTTTATTGTTTGATCCTGTATTGCAATCATGAATCCTTCCGTCTCACTGTATATATTGCCTTTTCTTAGCCATGTGTTGGATGCGTCTTGATCGATGTGTGACTGTGTTAGATGATACGGGTGCTTGCCATGTAGTGTTTTCTTTTTCCAATTTACTTTCTTCGTATCTGTTGATGTTATGTGATCTAATGGGCTGTAGAAGTGGTTATGAAATTGCAGTGGCGTAGCCGATGTATTAATATGAGTGATTGCTTTGTGTATTTTGCTAGTTTCTGCTCGTTCTATAAAGAATTTTCTTAAATTGTCTACCTGTCCATAATGTAGGTTTTATATGTTGATAAATCCCTTCCTCCTTCCTTTCTGTTTAATGTGAATCTTGCTGTTGCTGAATGTATGAGATGTATTCTATATTTGTGGCATTATTATTATTATTATTATTATTAATAGTAATAATAATTAAAAATTAAGATCGAACCTAGGGACTATGTATGCTGTAACAGAGGAGATATAACTATGCTCATCAACGCTGTGTTACATTCGAAGATTATGAAAATATTTTGTGACTCGTGTTCGGAAGAGAAACGAGGTCAAGGACTGCCGACAAGAAACTTGCATCTTTGAAACTGTGTTTCGCACTATTCTACACGAGATGACTAACGTTACTTTACGTGATTCGTGGACGAGAAAATAATCTAATTGCACTTGTGTGTGTGTGTGTGTGTGTGTGTGTGTGTGTGTGTGTCGCTCAGTGACGAGGTTTACGGCGTATTGGACACTGTCAGCGCTCCTCGCCGTCATCTCAAATTTACTTCTCTAAATTATAACATTTTCGCTAAGTGACTGTTCGTGAATGTGCTTTTTTGACAATTGCTATTTCAGTACCATAGCCATTTAAGTGATTCATTATTGTGCTATGATAATCAGTCACGTTGAATGTCATAACACATATCAAGAACACCGTATGTAACTTCTGACGTTAAGTGAAGTAATACTATAATAAAAAATATTGTCGATACTGTTCAGATTATAATGTCTGAAGTTTTAAAAATAATTACAATTGGAAGGATTAGTGCGATTTCTACATCAAAAATTAAGAAAATTACTGCAATTAAGAAGAATAGAAGTGAGACTGGTATTCGTGCTGATCTTTTTGGGTCAAATCCACACTCAAATGTTAAGTGACGTTGACATAACGTTCGCTGTATGGCCGACGTTGCGTTAATTTATTGGCACGTGCTATGTCACGCATTATGAGTAACTAAGCACAGCCGAACTAAACAGACAGCGACTCGCAGAAGACGGGAAGCCAATACTGTGTAATACCCCATCTACCATTGATAATGGACTCTATTCGGCAAGCAACAGGATCGACAAACATCTTCATGGATGCCTTAGCCTGCTAAAGCCCGTCATTGATGATTACACTATAGGAAATTCTGCAACTAGCCATAAGTGTTTTTGAAGTGATTTTATTGTACCGTTACTAGTTTCGGTACTGATCCTATCGTCAAATGGTACCGTTGACTTCTTTGAAAGTTTTACATTTCTGTCTTCCTGAAAAGCTCTGCTTTACATATTATATAAGACAGAGGTTTGATTTTCTTTTACAATCCGTACTGATCAATGAACTGAATTAAATACAAGACCAGGATGATATGTAAAGGAGGGCTTTTTAGGAAGATACAAATGTAAATCTTGCAAGGAAGTCAACGGTATCATCTGACGATGAACTCAGGCCCTAAAGTAGTGATGGAACAATAAAATCATTTCCAAAAATGCTTGCGGCTGGTCGCAGCATTTCCTACAGTGTGATTTACGAAAAAATGCTGCGGTGTACTCCAACCAAGGGATAAAGTAAATGATGATTAGAACTGGTAGAGCTTTTGCATTGCAGAGATTTCGATTACTGTACGTCTCACTCACGGTCCCAAAAACCCTAGATTTTTCAAGGAGATTCAGACAGGTGATTTAGCGAGGCGAGATTTTTTAGGCTGCCTGAGTGTTCATCAAATCAGGAATATATGCTTGCAGTCCCGTGAACACAGCTTTCGTCGTACTAGATGATGGTAGTATCTATCCTGATTTTGGTTTCCCAAGAAATTCATAATCGATTAAAATGGATGCCACGGTGATACCTTTGAAAAGGACATGGTCGTCTTCCTTTCTCATCATGCTCTACTCGAGTGCGCAATCCGTCTCTAACGACCTAGTCGTCGGTGGAACATTAAACTCTAATTTCCCCCCATTTCTTTCCACGCTTTACCAACTTATTGTGTACAACGGCGCAGAATGTAGTTATAATTCATCAAAATCTTCGTCAGTGAATTCTGTCTCGGGTAACATGCGGGAAGTTCTTGTAGAACATTAATTGAAACTTTATCTTCTTGCTGCTGAACTCATCATTTTCTACAATTAGTGGATTCAGCATCAGCAGAACATCTACCCAAAAACATTATATGTATGATTCGTTTGTTCCGTAATAATCGTGGTAGCCTCTTACAGGTGAGACTAGAAACGAGATGACTTATCTTTTCGCAACCTTGGCTACTTGAAAGCGAACCATATTTCACAGACTGCGATAACAATCCACCAGCATTGCTTTTAATCTTACATTAGAACAAGAATGGTACTACGTAAGTAAAGGACCAAGTAATTATCAATTATTATAAACGATCATTTGAATTCACAAATTATCACTGGAGATTCAGCTTTCAATTTTTTGACAGCTGCATATCATAAGCTAGCATAAAAGTGAACAATCACACAATACCGAAACTACCAAAAAATTCGACACTGAAAACAAGCAAAAATTGTCCTCCGCTACATTATTCTATTTAAGTGCTTTTAATGTAACTTAAGTGTCCCTATACGGAAGAAACACTTTTTCGACCAGTACGGTCATCTATTGATGTGCGCTCATCTAAGTCTGTGAAAGATTGCATTGAAGCGTTAGCTCAAGTTCTTCCTGTTGCATTTAGTTGCAAAATCCTATCTCTGGTGTTACGTTCTATTGCCCGCCATGATTGACTGCAGCAGACTCTTCATAACGATGGCTACATTTTGCATTCACTTCTGTTTGCCTCTATGGAGCAAACGGCCATACTGTTCTGGAATTAATGATGTGTATAATGAACAGATACAAATAAAATACCAGTTGAAATAAGAATGTCGTCGATTGAAAATTTAAATGCAGGAAATCATACAAAGTTCAAAACGAAGCAAGAGATGCTGAAGTGTAAATTTACTAATCTACAGCGAGCGTTGGTTTTTATTAGGTCTTAGAAATTTATGATGTTTCTTTCATTTAAGTAGATTTCAAATACTTCTTGTATCCGCTGCAAGATTAGACCACTTTCTTTTTCAGACTCAAACAATTTGGATGGCGAAATTGCTTGCACATAAAGAGAAATTTTGTAATTTAATGACGAAAACGTGTAAGTAATAACTAACGAACTTAAGATAAAATTTCTGTTTATACTCGTACTTTCTGCGTTGTTTCATCAAAAATTGCCTTTTGAATTTTCCTTAATGTCTTAACTTTGAAGATAAATGAAAACCTTTGAGAACTGATCAAGGAGATTTTCAAACGTGAGATTTTATTCTTTCATTATGTGTTAAGGAAAGAAGAAATACTGTATTTTTCGAGTGGCCACGACCAGTGCGTTACACGACAATCTTATAAGTGATGAAATAGTATCTGCGGATATACAAATACCACACTTCACTTTCCACAATGTATTTATTGTCTGTCAAAGTTTTATATTTCTTCGATATCGTTTTTGTCTATGAAAAATCACCAGATCTACTCTATGTTCCTTACATGTGTAACTACTAGAGCACAGATCTAATTCCTAGCGTTCAGGGCGAAAAATGATTCTCGGAAGTGTAAAATTGTGATTTATGGAACAAATGTAAAATACTGTTGGCCCAGGACTATGAACTAAAAAATGTACTGAAAATCTTACAGCTGAAGCACGTATTTAATTATTTTTTATATACTGATGCATTAATTTTACCTGACTGTAAAGGCATCTCGTACATCTAGCCAGGCATTCTACGCATTTTAAATTAAATTTTTTACAATAAGCGTTTTATACATTTCATCTAATACAGAATCGAATATTTAGAAATGAATATCACAGAAGTGCTGTGACCGACTCCTTGGAGACTGAGGTGGCTAGTAATACTACCGTTAATCAGAACACTCTGGATAAGTAATGTTTTATTAATTACAACAAAACTTATCTTTGCTCGCCAAGCTCAGCTGAAGCTATGAAGCTGCACACGTAGACTTGCAGTTCAGAACACACTGAATGAGCCACGATTACTGAGTGGTGAACTGACACACGTTCAGAATGGCCGTACTGTGACTTCACTACAGGCACTAGAAAACACAAATTCCCAGACACTGGTTGACACTGTTCTGATAGCGTAGGCTCGTAGACACAGTTCACAGGAGACGGAAGTCCCTTCACTCTAGACAGCACAACGACGACACCACAAGTCGTGCAGAAAAAGCACAGTTTACACTCTTTCATTACAAGTACAATAATGAATACAACTTACAAGCAGGCTGATTTAAACTACGAGCGCTAGCAGCAGTCGAGACAAGAGGAGTGGTATTCAACGAAAGCAAAGTAAGCTCTCTTTTTGTTCGATGTGTCGTACTTCATATCTGTACAATGGATATTTTTCAAACAGAAGTCTTCAGTAGTCGATATGTTAAGCCAAAGAGGTTCTGAGTAGGGCCGGCAACCAATGTGATCTTTGGTTGTCGTTGCCAAGTATAGCTTTCAATGAGAAGTAAGCGATAGAGTTGGCAGTTGCCCGCTCTGCTGACCGCTCTGGAAGTAGCTAGCAGAACAAAGAGGTGCAAATGCAGAGATGTTGCTTTTTGGAAATATGATTTTGTAAATTCAGATTTCAGAAGCGTGAAGCTATTCGGGTAATGTTGTCGCTGCATTGTTCGCCCGCACGTAATTTATCATGTGCTCGACAAAGGCACATATTTAGCGCGATTTTTCTTTACTGATTCGAGTCAGTTAGTTTGATTGTCGAGACTTGATTAAGCGAAGTTCTCTCTCCACATAACTTGGAGTCGGAATTGCAAATTCACCATTCCTTTACCGTTTCAATAACGTATTATATGGACGAGTAATATCTCTTTATAAGACGTGAAATTTGTGAAGGTGGCTAATTGGGAATCAGAGTTTCACAGTGCAGTTTTTGAATAGTACTCTCGTTTTAGTCATTGAGTAAGTTTAGTTTCTTCCATCGTCTCCTCACGAAAATTTTGTCTCACATTTGTCTGACGCCGCACTGCACTGAGCGGAATACCGTCACTCGAAGTAAGGCATGATGTGCTTAACGTAGCTGGTTTCACTTGCATTGCGCTACGCAAGGATTCCTTCAGTCGGATTGCTGATGCTGCGAGCAGTACTGGTACCGAGTTTCCGTTGCCACAAGGGCAAATTTGTCAGGGACAGTTTAACGTCACAGTCAGGACACAATAAGATTATTCACAGTTAAGCACTGCATATCAAAATTATCGTCAGTGTCAAAGTAAGGTTCAGTTCAGATCTCATTTCTTATGCAGACATTCTCACTCGTACAGCGCAGTATTGCATTCACGAGTGCATCATTTAATGTTCGGAATTTCAGTTAGTCAATTTGCGTACATAAATGTACAGCGCATTTTCACAGAAGCTCTTCTAAAGTTCGGGTTTTAATTTTATGTAGAATTTTTACTCTGTTAGTTTTGTGTGTTAGATACTGTGATGTAGTCCTGCTCACTGCCCTGCACATACAAGATTTTACAATACAGCTTTTTCAGGATACTGTTTTACGCTTTCCAATAATTTCTGTAAAAGTTAATTGCAATACAGTTACACAGTTTCAGATGGATTTGGTGACTCTTTGTCATGGTAGCGTTTTTATAAACACGACACTGGCTTTGTTCAGGCCCACATTACAACACAGAGAAACACGAATGCTTAAGAATAGGAAACCAGTTTAAATACGCAACAAGAACAAACTACAATAAAAAGAAAACAATTACACAGTGGTGGGTGGAATGTACTAGTACAAGAGGTGGACAGAATAGAGAAGAAAAATGGTTCAAATGGCTCTGAGCACTATGGGACTTAACATCGGTGGTCATCAGTCCCCTAGAACTTAGAACTACTTAAACCTAACTAACCTAAGGACATCACACACATCCATGCCCGAGGCAGGATTCGAACCTGCGACCGTAGCGGTCACGCGGTTCCAGACTGAAGCGCCCAGAACCGCACGGCCACACCGGCCGACAATAGAGAAGAAGTTTCCGAAGATTTTGATTTTATGAATGAGCACAACTAGCATATTAAATAAGCGAGACCTCGTGTTACGATTATGGTGAGATGACAGGCCCTTTCTTTCTGCTGCGAGGTAAATGTAAATGTCGTGTGAATAGGGCTTCCCGCGAGTAGACCGATCGCCGTGTGCAAGTCTTTCGATTTGACGCCACTTCGGCGACTTGCGCGTCGATGGGAATGAGATGATGATGATTAGGACAACACAACACCCAGTCCCTGAGCGGAGAAAATCTCCAACACAGTCGGGAATCAAACCCGGGCCCTTAGGATTGACAGTTCGTATGCTGACCACTTTACTTTTTTTATGATCTCATTTTGTTTTGTGTTGTTCGTTGAATTTGTTCGGGGTGGAAGTCCGATGATGACACCCGTTTAGGTTCTCCGTTGATCTGTTCACTCAGTTTTTGAAACAGAGGGTAGCTAACCCTCTGACCGAACACGCTGAGCTACCGTGCCGGCATGGAACTACTTAAATCTAACTAACCTAAGGACCTCCCACACATCCATGCCTGAGGCAGGATTCGAACCTGCGACCGTAGTAGCAGGGCGGTTCCGGACTGAAGCGCCTAGAACCTCTCGGCCACATCGGCCACGGTCCCTTGCGAACTCAGACATCAGAACCTACAGGGTACTTCCCGTCGATCTAGAATCATGAAATTTGCCAAGAAGCAAGGCTTCACACTACAAACTAGGGAGAAAACATAAAACTGTTAATTTGTGATTATATCACACGGAATGAAAATCTGTCATTTGCTATCAGACCATCTGCCTGTCCGTCCGTCTGTTAATCACCCTTTTTGTCGGGAACCGGTAGACGTACGACACTGAAACTTATGCCACGTGCTGAGATCTGCAGTTTTTTGTAGCTGTAAAAATGTTATGATTTCAAGTCAATGCAGTCAAAAGATACGCCCATTTATTTCATATAATTTGATACTTGCAAACTCATTCATAAAAACGTGTAGGGTACCTCCCCCTGACATAGAATCATCAAAGTTGGCGAGAAGAAAGGAGTTGCAAAGGAAAAAAATCTGAAAATTAATAATTTTTTATTATATAACACGAAAAACCATTTCTTTTGTCGCTTGTTACATAACTTCAAACTGGAAACAAACATTCACGAAAGTCTAGGAAACTCTGAGACAGATCTTGCCAGTACCAATGTCGATAACAGGCAATAATCGTGGAGATCCACTAATCTCGAAATGGATGAGCTGTTTGCCTACATAATTAAGTTTGTACGGAACCCTCAGTGCGGGAGTCCTACTCGCAACTGGCCAGTTTTTTTTTTTTTCCTTTATTTCCGCTATCACATAGATAAACCTAACAATGAGTCAACTAAAATTACAGACCACACTTAACATAGGATACAATGAGTCGACGTCTTCTTTCAGTGAGTGAACAGAAGCTTTTAGGTTGTGTCTGGAAAGATTTTGAACGTAAAATTTTTAACTGACATTTTTAAAAATAAACCAGTCAATTAAAATAATTAAAACAGTTCTATATCAATTGCTTCAAGCAAATTTACGTTCAAAATATTAGGCGAACCCCCAAAAGATAAATATTAACGAAGATGAAATAGATTACCCAATGCTTTGCACAAAAGAATTTACAATAAAACTTAGAACATGAATACAATATTTATTTATTTATTTAGTGTATGGAATCTTCAGAGTTCAGTTGCACACACACTATTAATTAATATAATATAATAAACGAATTACAAATATGTTATTAAATGATTGATTGCAAACAAAAATATGCGAAAGATTAGGGAGACAGCCACTGCAGCTATTACGAGTCTACATGTAAGCAGAATGAAATTTTCACTCTACAACGGAGTGCGCGCTGATATGAAACTTCCTGGCAGATTAAAACTGTGTGCCGGACCGAGACTCGAATTCTGGACCTTTCCCTTTCGCAGGCATGTGCTCTACCAACTGAGCTACCCAAGGACGACTCACGCCCCGTCCTCACAGCTTTACTTCTGCCAGTACCTCGTCTCCTACCTTCCAAACTTTACAGCCGGCCGGTGTGGCCGTGCGGTTAAAGGCGCTTCAGTCTGGAACCGCGTGACCGCTACGGTCGCAGGTTCGAATCCTGCCTCGGGCATGGATGTGTGTGATGTCCTTAGGTTAGTCAGGTTTAATTAGTTCTAAGTTCTAGGCGACTGATGACCTCAGAAGTTAAGTCGCATAGTGCTCAGAGCCATTTGAACCATTTGAAACTTTACAGAAGCTCTCCTCCGAACCTGCAGAACTAGCACTCCTGAAAGAAAGGATATTGCGGAGACATGGCTTAGCCACAGCCTGGGGGATGTTTCTAGAATGAAATTTTCACTCTACAGCGGAGTGTGCGCTGATATGAAACTTCCTGGCAGATTAAAACTGTGTGCCGGACCGTGACTCGAACTCGGGACATTTGCCTTTCTCGGGCAAGTGCTCTAACAACTATACTAGTTCTGCAAGGTTCGCAGGAGAGCTTCTGTAAAGTTTGGAAGGTAGGAGACGAGGTACTGGCAGAAGTAAAGCTGTGAGGACGGGGCGTGAATCGTGCTTGGTTAGCTCAGTTGGTAGAGCACTCGCTCGCGAAAGGCAAAGGTCCCGAGTTCGAGTCTCGGTCCGGCACACAGTTTTCATCTGCCAGGAAGTTTCTACATGTAAGTAGGTCACCCACTGAACAGCACCTGGAGTAGCATTCATGATATGCCTCCATTATCCTTCAAACCTCTTCGCAGGACATTCGAAGATCAGGTGAGGGATTGTTTGTTCTTCTGCACCACAGTCGCATTGTGGGTCATGAGTGAGTTTCCATTTGTGTAGAATGGCCTTACACGATTAAATCTGCACCAAGTTCTTCTGGGCATTTGCAATCCTTCCACCGATATCGAAGGGTCAAACTCAGTGAAGAGAGGATGGTGATTATTCAACGACCAGTATTGCCTCCATTCCCTTGCTATGTGGTACCTTTCTGGGAATTTGAGGACTTCGTCTTCCCATATAGGTTTCCTGGATTTTAGGTGGGTGGTTGGTGGATGGTCCAATATTCTTCAGATAGGTGTATCTTCAGAGGGGTCATTAATTTTCTTCCATTCTCGGATATCTGCTTGTTGCCTTCAGAGGGAGGGAGGAGCTATATTGCAAGGGGCATGAAGCCAGGGAAGTGGTGTTGATTGCAGAGGTCCTGAGACAATCCTCATGGTACGAAGTGTAGACGACCTCCAAGACGGTGTACCCCGGGGAACGGTCCGTGACGACAGAACGGCAAACACTCTACACGCTAGGCGACCGAACTAGAATGAATTTCTCTCACGGTCAAGAAAATCTACAGAGGAAAATGAAAAAAACAATATGTATTAAACATTAAAGAGAAAATTTCTTGTGAGAAGTCAGTTAACCAAAGGCCTCTTGGGCACAACCACATTTCATTTACAGTGCACGTCAGATAACAGAAGATACTCAGCTTCAGCACAGACCGCCAGGACGAGCGACTGCAAACGAACAGCACGGCGCGCTGGGAAATGCTCGAGAGCCGAGCACACGGCCGCAAGTAAGTCAGGCCCACGCCACAAGAAGCCTGCGACACGGAACACTCGCCCAACAACTTAGTAAGTGCCGTCAACAAACAGGAAAGATACGTTTCTGATGGATTATACTACAAGTAAAGTTATGGTTTAACGATGATTGCACTTATAGAGCGTTCTAATAAAATGATACGCCGTAGGAAATGAGCTGCGCTAACTACAGAAAGGGAGAAATGTAATAAACAAATCGCTAGGGTCTTACCATTAGCCGAAGCTCACAACATGCTTAAAAGGGCTGGATAATAGTAATACCAGAGAGCCCAACAGCTTCTAAAACATCGTGAAAACAAACATTAAAACTTAGAACAACTAGATGTCTTGCATAAGAATTAATAAAGACACATTAGATAAAACCATATTAGACGTAGGCCCTTGATACAGGTATGCATGACAACTGGGTACATTACATAAGCATAACAGCATTAACCGTGTCAAATTTTTTTCTGCGAGTGAACGCTGGCCAGCGGATTAAGACAAGTTACTTCAAAATCGCACAGAGCAGGCAGGGAAATACACTATTCACAAAATCACAGAGCCAAGTAACAAGGCGTGCATGATGACTCAATGAAACATAAACGCGAACATCTATTCAAACAGCTCGCGGAGCGGAAAATCTGTGCACAGAGCTGAACAACAAGTGGCGCACAACATAAGCGAACCAGACCTCTGACTTCTTCCCAGCCCTGGCGAAGAAGAGCGAACAACGACACGGAGAAGATCTCGTGCTCATTGACAGCCCGTGTGCGTCGTTCCAAGCACTGCTGCTGCCCCCGGCTCAACGGCCGCTTTAAGACGGCGGGGCAGCGATAACCGTACAAGGTAGTAACCCGCGCCCCCTGGTGAGACGCCAGCTAGAAGTTATCGACCGTGAAATGAGCCACCACGACTCACTTTTTTTCTTGTTTTGGTTTAAGGAAGCTTTCCCCAGAGTTTGCAAAAGTATTTTTGGGTGAGTATGTACAGTATATGACTTCCTCGTCTGTTCAATCCCAGCACTTTTGGGGCAATTTAACCACGCTTAGAAGCTCGCTCTAAATCCATCAGATAACGTTTCGATGTATACTGTGTGATTTTTGATTAAAATTCTTCTGGGTATTATGCCGCGTCATTGCTAAAAACTAACAACAATAATAAACTAAAACCGACGTTTCGGCCGAACTGCAACGGCCTTCCGCAGGGCACGACTGGTTTTGCATGGGGATAGGTGCTGCTATTTACTACAGACTATCGATGTCTGACGTCACTGTTGCAAAACTTTTAATTGGCCCTCTAATATGATTGGCTAGTTATGACGTAAGAGAAAATGGAAAGAAAGAGGCTATTCGTGGATGTCCATGTCGACAACGATTGGTAGCTGTCCGCCAATCAGCGTTCGACTTCAGGTCGGCAAGTTTTCCTCCTGGTGTGCGCGGAAGCGGACTGATAGTTGCTCCACAGCTGTTTGTGCAGATACGTCCGTGTCCCGTGTAGCTTCTGCCCCGCGACCGCTCGCGGCTCGTTGGACTGGGATGGCCGGCAGTCAGGACGCCGGGAGTTTGTAGCCATCTTCTCTGTTGATGTTGTCAGGCTGCTTAATAATTTCGATCGCCTCCCGTATTTTGCGTTCTTGCATCCACGATTCTTTCGCCAGTAGTCGGGCTTCCTGGAACCTGATAGGTTGTCCACAGTCCCGGTGGTGTTCCGCTATCGCCGATTTGTTGTGTTGTTGTAATCGTACATAGCGTTCGTGTTCTGCTACTTGTAAGCTGACAGGTCTCCCTGTTTCTCCTATGTAGGCAGCTCCACACTCACACCGTAGTTCGTAAACACCTGCAGTGTTAAGACTGTTGACTACATCCTTGGTGGAACCTATCATTTCGTGGATCTTGTGACTGCGTCGGCGGAGGACGTTGCCTAGCCGTTCACTGACGCCTTTTACATATGGTAAGTTTACCAGTGGAAGCTTCTCTTCTTTGCCTTCTTCTCGTGTTCTGCTCTCTTTGGTTTTAGCTACCTTTCTTATGATGTTGTCATCATAGCCGTTGGCACGAAAGGTGTGTTGCAGCTACTTTAATTCTTCTTTGATGTTGTTTTTATCGCTTATCCTGTAGGCTCGGGCAGTTAACGTATGCAGAACAGGATACTTTTGAGCTGGGTGGTGGTGGCTCTCCGCGTGCAGGTACCGATTAGTGTGCGTTGGTTTCCGGTACACTATGTGTCCCAGTTTTCCTTCGGCAGCTCTGTATACTTCTATATCCAGACATGGCAAGGTACCATTGTTTTCAGTCTCATGTGTGAACTTTATATTTTTGTGCAGGCTGTTTAAGTGCTGGAGGAAGTTTCCCAATTCCGCTTCACCGTGAGGCCAGATAACGAATGTGTCGTCCAGAGATCGTAGCCAAGAAGTGGGACGTAATGGAGCAGAAGCTAGGGCCGTTTGCTCAAAGGCTTCCATGAAGATGTCCGCAGCTACAGGGAAGAGCGGGGAACCCATTGCCACTCCATCTAACTGTTCGTAATATTTTCCCCGCCAGGTGAAGTACGTAGATGACAGGTATAAGCGCACCAGATCGCAGATATCTGGTGGGATCCGATCTTGTTTATCATTGTTGTTAGTTTTTAGCAAGGACGCGGTATAATACCCAGAAGAATTTTAATCACTATGACACCGGCCGCGGAAGCCTACTTTCTTATATGTGTGATTTTGGTCGATTCTGCATCTTCGTGCATCAAGTATGACCGTAGTGTTGTGATAAACTGCAGCAAATAGTGTAAATATTGTAAATAAATACAGTTAATTCTCTCATTACCAGTACAAAAACTGGAACAACAACAAGGCTAAGGAATTTCGAAAGCACTGGCCGTTCCTAACACACACAGGTGGATAGGAGTGGTGACGCACCACGTTAGATACAGTGCGGTCGCCGAAGCTCGCTCGTAGAGACAAATCTATTGTACAGCACAGTCTATGAAAACATACACTGATGGGCCAGAACGCTATGACCATCGACCTACAATCGATCTAAACCCGTACAGGTGATAGTAGCGTCAATTAGCGAGGAATGACCACTAGTTTGGCAACGCTTGATGTGTGTAGTATCAGTGAGCGTGCTGTCCGTGTGTAGAATGAGTTTGACCGAGGACAGACTGCGATGGCCCAGAGGATCCGCAAGAGCAATTCGGAAACTGTACGACTTTTCCGGTGTTCGAGGAGTGCTGTGGTGAGTGTCTTCAACATGTGGCGAAACCAGCGTGAAACTACCTCCAGACCTTGTGTGGTTGGGCGGCCACCCCTCATTACAGATGTCTGACGTCATAGGTTGGGCAGACTGGTAAACTAGGACAGGCGTTGAACACCGTGGCGGAATTAACATCAGACTTCAGTGCTGAGCAGAGTACAAGTGTGTCTAAACACACGGTGCACCGAACAGTCCTACTGATGGGTTTCCGCGGCAGACGACTCATGCATGTGCCAATGTTAACACCACGACATCGGCAACTACGACTGAAATGGGTGGGTGACCATCGGCACTGGACGTTGGCGCAGTGGCAGAGCATTCCATGGTCTGATGAATCTCGATGGCTTCTTCATCATGCCGATGGGAGTACGCGAATCCGATGTCTTCCAGGGGAACAGAGACAAGCTGGCGGCGGCTCCGTTATACTCTGGGAACGTTCATGTGGGGATCCGTGGGTCCGGTGGAGCTCGTGCAAGGCACCGTGACGGCCAAGGAGTGTGATGCACTGATTGCAAGCTACGTATACTCCTTGATGGCGATCATTTTTGCCGACGGCAGTAGCGTTTTTCAAAATGATAATGCACCGCATCACAAGGCCAGGAGTTTGATAGAGTGGTTCGTGGAACAGAGTGGCGAGTTCCAGTTGATGTGCTGGCACCTCAGCTCGCCAGATCTGAACCCGGTCGAACACATCTGGGATGTGACTGATGTGGTCGCAGAGCTCATCGCCTTCCTCCATGGAAATTACAGGAATTAGGTGACGTGTGTGGAGATGTGGTGCCAACTCCCTCCAGCGACCTGGCACGGCTTCATTGCTTCCGTGCTTCGACGCGTCGCCGCTGTTATCCGTCCAAAAGGTGGAGGTACCGGCCCAGATGTCAGAATTATTCAGCCTTTCTTACCTACTTTGGACAGAAGGGTGTGTGATTGATACCTACGTCTACCATCGTTACGCGAGCTTGGCACTATTTTTCAGGAAGAATGGCATAAGATACTTTTGAAAACCACACTGGACCTGTATTTATCCTTTCCGAGATGACTGGAAGTTGTTTTGAATGCGTGCGGCTTTCTTACACCGTAACGTGTTGCTTTTTCGTGCTGACACGACCGGAGCTACAAGCCCTCTTATCTGTGCTGTGGTAACTTTACGACCTGCCACTGCTGCCCTTACAATACGAATATCGTGGTGGGCGTCTGTTCTGCGTGGACGCCCAGAACCTCGTCTACGGGAATGTTCACGTAACCACTGATACTAGCAACATTTCACATCTGACGCAGCACATCCAATTTGTGTGGCAGTTCTCCGAGAATTGATTCCGTCACTCGGAAGGCCACAGTTTGTCCTATCTTAAACTCGCTCATTTGGCTGTATGAAGCACGAGTGCTTGCTTCACACGTTTGCACCAAAATGAGCCTTCTGGCTGTGAGAATTCTCGATTAATGGTTACACACATATGGCGCTCTGGTAGCTATACAACTATGCTATCTGTTTGTCGTCAGAGGGCATACGTCGCCAGCGGGTGAAAATCGATCTCGTCTTTCTAGGTGTACTGATTTTTTTTTTCCAGCAGTGTATATGCATCGGATTTAGCAGTTCTTAGACCAATTGTTTCCACGACATATTCGTAATCGTGTTCTGACATTCTGGTAAACTGCTGGAACTAGTATGTATCCAGTATCAGTCCATTAGCTACACTTTCGGTAGCATTCCGATTACTTAAAAAAGAATGCACCCATAAAGTCAGATTTCTCTTGTTCTTTCTAACTTGATTCCTTGTTTGATGTAAAAGCTTAGAGTTGCAATCATTTCCAGTAGCTCGCGTCCGTCTATTTTGTGACAATTGTGTGGACCCTTACAAACACTTCTGGTCCATTAATGTATTGCTGCAAATACTTCCTGGAAATAGTGGCCGGTAAACGTACCTTAATACAGTGCTGCTTTTTAATATTGAACACCAAGAAAGCAAGTAAATGTCGATATGTTACTTGTTGTGTCCAAGAAGCATAGTAGTAAAACCACGTGATTATAATATCTAGGTGGTATACGGAAATGCCTCCTCTGGTAACAGTAGCGGCTCCAACCTGGACGGGTATCAAGTCGAACTGGGCTTGGAAGATAGATACAGGCTTGTCATTCCATGCTGCCTTAACTCGATGGTTGGAGTCCACCCAACAAGTACACGTAACAGTAAAACTCGCGTGTTTCCACCTCCCCCCCCCCCGTACGTACGTACTGTAAGGCATACACACTACACACAATATTGCGTTAGAGTTTAGACTAGCAGATCAGTTAGTTCGTTGAACTGCATGATCCGCTACAAGACAATGGATTCGAAGGAAAGGTCAGTCACTGTAATATAAGATTAGGGCAGCACGTGTCTGACTCGAACAACGAGATGCCTTACCCTTCCATCCATCTTGCGTGTCACACAGTTTTGGGTAAGGGCAGGTGCAGGCGGGGTGACGTTGATATGACGTGCGGCGTGACTCGGCAGACAGCGCCTGTGTGCGCTGCCGGCCACGGGTCACTCACCGGCTGACGCTTCGGCACACTTCCGCCACTCAACGGCGCTCTCCTGCATGTTTAAAGCCCGCTTCTGTCTGTTCACCCTCCACGCTATGCCTGCCTCTGGCCAAAGCGCTTCCGCGAAGCCACCTGCTCCAAGCATTATTTCTCTTCTACTTCTATGAGATGAGTCCCTAATGTTTCTCCATATGTTTTTGAAAATATCATTTAAATTCCATGGAATGTAGACTTATTAAAAATGAAAGTGCACTAGCTTAATTATCTTTGTTTTGAATTTTTAGCAACAGGAGAATCTTTCCCAGCTCCAGTATTTTCCTTCTGAATTTCTACAGAATACATCAGCAGAATTGTGGAAGAAGCACTGTTCGCATTTGTCTACAAACTTTCTCGTACTTATTTCCAGTTCCTCAAACAGAAAAACTTTTGGAATAAGCAAAGGAATTTACGACCAAGTGGCAGTTTTGCAACTGTGATTGTGATGAAACAAAGCGCCCTTCTTCTTATGATGATTTAAATCTGATGACACTGATGCTGAGAGACCAACTCATAGAGTATTACCTTTTGTGAAACTCTTACTGTATTTTTCTTTGCGTAGACATCATGCGACAACACTAGGTAGAACACCTCAGCCGCACGGCTTCCGTCGCAGCACTGGTCACTGGTGCAATGCTGCGACAGCGTCTGCACCAGCCGCGCGTCGCAGCCCAAACTCAAACTGCGCATGTGCAAGCAGGCAGCCCCTTTCGTCGTGGGAGTTCCTGTCACTTCACGGTAAATGATGGCAGCCAAAACAGTAGCAGGATAGAGATTTATTAAAATTCACGATAGTTCATAGGCGAAGTACTGGTGCTAAACCGTATTCGCTTTGACCCTATGTCCATAATCATGTTGTACAAATGGAGATGATGTCTTAACTATTGACGACGTCTTTGGCACAATTGTTTTTATTAATCTCCATTTCAGGATGTAATTTCAGATTTTTTACTTCTGATGAAGGTATACTTATATATACCGAAACCTAAGTCAAGAATTTTAATAAATCTTTACCCTGCAACTGTTTTGGCTCTCATCATTTACCGTGAAGAATTTCAACAGTTGCTGTTTCAGCCATGTTTAAAATCTTGAGTTCCTGTCACTGTTGCGAGCCGCTGTCTCACCTTGGACAACGCACCTTAACTGTGGATCTAGCAACTACTGGTAAATCCACCCTCTGTGAATGCCCTGACCTTGTGGACCGAGAGGCTTCCTCTGGAACAGGGTGTGCCACTTCATTTGTCTCAGCTTCTGAAATCGATCGAAGCCTGTTCGTCGAACGAACTGGAGTGACCCTCGGATTTGTGCCTTGGAAAGCCTTTTGCCATCTGCCTCTCCTTGGAGCGATCTCCTACTGGACTGCGGGTAAGAGGTCAACTTCATTGCGGTCAGTACCCAGGGTGGCCACGGTAGTAGGCTGGTCAGGGTACATGGAACGTGCTGTATGTGCCCTGGATCATCACTTGCGGTCCCCCACAGTGACGTCCATCGGCTAACGCATCAAGCTGTGTGACCAAAGTCAACATCGCCTGGAGCTATCTATGAACAGTCACCAACTCAGCTCACATCTGAACACTACAGTCACAGTCCTTATCCATATCAAAGAAAGCAAAACTGTACAGTACACTGCTATTAAAACTGTAAACTGTGTCTAGTTAGCACTCAAAAATACCAGAAATGAAGATAACTGAAAAATTTCACTCCTATTCTAAGCTCGTAAATGTAATATGCAAACAAATACGGGGGTCGATAAAAGTGTTGATACATTATTGCAATACTTAACGAAAAATGGCATTCATAATTCCACATTAAGGTTGTCTTTTGCACAAAAAGTGGCGTATAATGCCGTTACTAAAATTTTTGATAACGTAGTCAGTGATATTAAATGTCTGACAGACAGCAGAATTAAATCTGAAAACAAACTGAAAGTGTTTCTACTTGACAATTCCTTCTATTGCGCAACGGAATTTCTGTTATTGCAATGAATAAAAGGTGGTAGGTAGGAATTAATAACTCACGCCTGTATATTGAATAAATGTAAATGAAAATTAAAAAGTTGAAAAAATCTTATAAGTGTGCAGCATGTAGCCACATTTACAAATTAATTTGCAATATTAATGTAAAATGCTTCGTTCCACATCGTTGAAATATGTCTTGCAGATGATGTACAGAACATGAACGTAACTAACTAACTGAAAATTCCTGAGGAACAAACCTACTTCACAAGTTCGTGAAATGTTTTGCAGCTGC
This sequence comes from Schistocerca americana, assembly GCF_021461395.2. NCBI lineage: Eukaryota > Metazoa > Arthropoda > Insecta > Orthoptera > Acrididae > Schistocerca > Schistocerca americana. The sequence continues at coordinate 415,868,719 of NC_060119.1, forward strand.
GAATATGAACAGCCATCGACTGTGTGAAGGAATGACCACAATGAAAATTTGTGCCGGCGTGCACGACTCAAGTCTAGACCCAAACTTCCATATGTCGTCCCTCCTGAGTCTCAAACTGTACTTGTACACACGTTGTGTACTTATATTTTATGCGTTTGTTGGGGTTGGTGATTGTATTATAATACTTATAAAATAAGCCACGATGCTCTCCGCCAACATGCTGCCGTCATCATGTGCTTCACACTTCCTTGTACATAACTTTTTAATTATAGATTCCTTTGGTTTTTGATGAGGTCTCTTTGCGAAACATGATGACCTCAGCATGGCTATACAAATAGTTGCACCAAAATGACTATTCCGGCACACTGACAACCTCATACGTAAAAGAAAAAGCAATAATAAACCAACTGTTATAAAGAAAATAGAAAAGCGACCCATTGTTTATGTACCATTCATAAGCAAACTCTCGAACAAAATCACAAATATTTTCAGACTACACAACAACATCATCGCTTTCACAACTCATTAAAAATTGTGACACGCACTCAACACAGCATAACGATACAGGGAAATAAACACAGACACGCAAACATTTACAAAATAGTACCCTCTATGAAGACCAAACTGGGAGAGACTTTCAAAACAGATCTGATGAACACATCCTTGCTTGCCACACAAATAATTAAGGTAAGTCACCAATAGCTACTCACATTGAGGACATTCTCCACCCATTCCAAGATATCACTGATGATCTTTGTCAATGTTACATAAAATGACGTGAAACCGAGTCTTATGAAGAACTAGAAATTTTCACCCATGGCACAATACATTGCTAAACGACAGACTCAAAAGTAATAAAGTAAATTTCTTCAAAAATTTCTCCAATATGGAGTGCTTGTTTCATTAATATTAAAGAGGTTCAGTTAACTTAATAACAAGAAGTAATGCTGAACAGACCAATACATACTTAATAATCATGTGATGTGCCATGATATAAACAAGTTTAGTGTATGGACTATATTAGCAACTGAAATGTATTTTATGTTGGAAGTTCCGAATCTTTGGGATGCAAATAGCTGTGGGTAAATACGTGAAGTGATAGTGTTGTGCTTGTTCTTGTGCTCTATGCGCCAGATATGCAGTCAGCAAAAACGAAGTAAAGACGTGATTGAGAGTATTTAAACATACAATACACTTAAGGGGCACAATAAAATAAATTAGTATTTCTGGACATGGGCAAATTTCGGGTCACAGCCTCACTGGGACATGCAGCAAATAGGTTTCATCACACTACAGAGGACTCTATAGCCAAAAATCGATGTACGGGCACTGTAAATCACCTGATGATGGCAGTGTTACGCCAATAAATATTGGTAAATAAAAGTGACTGAAGTAAAAAAAAGTTTTATGAAGAAGCCACAAGTTGTCAGTATTCACATTGTGTGTTAACCATTTATTCATGTCGAAAGTTGGTGAATGGAAATATTGTGAAAGTAAATTAAACGTCCTAACAATGGCTAAATAAATGTACTGTGCACTATACAATCTTCATGTATCAAAAGTGTTGTGGAAGTACATCGGAGTTTCGTAGCGTAGATTTCATGATACAGTAATTCACCTGAAATTACATGGTTGTGGCGAAAACGAGAGCAAAGGTTGTTTCAGGTCAGACTGCTACGAAAACGCATGCAGCTATACTTAGTCGCACTGTATCACGCACGGTTACGACCTGTGTCCATTGCAGTTCGCGTGCTAAAACAATGGTCAGTACCACGCGAATACATGATGATGATAAATATGCCCAACAAAGGTCGTTCACCCTCTCTTCATGATTCTTCGCAGGTTTAATGACAAATGAGTCTTCTGCTGAGGTTTTTGATCTCTAAGTCGCATCTGCGCTTCTACTGCAACGTGTAAAGTGGTTACCTGAACCACATGAATTGCGCTTAGATGCTCGCTGACTGCATCATATTAGCGTCGCGGCACATCATGCAGTGGATTCGGATGACTCTTCGTGCCCCATCAGCAAAATGCAGAGAGTTCCTGTTTCCGCCCACAGCACTAAGGCACTTAACCTGATTCATATAGAAAGGGCACACATGGCTTTGGGGCCCAACATAGGGTACGACGATGATGACGCCCTTGCTATAGGAAAATAAACCTGATACTCCCGGTGACCAAATGTCTACCACACATGGACCTAAAAAAATTGCATGACAACAAGGAAACAAAGACAAAAGTTCATATCTTGCAATGGACATGACCTATCTTGCAATGTTCTTTTAAGAACGATATACGTGTATTTTCGTCATCATCTTAAACTTCTGCGGTTCTCTCGCCTGCGGCGATACCATTGAATATTTTGCAGCTAGTTTCATTTAAATTTCGTGTTTCGATATCCACAGAAATTAAATAAGATTTCCAACAGTTTTTAGAATGGATATAAAGTATTTCGTTTGTTTTTTATGTACGTGGAGAAGCTCATGCAATCTTATATTGTGTTCCCTATGAAGTATAAAACATTCGCTCGATACTTGTTTGACTGTAGTTCCCTGTTGCGCGACGACGCGGTAACGTATTTAGAAACATGTTATCGAAGTATCGTTTAGGGAATATATTATCGCCGTTTGGAAAGGAAACTGACTGTCAAAATGAAATTTTTACAGGATACGCAGAAAACCAAAGGATATTGATTAAAAACTTCATCAAACAACAATAAAATTATACGAGGTGCATTCAAGTTCTAAGGCCTCCGATTTTTTTTCTCCGGACTGGAAAGAGATAGAAACATGCGCATTGTTTTAAAATGAGTCTGCGTTCATTTTCAATACGTCCCAGAGATGGCAGCCCGTATGGCAGATGGAATTTTACCGCCAGCGGCGAGAATGAGAACTGTTTTAAGTACTTAAAATGGCGACGTTTTCCTTACTTCAACAGAGTGCAATCATTCGTTTTCTGAATTTGCGTGGTGTGAAACCAATTGAAATTCATCGACAGTTGAAGGAGACATGTGGTGATGGAGCTATGGATGTGTCGAAAGTGCGTTCGTGGGTGCGACAGTTTAATGAAGGCAGAACATCGTGTAACATCATCGTGTGGAATTTTACCACCAGCGGCGAGAATGAGAACTGTTTTAAATACTTAAAATGGCGACGTTTTCCTTACTTGAACAGCATGCAATCATTCGTTTTCTGAATCTGCGTGGTGTGAAACCAATTGAAATTCATCGACAGTTGAAGGAGACATGTGGTGATGGAGTTATGGATTTGTCGAAAGTGCGTTCGTGGGTACGACAGTTTAATGAAGGCAGAACATCGTGTGACAACAAACCGAAACAACCTCGGGCTCCCACAAGCCGGTCTGACGACATGATCGAGAAAGTGGAGAGAATTGTTTTGGGGGACGCCGAATGACTGTTGAACAGATCGCCTCCAGAGTTGGCATTTCTGTGGGTTCTGTGCACACAATCCAGCATGACGACCTGAAAATGCGAAAAGTGTCATCCAGGTGGGTGCCACGAATGCTGACGGACGACCACATGGCTGCCCATGTGGCATGTTGCCAAGCAATGTTGACGCGCAACGACAGCATGAATGGGACTTTCTTTTCGTCGGTTGTGACAATGGATGAGACGTGGATGCCATTTTTCAATCCAGAAACAAAGCGCCAGTCAGCTCAATGGAAGCACACAGATTCACCACCACCAAAAAAATTTCGGGTAACCGCCAGTGCTGAAAAAATGATGGTGTCCATGTTCTGGGACAGCGAGGGCGTAATCCTTACCCATTGCGTTCGAAAGGGCTTTACGGTAACAGGTGCATCCTAAGAAAATGTTTTGAAGAACAAATTCCTTCCTGCACTGCAACAAAAACGTCCGGGAAGCGCTGCGCGTGTGCTGTTTCACCAAGACAACGCACCCGCACATCGAGCTAACGTTACGCAACAGTTTCTTCGTGATAACAACTTTGAAGTGATTCCTCATGCTCCCTACTCACCTGACCTGGCTCCTAGTGACTTTTGGCTTTTTCCAACAATGAAAGACACTCTCCGTGGCCGCACATTCACCAGCCGTGCTGCTATTGCCTCAGCGATTTTCCAGTGGTCAAAACAGACTCCTAAAGAAGCTTTCGCCGCTGCCATGGAATCATGGCGTCAGCGTTGTGAAAAATGTGTACGTCTGCAGGGCGATTATGTCGAGAAGTAACGCCAGTTTCATCGATTTCGGGTGAGTAGTTAATAAAAAAAAGATCGGAGGCCTTAGAACTTGAATGCACTTCGTATATGCAATTGAAAGTCGGCCTGATTGCGACATTAAGTACTCTCTACAAAATAAATAACTTATTTCTGCTAAATAGCATCCCGTCCACTCCTTGCAACCATATTGACATATATGTAATTCTTCTTCTGACACTATTAACCAAAATAATAATTACAGCCATGAAAGGTGTGTGGCTAAATCATTATTTTTTTTGCCATTCTTACGGAGTTTCATTGTTCTATTAAAAAAATATTATTTGCCTCTTGTAAATGAACTAAAAAAATACACTGCGCGAAAGAAAGAACTTATAAACAAATGTGATAAAAAGCAACAAATTACATTTATACGGAAAGAGAATCATAGAAAGCCTTGTAATATTCAGGACTGACATTGCTGTCAATCAAATTATTCCAGAATGAGATTTTCACTCTGCAGCGGAGTGTGCGCTGATATGAAACTTCCTGGCAGATTAAAACTGTGTGCACCGACCGAGACTCGAACTCAGGACCTTTGCCTTTTGGAAGGTGGGAGACGAGATACTGGCAGAGGTAAAGCTGTGAGACCGGGCGTGAGTCGTGCTTCGGTAGCTCAGATGGTAGAGCACTTGCCCGCGAAAGGCAAAGGTCCCGAGTTCGAGTCTCGGTCGGTGCACACAGTTTTAGTCTGCCGGGAAGTTTCAATCAAATTATTGTTTTCTGGAGAGGGTCATTTTCGTAGCATAAACAGGTTTTAAATCCAAATTACTTCCAGTCCCAGGTATTTTCGCTTCGATAACAGTATTGTTTTGCCTTTCCGTTATTCCCAAGTTACTTGTCAGAAACATTTTGCATACATGAATCTTCTGCTCATCTTTCATCAAGCAGAAAGCGCTATTCGGCTTTCTAAGTTCTCTGGAAGTAATGTGAAGATATTTGAGAGCGAGCATTTCAACGCATGAATGCAGAAAATCTTGTTGCCTTTGTAACGACCCAACGACCCAGTACTTCGTGAACAGCTGACGTCTGTAGTCTTCTAATAGTTTCTTTGTACAAGAGAGGATACATTCATCGGTACACACAGCACCCATTTTTCGAACCTTGACAGTTTTCCCCGTTGTTGATATGTAACTTTGTCGAATTTTGCAGTTGCGTCATTGTTCTTCCGGAACTGCGCTATGACGGCTTATCTGTAACACCTAACTTTAGTATTAAGCTGTGCACGCACTACTCGACAAAGCGAAACGTAGACACGGTCGTAAAGATAACTAAACTTGACTGAGTACAGCCATGATTATTGACCGAATTTAAAATGCTGACATAATAAAAGAAAATCCGGGACTGAATTAATGCCTGGCGTATAAGAGACGTCAGCACAGTAACTACGGCGAGAGGTTGAACTAACGACTGTAAAGAACAGATGCATGCATTCTACTAGTCAGTTGTGAATAGCCAGTGTTAAGTAGTGGACTTACGACCGTGGTATGTCGACATTGTACTGAAACGAATCGAAATACAGCAACATCTCTAAATCGAGCCAAATATTGACTCCCAACCAAAAATAACGACCCATGGAAGCCTTCCGTGACTTGACTGCAAAAAGCGGATGGTTCTTTTCTGGTAAGAATCGTCGCAATTGACCATAAAATGACACAATGCCGGAGTTCACTTGAACGCTCAATGCTCTGGTGACATAACCGACATTCCAGCCAAAGTGACGCGCGAGTTGAACAACTTCCCAAAGATGGACTTTTCTGACAGTTGGATGAACATTCTGAGCTTTGTGCTGAAGTGGGGAGACAGTGTGTAGAGCACCTGAAGCATTAAGACCACCATCTTAACGTTTATTAATTCAATAATTTTCGTTAGTCCATTTATGTTAATTAATCATCTCGAAACTATCTCTTGAGGCAGCGTTTACTCAGGGCCCCCATTTTACCCTGACTATATTCATCCAGTATTTGAGAATTTTGAGAGGGAGACCAGTTAGTGGTTTCCAAAATAATTAACAAACCTTTACGAGGCTTTTGCCCGCTGACCAGCCCAAGAAAAAAAATTATCGCTTACTACATTTTCGCTGTTAATGCAGTAAAACTTCAGTATTTCAGCACCAGGTAGGACGTTTAAATCTATTATTTCTTTTCTGCTAATTGTGTAACGTGTTACACAACGTATAAAAGAGCAGTGCATTGTCGGAGCTTCGTTTGTGACTCGGGTGATTCATGTGAAAAGGTTTTAGACGTCATCATGGCCGCACGATGGGAGTTAATAGACTTTGAACGCGGAAAAGTAGCTGGAGCACAGTTCATTTCGGAAATCGTTAAGGAATTCAATACTTCGAGACGCAGTGTCAGGAGTGTGCCGAGAATATCAGATTTCAGGCATTATCTCTACCTTCGGGCAACGCAGTGGCCGACGGTCTTCACTTAACGAATGAGAGCAGCAGCGTTTGCTTAGAGTTGTCAGTGCTAACAGACAAGCAACACTGCACGAAATAACCGCAGAAATCGATATGGGACGTACGACGAACGTATCCGTTAGCACAGTGCGGGGAAATTTGGCGTGTGTGGGGTATGGCAGTAGACGACCGATGCGAGTGCCTTTGCTAACAGCACGACATCGTCTTCAGCGCCTCTCCTCGTGACAATATCGGTTGGGCCTGAGGCGACTAGAGAAGCATGATCTGGTCAGACGAGACCCGATTTCAGTTGGTAAGAGTAGGCGATAGGGTTCGAGTGTGGCGTAAACCCCACCAAGCATGGAGCCAAGTCGTCAACAAGGCACTGTGCAAGCTGGTGTTGGCTTAGTAGTGGTGTGGGCTGTGTTTACATGGAATGAACTGATCACTGGCTTAGAGACCATCTGCAGCCATTCACGGGCTTCATGTTCTCAGACAACGATGTATTTTTTGTAGATGACAATGCGCCATGTTCACGATTGGTTTGAAGAGCTCTGTGGACAATTCTAGCGAATGATTTGGCCACCCAGATCGCCCGAAATGACGCCATCGAAAATTTTTGGGACATAACTGACAGGTCAGTTCGTACACAAAGTCCTGCACCGGCAACACCTTCGCAGTTATGGGTGGCTATAGATGCAGCAAGGTTCAGTATTTTTGTAGAAGACTTCCAGCGGCTTGGTGAATCCATGCCACGTCGAGCTGCCGTGCCGAGGACGCGGAGGACCAACACTGTGTTAGGAGGTATCCAATGAGATTTATCACCTCAGTGTATACGAAGTGCGACAATAAAGTAATGAGACTGATGTTAAAAAAATGTTGCTTACCGTTTTAGTCAAGTTTAGTGTTGTCTCCCTCAAAGTAGTTCCCTTCTGATTGCACACACTTTTTCCAGCGCTTCTGCCATTGATGGAACATTTCTGGAGCTCATCTTCTGTAATATCCTCGAGGACCATCGTCACAGCTTTTTGGACATCTTGTGTTGTTTGAAAATAGTGTCCCTTGACTGCCGTTTTGACTCTTGGAAATAGAAAATAGTGGCACAGAGCAATATCTGGTGAATAAGGTGGCTGTGGTAGAACTGAAATTTGTTTTGAGTTTAAAAATTGCTGCACTGACAGAGCAGTAGGGAATGGCACATTATCGTGATGCAGAATCCAATTATCAGCAATGTTGGCACAGACACGAAGAATTCTTTTACGAAGTCTTTCTAAAATTTCTTTGTAGTAATATTGGTTAAGTGTTTGTCTTGGAGGCAGCGACTCTTTATGAACAATTCCCTTGGAATGAAAGAAGCACACAAGCATGCACTTCACTTTTGACTTTGACATACGAGCTTTTTTTGGTCTGGGTGATCCCTTTGAGTACCATAGCGAACTTTGGCGTTTTGTCTCTGGATCGTACTGAAAAAAACCAACTTTCATCACCAGTGATAACACGGCTCAACAAATCTAGATTGATTTTCCTTTGCTCTAACAGATCGGCTGCCACATTTTTCCGTGTTTCTCGCTGTTGTCGTGTGAGATTTTTGGGGACCATTTTTACACAAATCTTTCTCATACCAAGATCTTCAGTTATTATTAGACGAACCGTTTCTCGATTGATGTTCAGTTCTTCTGCAATCATTTTCACGGATAAACTTCGATCAGATCGTATGAGTTCACACACCCTGGCCAAGTCGACATCCGTCTGTGCGGTTGATGGTCGTCCACAGCGGTCTTCATCTTCAACAATCGTGCTGCATCCACTAAACATTTTATGCCAACGAAAAACTTGAGCTCTTGTCATAACCTCCTCTCCAAAAGCCTTCTGGAGCTTACTGTAAGTTGTCGTCACGTTTTCACCCAATTTAACGCAAGAAGAAATGACATACCGTTGCGCAATATTATGTGGTTCCATTTCCGTGACGAGAGACACAAACATGTGTTAACTTATTACAGCAACACTCACGACAGAGCAGTTGCATCGATGTGCCCCTTGGACTAGAAGCAGCTTATAGACGAAGGTCAAAGACATCGCGCCTACGCAAGCCTGCAGGGTTGCCACATCTTGCAAAGAGAATCAGCCTCATTACTTTACTGTCGCACCTCGTATGCTGAATGTACCTGCAAAATAATATCAATGCAGGGCACATAATTCAGGAGATATGAGGTCATATGATTGAGATTCGTGAAAAACTAGATTTTTCCCTGAAACGCAGGGCAAATTACGTAGACTACACTATCCAATCAAAAAAACCTGGACAGCTAAGACTGTACATCAATATGGAAAGCGTCACCCCTTCGCCTTTATGATGGCGTGAACTGTACTGGGAACTGTTTCAATGGAGGAATATAAGCACATTGTTTCTCAAGATCGAAAACAAAAGAAGGCAGTGAATTGGACGCTGGGGTCAGAGCGAAGTCGCCGTTCTAACTCATCCCAAAGGTGTTCCACTAGATTCAGGTCGGGATTCTTGGCAGGCTAATCTATTTCAGTACTGTTATTGTCCACAAGACATTCTCTCATATATGCTGCTTGACGACAGGTTGCCATATCTTGTTGATACCAACAGTCATCTGAGCGTAATACACAATGCTGTACAATGGGTTCACATACTTACGCTTTCAGCGTTTTTTAGGCGCAATAAGTGGACCACACTGTAATTACGAAGTCACTCCCCATACCACAACAACCACCACCTCGGTACTTCACTGTTGGTACAATATATAATGGCGGGTAACGTACTCCACGCCTTCCGAAACCCAAACGGCCGGCCGGTGTGGCCGAGCGGTTCTAGGCGCTTCAGTCTGGAACCGCGCGACCGCTACGGTCGCAGGTTCAACTCCTGCCTCGGGCATGGATGTGTGTGACGTCCTTAGGTTAGTTATGTGTAAGTAGTTCTATGTTCTCGGGGACTGATGACCTTAGATGTTAAGGCCCATAGTGCTCAGAGCCATTTGAACCATTTGAAACCCAAACGCTTCCGTCGGTTTATCACAGGGTATGGCGTGACTGATCCAAACTATTCAATGCAGTTATCCACTGTCCATTTACGTCGCTTTTTACAGCACCTCAAGCGTCGCTTAGTACTGACTACAGAAATGTGTGGCTGATGAAGAGCTGACCGGCCATTGTGCCCCATTCTTTTTAACAGCCCTTGCACAGTCATTTCTAACTGGACTCCTGGTATCACTTTCGAGCTCATAAATGATTCCTTCAGCTGATTTCCTACGACAACTCTGCAGTTGCCAACGATCGGTATTGCTTTGGGTGTGGCTGTTCCTTCGGGTTTCCACTTCACAATCACGTCACTGATCGTCTACTTTGGCAGCTTTAGAAGGGCTGAAATGTTCCTGATGGATTTTTTAGGCAGGTGACGCCCAATGACTGGTCCACGTCCGAAGTCACTGAGCTCTCGTGATTGATCCGCTCTGCTGTTGATGCTGCCCATTGACAACACAGTACTCATCACCTCCTTTTCATACTGGCGGGTCCGCCTCTCATGATATCTACTGGTCAGTTCTGCATCACTGAAGGGTGTCCAGATACTTTTGATCAGAGGGTTTATATTCATTCAGTTTCACAATGAGAATGTTTAGCTATTCGCAACAAATTTTTCATATAGTTTTAATCCTTTTTAAACTTTGTTCGCTTTATCATTTAACATTAACACATATGTAAAGTAATAAGATGTTTCTAGCTGCTTACTGGTTACAGACGATACGATAATGATTTATCACGTGCATTGCAACTTATCATTTCAAAATGGTTCAAATGGCTCTGAGCACTATGGGACTTAACATCTGTGGTCATCAGTCCCCTAGAACTTAGAACTACTTAAACCTAACTAACCTAAGGACATCACACACATCCATGCCCGAGGCAGGATTCTAACCTGCGACTGTAGCAGTCGTGCGGTTCCGGTCTGCGCGCCTAGAACCGCTAGACCACCGCGGCCGGCCTTATCATTTCATTTCCTGTTCACATATTACAACACAGGTAAAAAGTTACTAGCAATTAATCAGTTTGAAAACAAGAAAGCATTCAGATGAATCAAAGAAGAACACTGATTAGGAATAAAATGTATAATAAACAAAATAAATCCGAGTACGCTGACTGTACTTGCGACGGTGACATATAGCTACAGCGGCAAGACCGGGCGTACCAACAGACGTCACTAGACCGCGGGAAGTGACCAAATTGGAAAATTAAATGAATCATGATTGCAAACTTTTATTTATTGATTAGTTCCTGAATTTACTTAGATCTGCATCATAGAAGAAACTACAATCCATTTTTAAGGTTCCGTGCCTCAATCTGTAAAAACGGAACCCTTACAGGATAGCTTTGCTGTTCGTCTGTGCCACTGTTTGGGAAATTTCTTTCAGGAACGGATTGACGTATCGAGGTCAGATCTGTGTCACGTATTAAAGTCTACGGTCCCTTGGCAGTGTAAAAATTTTAAACTTCTAAGTCAATTTTATCAACAGATTCGGTATCATGTATTTCGATACTCGAAAACTCATTCATCAAATCCTGTAGTGCACTTCCTGTTCACCTAGAATTCTGAAATTTGGCAAGAAGCAATGTTTCGTAGCACAAGAAAGGAAAAAAATCGGAAAACTGTTAATTTGTAATTACATAACATGAAAAAATATTTTTGTCAGTTTTTTATCCGCCTGTCTGTTTGTCTGTCCGTCTGTTAAGGCCCTTTTTTCACTCGTGAACAGGTTGGCGTATCAAACTCATGTTTTTGTCACTAAGGTCCACGATCGCTCGGCGCTGTAAAAAATTCAAGCTTCTAAGTCAGTGCAGTCAAAATATTCAGATATTTTGATACTCGCAAACTCACTGATCAAACCCTATAGGGCATATTCCGCTGACTTACAATCATGGAGTTTGGCAAGAAACAAGGTTTCAAAGCACAAGTAATGCAGAAGAAATCTGAAAATTGTAAATTGTAATTATATAACACAAGAGAAATATTTTTGCCATCAAAAGCATAATAGATATTAATGGATGCAAATATAAAGTGTAGTCATATTTCAACAAGTAAATAAAAATATTTTATTAAAACTTCTATATGCACATATATAACGTGTACTCCCCTCCTAGCTTGTTTTGGTATGTCAGGACTACTCTGAGAAAGTACTGTGGGGATTTTGATAGTGTTCTGGAACTCCTGGGACCGTTATCCTGCCTGTGCCTGTAGCAAAAACAGGCAAAATCGAAAAAATGGTTCAAATGGCTCTGAGCACTATGGGACTCAACTGCTGTGGTCATAAGTCCCCTAGAACTTAGAACTACTTAAACCTAACTAACCTAAGGACAGCACACAACACCCAGCCATCACGAGGCAGAGAAAATCCCTGACCCCGCCGGGAATCGAACCCGGGAACCCGGGCGTGGGAAGCGAGAACGCTACCGCACGACCACGAGATGCGGGCCAGGCAAAATCGATGAGGTTTTCCATTCCCTGGAAGGATGAACTCTCTCTCTCTCTCTCTCTCTCTCTCTCTCTCTCTCTCTCTCTCTATCTCTCACTCCTATACGCGCTTGGCCAATTTTCCACTATTAATTTTGTTATTGCAATGCTATGTACATTAATAAATTGTATCTGTCTTTTATTAACAATAGTTTACTGTACAGTAACGAACCCAACTTCAATACCGAAGATACGATAAAATGATAAACTGAAAAGAAGTATTCTTCTAGGTAGCACCAACAGATGTGGAATATTTCCCGAAATGTGGCCTAAGCTGAGCGAGCTGTCCAGGTTGCACTCAGTCACAGCACTATTGAGAACGGAGTAGTACGCTGTTACCGCCTCCCCTCCGCGTTTCTCGGGCGTAAGCACGACGGTACAGCCAGCATGACCAGTTCTTCAGAACGCCTTGTCGGACAAGTTGATGATGATGATGGTGATGTCTGGTTTGTGGGGCGCTCAGCTGCACGGTCATCAGCGCCCAGTTGCAGGACAGGGTTGACACGCTCGACAACTGCAAGATTGGGTAAACAAGGAGCAGGTAGACAGCAGTAATCCGTATGCTCCATGTGAATATCACGGCTCTGGGAGAGTAGCGGTCAAACGCACAAGCGGGGCCCCTGCGAGGGCGTTACTACGGGACCCGGCGCGCTGTGCGCTGTGGGTGCGGAGATAAGGCGAGCGGTCAACGACCCGTGAGTCAGGCCGGGCCCGCACGGCAGGCCACAATTAGCGGCTCCCTCACCCTCAGCCCCACGCTCCAGCTCGTCTGACCTGCCCAGCTGACCAACGGTTCACTTGGCATTCGTTCCTTTTTCGTTTCTAGATTTTAGGAAAAATTATAAGACCTTAAGCATGTCATTCTCAATGGACGGAAGTCTTCCGAAGTAAGAGTGATTTCAGGTGCGCCGCAGGGGAGTGTCGTAGGACCGCTACTATTCGCAATATACATCAATGACCTTGTGTATAACATCGGAAGTTCACTGAGGCATTTTGCGGATGATGCTGTAGTATATCGAGAGGTTGTAACAATGGAAAATTGTATTGAAATGCAGGAGGATCTGCAACGAATTGACGCATGGTGCAGGGAATGGCTGAGCTACAATATCGCGGATCAGCAACTGGAAGCAGTTAATTCTATAAATTATCTAGGAGTAGGCATTAGGAGTAATTTAAAATGGAATGACCATATAAAATTAGTCGTCGGTAAAGCAGATGCCAGACTGAGATTCATTCGAAGGAAATGCAATCCGAAAACAAAGGAAGTAGGTTACAGTACACTTGTTCGCCCACTGCTTGAATATTGCTCACCGGTGTGGGATCCGTACCAGATTGGGTTGATAGAAGAGAGAGAGAAGATCCAACGGAGAGCAGCGCGCTTCGTTACAGGATCATTTAGTAATCGCGAAAGCGTTACGGAGATGACAGATAAACTCCAGTGGAAGACTCTGCAGGAGAGACGCTCAGTAGCTCGATAAGGGCTTTTGTTGAAGTTTCGAGAACGTACCTTCACCGAGGAGTCAAGCAGTATATTGCTCCCTCCTACGTATATCTCACGAAGAGACCTTGAGGATAAAATCAGAGAGATTAGAGCCCACACAGAGGCATACCGACAATCTTTCTCTCCACGAACAATACGAGACTGGAATAGAAGGGAGAAGCGATAGAGGTACTCACAGTACCCTCGGCCACACACCGTCAGGTGGCTTGAGGAGTATGGATGTATATGTAGATGTACAAATGCAAACACAGACATTTTCACTTTTGATTTAAAACGAAATGTTTATGCTAATGAGCCTCTCCTCCCCGCTCTGACTACTTTCGCAACAGACATAAACGACAAGAAAGGAAGAAAATAAGAAATGTCTTGATTTTTCTTCAGTATTGCTGTCATTTATCAACCGCAGCTACAAAACTGCCTCTCTAGCCCCTTGCTTGTCCGAAAGCCAAACTGATCGTCATCCAACATATACTCAATTTTTTTCATTCCACTAACAGAGTTTTTATGTCCTCCTTGCTCCGTCCGTCAAGGGTTATTTTGCTGCCTGGGTACCGGAATTCCTTAACTGCATCTGCTTCGTGACCGTCAATCCTGATGTTAAGCTTCTTGTAGTTCTCATTTATGCTACTTCTCATTACTTTCGTCTTTCTTAGATTTACTCTCAGTCCGTATTCTGTACTCATTAGACCATTCATTCAATTCAGCAGATCATGTAATTCTTCTTCTCTTTCACTCAGAATAGCAATGTCATCAACGAATCTTATTATCACTGATACCATTTCACCTTGAATTTTAATTCCGTTCTTGAACATTTCATTTGTTTCGATCACTGCTTCTTCGATGTATAGATTGAACAGCAGGGACGAAAGGCTGCGTCGCCGTCTTACACCCTTGATCTTTCACTTTTATTGTTTCCTTTCGGTTCTTGTACAAGTTGTACATTACCCATTTCTCCCTACAGCGAACCTCTATTTTCATCAGGATTTCGAACACATTGCACCGTTTGAAACTGTCGAACGCTTTTTTCAAGTCGACAAATCCTATACCATTTACTGATTTTTCTGTAGTCTAGCTTCCATTATCAACCGCAACGTCAGAACTGCCTCATGGTGCCTTTACCTTTCCGAACGCCAAACTGATCGTCATCTGACACACCCTCAATGGCCTTTTCATTCATCTATATCTCATTCTTGTTGGCAACTTGGATAATGCGGATGATATTTGTCCGAAAAGTCAGATGGTATATCGCCAGACTCACACATTCTACACACAAACGTGAATAATCGTTTTGTTGCCACGTCCCCCAATGATTTTAGAAATTCTGACGGATTGCTGTCCATCTCTTCTGCTTTATTTTACCTTAATTCTGCCAAAGCTCCAATAAATTCTAATACGAATCGCCTATCTCTTCTATATCGACTCGTGTTTCTTCTTCTAACACGTCAGACAAGTCTTTCCCCTCATAGAGGCCGTTAATGTATTCTTTCCATCTATCCGCTCTCTCCTCCGCATTTAACACAGGAATTCGCGCTGCACACTAGATGTGTCTGCCCTTGCTTCTAATTTCATCGAAGGTCGTTTTGACTTTTTTATATGCGAAATCAGTCCTTCCGACAATAATTTCTTTTTAGATTCCATCACATTTTTCATGCAGCTATTTCCGCTTACCTTCCATGCACTGCTTATTTATTTCATTCCAAAGTGGTATGTACTTCCGTATTCCTGAATCTCCCTGAACATTTTTGTACTTTCTTCTGAAGCGGACCAACTGAATTATTTCTTCTGTTACACATCCCTTCATCGCAGTTACCTTCGTTGTACCTATGTTTTTCTTTTCAACTTTTCTTTTTAGAGATGTCAATTCCTCTTCAAGTGAACTGCCTACTGAGGTATCAATTACCGCAGTACCTACAGCGTCGGAGAACTTCAAGCGTATCTCTCCAGTCGTTAGTATTCCTGTATCCCACCTCTTTGCGTACTGATTCTTCTTGACTAATCTCTTAAACTTCAGCACATTCTTCGTTATTTCTACATTGTGACCTGAGTCTATATCTACTCCTGGGTATGCTTTACAATCCAATATCTGATTCCGGAAACACTGCCTGACCATGATATGATCTAACTGATATCTTCCGGTACCTCCCGGCCTTTTCCAAGTATACTTCCTCCTCTTGTGATTCTTGAACGCAGTAGTCGCTATTAGTACCTGAAATCTATTACAAAACTCCATTAGTCTTTCTTCTTTCCACTCCTCTTACCAAGCCCACAATCTTCCACAACTTTTTCTCCTACTCCTTCCCCTACAATCGGACTCCAGCCTCCCATGACTATTAGATTTTCATCTCCCTTTACGTACTGCACCGCCCGTTCAGTATCTTCGTATTCTTTATCTCTTTATCATCTGCTTGCGACCTCAGCATGTATACCTGAACCACTGATACTGGTTTTGAATTGCTGTCGATTCTGATGAGAACCACCCTGTCACTGAACTGTACACAGTAACTCACTCGCTGTCCTGTCCACCTTTTCACAACGGATCCTACTCCCGTTACACAGAGGCGCACCGAAAACCGGCCCCGACTACACACTGCTCGCCATTTACGCACAAACAGTTGCCAAGCACGAGCAGATACAGCAAAAAATAGATAAACATGTTATAATCAGATAATAAAGAGATAACAAACCAATACACGGGTCTATATTTACTAAATTGATCTTATGTTCCACGTTACATTACATTAGGTGCTGAAAATAATCTCCTTGTGCTTCAGTACTCCTTTGCTGGCGTTCTAACATGGTACCATACCACTTCGTGTGACTCGGCCGCATCAGTTCTGAAAATCTCATTAAGTATATTGTCCTTCAAGTGTTCTAACGTATTTGGGTTATTTGCGCACACGTTTATCTTTAGACTATCCTAAAGACAAAGGTCACAAGTGGTTAGCTTGGGTGAATGCAGGGGCCACAATACTTTGTTGACAGTCCTGTCTTCTGTGAATCTTTCATGAATTTGTGAGATTGACTGGCGTGAGGTGTGACAGGTCGCCCCATCCTTTTGAAAGTCAGCACATGCACGTTCGTGGCGGGCCAACCGTGCGTAAGATTGGCATAAATGCAGCAGATTTAGCTGTTTGAAAAAATATGGGACCCATAATGTGACTTGCTGACACGGCACACAACACTCCGATTTTTTCAGCGTGAAGAGGTTCCTCATTATTCGGGTAGGGAATCTTTGTTCACCGGGATCTGGTGTCCTGAGAGTTCACGTGTCCTGTCAAATGACACGAGGCTTTATCTCACACGAAATCGAGCAACGGATCCAGCATTCCACTGGCAATAGTTTGACATAGCCACGTACAGTAATTCACACGTTTTACCTTATTTTCCACCTACGGTTCTTGGACACACGTCATTTGGTAGGGCTTCATCGTTAGATGGTGTGAAACACGTTGACAGGACCTGCGCGAAACGTTCACTTATTGTGACAATTCACTTGTCGACTTCTTTGGACTATGGATCATTCGTGCTCGAATATCCGCGACCACAGCAAGTATACTAACGGATGGTGCTCGATTCTTTTTTGCGTTTGCAACTGATCCTGTAGTACGCCAGTGACCAGATACTGTATACTGCTCTTTGCTGGTACTGAAACACCAGAAAACTTTTTGGCAAAAATGTCCCGCGTCTCCTTACGTGAACCTCTAGACACGTACGGCTTCGCTGTTGCGATTCTTTCTTGAAGATGGTACACCACTCTAAGATATTTACTTCACCTGTCTGAACCAAGTCGCAACGGCTCTCGTACTGACAGTACAAAATGTAGTCGCAATAACTTCGAAACAATGAATCACAATTGGCGGGTGACAATGAGTATTCTAGTACTCGGGGCCGGTGTTTCCTGCGCCACCCTGTTCCATTTTCTGCTGCTGTTGATATTACCCTGTACTCATCTGGCAAGAAATCCTCGTCTTCTTTCTATTTCGCTTCACTAACCCCCGCTATATCTAGATTGAACGTTAGCATTTCCTTTTTCAGGCCTTGTAGCTTCCCTGCCATTATCAAACTTTTGATATTCCACGCCCCGAGTCGTAGGACGTTATCCTTTCGTTGGTTATTCGATCTCTTTCTCATCGTCTCCTCCCATTTTGCAGTCCCCTCCCGAAGATCCGAGTGGGGGACTAGTCCAGACTCTTTTGCCGAAATCATCAGAACACGTTTTAGTTACAGGCCTCATGTGCTGTGGAGACACATCATGTGTCTTTAATGCAGCGGTTTCCATAGCCTCCCGCATGTCCATGCAGTTGATCATTGCTGCTTCTTTCGCCTTTTAGGCGAAGAGAGAGCTCTGTACCCCTGTTGGCAGAGTGAGGGTGGCTACTTATGCCGGAATTCTTTGGTGGCCATTGGTGATGATTTTTATTCAAAATTAAAGCAGTGGCGAGGTTCGAATTTGGGGACCGAGAACGTTTGTTTTAATAGTCAAAAGCGCTATCTTTTTTTTTTGCCGAACCGAGACTGGAACCCAGGATCTCTTGCTTATTTATTTATTTATTTATACTAGTGCAAATGAGTTTCAATAAAATCAGATGTCAAACCCACCTTGTTTTTATTTATTTCTTTTTTCCCAGTTGAACGTTGCGGGTGCGTAAAGCTAGGGGTGGGGGCCTAGTGGGTAGGGGTCGCAACCCGACTCCTGATCACCATGTCTCGTTCCCTCCCCCAGGAACTAAGGAAAGCGTAGGAAACGAGGAGCGGAGGTCTTTTTTTTTCCATCCCCAAACGTAGAGGAAAACCGACATCGCGAGGAAGAGGGAGCGTCAGTTCACCATCCTTTGTGGGACTACCGATGCTTAGTTCCTTAGAGAAGAAAATGCCAATGATCACAATGATCAGAGAATAATCGGTACTAAGACACTGCAGAAAGCGTGGATCAGTTACTCATTGCAGTAACATCCCAACTCTGGGGTATGTCAAGAAAAATATTACAAAGAAAATTTCTGTCTCTCTGTATCTCCTCCGTGTCTGAACAACATCACTTTGATTCACTCCGAGAAGCTGGGACACTTCCATTGTTGAGAGCCTCGCACAGGCCTCCCAAGGGCTACTACGGCAGTGGATCAAATGTGGTATGCCTAGGGCCACCTGTCGGGTACACTGGTTGATTGGTGCAAGTCTTTTTAGTTGACGCCACTTCGACGACTTGAGTGTCGATGGGGATTAGATGATGATGATGAAGAGAACACAACACCCTTCCCCTGAGCGGAGAAAATCCCCGACCCAGCTGGGAATCGAATCCGGGCCCCTTAGAATGGCATTCAGTCACGATGACCACACAGCTATAGAGGTGGACACTGCAGTGGATGACGCCTACCTACGGATTATGGCTCAGAGGATTCCTGACAGCAACGCCACCATGTTGAATAATGCTTTTCGTGCAGCCGCACGACGTCGTGTTACGACTCAAACTGTACGTAATAGGCTGCACGATGCGCAACTTCACTTCTGACTTGCATGTCGAGGTCCATCTTTGCAACCAAGACCTACGCAGCGCGGTACAGATGGGCCCAGAAACGTACCGAATGGACCGCTCAGGACTGGCACCCCGTTCTCTTCACCGAGCGTCGCATATGCCTTCAACCAGGCAATCGTCGGAGACGTGTCTGGAGGCAACCCCGTCAGGCTGAACGCCTTAGACATACTGTCCAGCGAGTGCAGTAAAGTGGAGGTTACCTCCTGCTTTGGGGTGGCATTCTGTGGAGCCGACGTACGCCGCTGGTGGTCATGGAAGGCGACGTAACGGCTGTACGATACGTGAATGCCATCCTCCGACCGATAGTGCAACCATATCGGCAGCATATAGGCGAGGCATTCTTCTTCATGGACGACAATTCGCGCCCTCATCGTGCACATCTTGTGAACTCCTTCTTTCAGGATGACAACATCGCTCGACTAGTGGCCAGCATGTTCTCCAGACAGGAACGCTATCGAACATGCCTAGGATAGATTGAAAAGGGCTGTTTATGAACGCCTTGACCCACCAACCACTCTGAGGGATCTACACCGAATCGCCGTTGAGGAGTGCGACAATCTGGACCAAAAGTGCCTTGATGAACTTGTGAATAGTATGCCACGACGAATACAGGCATGCGTCAATGTAAGAGGACGTGCTACTGGGTATTAGAGGTACCGATGTTTACAGCAATCTGAACCAATACCTCTGAAGGCCTCGCTGTATGGTTCTACAACATGCAATGTGTGGTTTTCATGAGCAATAAAAGGGCGGAAATCATGTTTATGTTGATCTCTATTCCAATTTTCTGTACAGGTTCTGGAACTCTCGAAATCGAGGCGATGCAAAACTTTTTTGATGTGTGTACTTTTATAAATAGTTCTTATTTTTAAAGGCTTATGTTTTCGCTTTGAATTAAAGGTAATTTTCCATATATTTCTATAGACTTGAGTTACACATAGTAACGATGGCATTTTGGCTGTTAATCAATCAAAACTGACAGTCAATATATTATAATTTTAAATCTGATTGCGGTCAAGACTGTTAAAAATTTAACCCACTCAACCACAAAGCTTAACATTAACATTAATGTTTCAGCCACGAGAGGTGTGATGTACCGAGCCGCATGCCAGTGCGCGTCAAAGCCCGCTGCCGGTACGTGGAGGTTCGTCGGCCCCAGATCGAATCGTCTGGCGGTTTCACAACGAGGGTCCGGGTGTGCCAGCGTGCATTTGGTTTCTGGCAGGTTGCCACATCCCAATAGGTGAACACGGGTCTGGTGCCCAAGTTACCTCAGCTACACGATTCGCAAACGCTTAAAAAACTCTCATGATCGTTCACATAAACAGTACTTCACTCAGACACTTGGGGTACCTGTGTTCCTCCGATGGGGTAACGGTGTGGCCACAGGGAAGGCATCCGACCACCCCTTTTAATTAATCATGCCATATCCGTTCGTAACGATGTCGACCCTGTGCAGACACGGGAGACAGGTACAAGAAAAGCAAGAAGAAGAGGGGAGGGTTGATATATTACATGAAGGGACAGAAAGGGCATCTAATCACTGATTGAAAATAAAATAAATTTACAAAACCATGAAAACAGCGGATTCATTATTGATGTGTTGGTAAATGTGCCAACACCTTGTAGATAGGGGAAGCCGACATTTCATACGATCACTATCAAACTATGTAAGGCTAATGGCGCCTTGCTAGGTCGTAGCCATGGACTTAGCTGAAGGCTATTCTGTCTCTCGGCAAATGAGAGGAAGGCTTCGTCAGTGTAGTCGCTAGCAAAGTCGTCGTACAACTGGGGCGAGTGCTAGTCCATATCTCGAGACCTGCCTTGTGGTGGCGCTCGGTCTGCGATCACACAGTGGCGACACGCGGGTCCGACATGTACTAAATGGACCGCGGCCGATTTAAGCTACCACCTAGCAAGTGTGGTGTCTGGCGGTGACACCACATTCCTCCCCCGCAAATCGGCGAACGGTCGTGTTATAAGGCTTCCGCCCGCCGTGGGGAGGACCCCATGTTGACGTATGCGATGAGGTGGGGAGCCTAACAACAGGTGAGGCTGTGCCACCCGCACCCGGCCATTCGGTCCGAGGGGAGCTAGGAAACGCCTGAAAACCTAGTCCAGGGTGCACGTCAACATGCGGTGTATGCGCCCGTAAAGAGACAGGAGGGGCCGAAGGGTCGACCTCCATTGCGTCGGGGTATCCGACGCGCGATGACGTCATGTGGTCCGGAGCGGGCAAGAGTTCCATGGCGGAGGACAGCTGGTCACGGGAAGCGATCGGCGGCGCGTGACCCAGGGAGGCGCTTGGCGGCTGCAGCGAAGCGTCGAATGCGGGCGGCGCCGGCGGGAGAACAGGCGGCGGCGGCGGCGGCGGCGGCGGCTGCGGCGGCGCGTCGCCATGGGGCAAAATGGAAGGCATCGTCGGTAACACCTGGGGATGAGGCGAGCCAGTAGATGGGTCCCCAGGGCGCTGACCGGACGGCACCGTCGCTGAAAGCAGACGGGGAGCGGCAGAACCCGTGCGACGACAGAGGCGCAGCTGATTGAGATGCCGACGCACCTCACCAGAGGCCCCCAAAACCAAATACATCGCGCGGCCGAGGCAGCGAAGAATGCGCCCTGCGAGCCAACGCCGTGAACCTCGATAGTTGCGATAGAATACAACGTCGCCTTGAGCAAAAGCAGGAGTCTGCCGCTGCACAGGAACCTGATGCGGCGGATGCAGCAAAGACATCAAGGTTCGATGAGGACGACCATGGAGCAACTCAGCCGGCGAGAGACCACCTCGGGGCTGAGAGCGATACGATGACAAGAAGAGCAACAACGCGTCCTCCCGAGAATGCGACTCTTTCAACTTCAACATCTGGGACTTGAAAGTCCGGACCAATCGTTCAGCGGCACCGTTTGACTGAGGCGAAAACGGCGCGGATGTCAGATGTTGAATACCATTGGCCTGGCAGAATGACTGAAATTCTGCGGACATGAATTGTATGCCATTGTCGGAAACCATAGTCTGCGGAAGACCTTCAATGCAAAAGATAGCAGACAACGCTTGGATGGTGGCAGATAACGTCGTGGAACACATCCGGACAACAAATGGAAAATTACTGAAGGCATCTACCAGAACCAACCATCGAGCATTCCAGAATGGACCAGCAAAATCGATGTGCAAGCGTTGCCAAGGGGAAGTGGCTTTTGGCCATGCAAAGACTTTCCGCGGCGGTGCGGATTGTTGTTCGGCACACGCCATGCAAGAAGAACACATATTCGTAATCGCAGCATCGATTCCGAACCAAGTACAGTGCTGACGAGCAAGTTGTTTCGTTCGCACTATACCCCAATGTCCTTGGTGAAGAAGCCGTAAGACGGAGGACTGTAACGAACGTGGGACCACGACTCTGGACTGATCATTATCAGAACGCAACAACAAAACACCACGTCGAACAAAAAGTCTCTCCTTATGAGCAAAAAATCGGCGAACCAACGGATCCTCGATCCGAGACTTTGACAAAGGCCATTGCGTAGCAACAAAACGCAAAACGGTAGCAAGGACAGGGTCAGCAGCTGTGGCTGTAGCTACACGACGAAAATCAATCGGAAACGATTCGACCACTTCATCGGTTTCCGAATCAATGAACATGCAAGCAAGTTGGGAAGAATCGAATGCTTTATCCTCAGCAACAGGCAAACGGGACAACGCATCGGCGTTTCCGTGCTTAGCAGTGGACCGATACAAGATATCGTAGCGGTACTGCGAGAGGAAAATAGACCAGCGAATGAATTTCTGTGCTGTACGCGGAGGTACAGGCTTGTTCGGATGAAAAAGCGACGTCAAAGGTTTGTGGTCTGTGATGATGGTAAAGTGACGACCATACAAGAAATCATGGAACTTAGTAACACCAAACACGAGAGCCAAAGCTTCTTTCTCTATCTGTGAATAATTTCTTTGCGCAGACGAGAGCAATTTTGACGCAAAGGCAATAGGGCGATCATGCGAGCCAACTTTGTGCGCAAGCACAGCACCGATCCCGAAATCCGATGCATCTACCATCAACAAAAGGGGTTTCTGGGGATCGAATGGCGTAAAGCAAGTATTAGAAAGCAACGCCGATTTCAACTGCCGAACAGCGCGTTCGCATTCCGTCGTCCAGAGAAACGGAACACCTGTACGGCGTAAGCGAGTAAGCGGAGCTGAAAGGGAAGAGGCATTGCGCACATTCACTCACACTTTGTGATTCTAAATCGTGTAATGTTCTTGCGACCTCAACACGCAATGCGTGCGGAACATTGCGCGTTCTGAAAAATTTCGGTTGCGCGTTTACTTTCAGTTCCAAATGTGCTTCACAGTTCTTAGCGCAACCAAGGCCCGGTGCAAAAATGTCTGCAACTTCTTCACACAGACGAGAAACACTGTCTGAAGGCACAGTCTGGTTCACTGATAGGACCTGATTTACTATAGACATGTTAAACAATTGAAATAAATCTAAACCAAACAAGTTCACTGCAGTAGAAGAACGAAGAACGTAAAATGACACAAGTTTTGTTTGTCCCTTATATGTTGCAAGAAGGGTGCACTGCCCTAACACAGGGAGAAGCTGTCCTGAATAACTTTTTAACTGAACATTTGCGGCACGCAACGGAGGTTTGCCCAGTTGTTTGTACGTGTCGTGATTGAGCAATGAAACTGCAGCTCCGGTATCGAGCTGGAATGGTATGACCTTGCCATTAAAGTCCAAATCTACAAAAAGTTTATTGTCCTGCTGACGACAAGAGCGATTGTCTTGTGCAATTTGAACAGACACTGGTACAGAATCACTTGTGAATTGACGTGATTTCCGGCGACGTCGACGCACACTTTTTGTGGGACGAACACAGTCACAGTTAGAGACAGTGGCACTGGACGAAGCGGAATTAACTACATGAATGTCCATGGGCGAAGGTTCACGAGCCTGAGTGTCCTTGGTTCGATTCCGGCGCGAAGCAAAGGGCCTGGAATGATTAAGAGTGTCTGATCTGAGCTTTTTCTGGCAAACACTTTGAACATGTCCTTTCTTATTACAGAAAAAGGAAATAGCTTGGCGTGACGGGCAATTTGCACGCGAATGTCTAGTAGCACACCGCGGGCATGATTTCACTGCATTTGTGTGCTGGCGCGGCACACCTGGTTTATAGCGTGGGGGCAGCTGCAAGGACGTGTGCGAGGGCAGTTGACAGGGCCGCGCAGCGCGCCCGGCGGGCCGGTTAATGTTACACACTGCTGGCAAAGTTGCAAATGATTCCTGAGCAAAGTCAAGTGTGTCTTGTCTATCCAATATGTCTATCACTTGTTGAAGGGAGGGATTGACTAGTTTCAATATCTGTTCCCATATGCGAACATCAGAAACGTTCTGTGCAATTGCATCACGCACCATAGTATCTGAATAAGGAAGGCCACAGTCACATTCAAACGCACAATCCCTAGTAAGGCCTTGCAAAGTTGCAACCCACTCCCGATGAGTTTGACCGGCCGTACGTTTTGTACGAAAGAAAGTATACCTTTTTGCAACTACATTAACTGTTTCTTTGAAATAGGCGTCCAATGCCGACAAAATTTCGTCGTCCGACAGAGTTGCTATGTCCCGTCGGGGAAACAATTTCACTATCACACGGTACGTTTGCACGCCGACACAAGACAATAAGTGAGGCTGCCGCTCGTTACCTTGAATTCTGTAGGCGGCGAGATGAAATCCAAACTGGCGTGACCATTCCGTCCAGGACTCTTGCGCCGGGTCGTAGTGCCTAAAAGGCGGTGCAACTGCGAGTTGTGGCTGCGGTAGCGGTGAAGCGGCGGCTGCCGCATCGGTTTGAATGGCACATTGACCCTGGACGAGCTGTCCAAGGGCATCCAATAACGCCTGCGTCTGCTGATTCTGCAAGCGATAAAATTCGGACAGTACATCTGGCGAAGCCATGACACAAGTAAATGTAAGCAATTAGAAAGAACACGTTTCCCTCGTCGCCAATGATGTGTTGGTAAATGTGCCAACACCTTGTAGATAGGGGAAGCCGACATTTCATACGATCACTATCAGACTATGTAAGGCTAATGGCGCCTTGCTAGGTCGTAGCCATGGACTTAGCTGAAGGCTATTCTAACTGTCTCTCGGCAAATGAGAGAAAGGCTTCGTCAGTGTAGTCGCTAGCAAAGTCGTCGTACAACTGGGGCGAGTGCTAGTCCGTATCTCGAGACCTGCCTTGTGGTGGCGCTCGGTCTGCGATCACACAGTGGCGACACGCGGGTCCGACATGTACTAAATGGACCGCGGCCGATTTAAGCTACCACCTAGCAAGTGTGGTGTCTGGCGGTGACACCACAATTATGATGGGTTAAAGGCTAGGAAAGTGAAAGAGAAACTGGAGATGAAACCCGATGTTGGCACATAGCCTGCTTCCCCCAAACAGCTCCAAGTTGGTCACTGTACTCATCATACCCTTCCGATCACTATTACGTGCTTTCACTTCCACTGTGGAGAGGTTTTGGATTTAAGGTAGGATTCTAGCACAAAGATCAAGTTCATTCCACCATATCTTCTCTCTTTATCTGCCGAACACTGGCGATGTAGTTGTGTTTTACCAACAGGATTCGAATGAACTTTTTGCAAATCGAACACCAACGCATCAGTATGAGCTAACGAACTCGATTGTGGGTACCATTCATATTCGTTTATTTATTTATTTTTGTCTACACGAAAACAAGTGTAGTCGTGGTCTTTAACCCGAAGACCGGTTTGATGCAGTTCTCCACGCTTTGTAGCCTCGCCATGCTCGTGGTCTAGGGTAGACGGCACCGTAGCTCACCGTTGTCGATCAGGAGATTGCCCACCCTTTGTAATAAAAGTTACTGAGGTAAGCTTCATCGACAGAGTTTGAAAGATATTATGTGACATCCGCCAAGAACCTCTGACATAACGACGAAGGAACATGTTGAAATAAGGAAGACAAGAAAAAAGTTGTCAGCGTCGTTGCCTCTAGACCTCAGAGGTGCCGGGTCGAATGTTTTTTTTTCGTTCTGGGACAGGGTTTTGCGTTGTTATAATCATTTCATCATAACAAATACGCGCAAACTTATTAAAATCTTCGGGGCTATTATGCCGTGGTCTTTCTTGTTGAGAACCAATGTATCCTCCTCATCTGCGGAGGAAATCTCCAAGGAGAGTTGTAGCCTTTTCGGAGGTCCGACGGACATGGTTGATATTTCACAAATACGCGCAAGACGTGGGAGTGATGTCAGCTGTTGAACAACCCTAGCCGGGGCCCCACGGTTAAAATTCCATGCATCATTTCACTGTATCTCTGCATAAGTATTGCAACCAACATTCATTTGAATCTACAATTTTTAACCTTTACGCTTCTCTGAATTACCAGATAGACGACTTCTTGATGCCTCAGGATGCGTTCTGCCAATCGATTCCTTTTCTTTCTTAAAATCTGCCATACATTTCTTTCCTCTGAAATTCGATTAAGTACCTATTCATATAATGTTCAGAATTCTTCCGTAGCACCACAGATCAAAAGCATAACTTCCCTTCTGGTCTGAAATTTTTGTCGCCCTCGTTTCATTCCCATACAAGCGACATTACTTCCTAAAACTGAAATTTATATTCTATGCTAAAAAATTTCTCAGCGTAATATTCCTAAACAAATTATTTCAAAGAAACACATGTTTGAACGTTTGCCATCTTTTTCCTAGGAATTATAAAAAAAACGGTACTTCCTCGATTGGTACAGATATGCTCCACAAGAATTTCATTGAAATGTGTGTTGAGGCTCAATTGAGAAAAACAGTGTACGAACGAAAGACGATTGATAACCCTTATTTACGCAATCAAAGACACATCACACTTTGTTGCAGGGTGACAATTTCGTTCTGGATCAAAATATTTCTTCGAGCACAATGTCTTCAGTAGGTCACTGGTTCAACAAATACGAGTAGCACTCGAAACTAAAGTTATTTGTAAATGTACAGTGCTGAATACTATATTTGTTGATCGATGTACAACTTAGGAAACTAAAGAGACCAGTAATTTCAGAGTTCAGAAATGAAAAGCGACGTGCTGAAGGTATTTCCCGGGCTCTGTGTATGGTGCACGTGGCTGCGGAGCTTCCAGTAAGATCGGTTTCGCAGAGTGCCGCAGTGTGATGGCGGATCGAAGCGTTCCATTTGGCGAGGTGTCAGCCGCGCACAAAGCGACTGACGCCCGCAGAGCCTCTCGGACAAAAGACCACGCCGTGCCAGGGCGCGCTGGCCGTTCTTGCACCACAACTCTCGCCTGAAGAGGCCACTGCTGGGCCGAAACAGTACCAACCACTATTAGTGATGTTTCCTTGAGTGTGAGCCTACCCACAAAATGGTAGCACGCTTTTCTGCATGTTAACATTTCCGGATGTGCACTGTACCCCGTAACTGGAGCTCCAATTGTCAGTTTTGCTGTTGATCAGTTGGTATCAAGTGATGTCGCAATCAAAGCACGGACAACGACTTCTGAAAGTGCTAAGAACAGATCAGCGTCTTAAGGAAATGCCTCCAATGGTCGGAGAAGACTGTCCGCGTTCCTGCTCGTATCCTGATAATTCTGGGAATTTCAGAGCGGCAGTTTCAGTCTGAACAATTCTCTCCACGTAGACCTGGGCAGACGGAAACCCTATAACTCAGAAATAGTCGAAGAAGGATACACAAATTCGTATAATCGACTTCCTCAACTTGCCCTTCGGTAGATGGCCACATTTTCTGATAAACTGGACCAAGGCCAAACAGCTTGTAGATGGTGGCAGAGACGAGCACAGTAGAATTGAATCTAGTGCCGAGAAAGTTAGTTGCCTAACATGTCTCTATACATGCTTGCTAGACATGTAGGATAATGATTCTGAAGATCGAGAATTATAGTACCTGAAGAAAACTTCGCAAACCAAGGTCGCTAACAAACATTTTATTAGACGGCCGGTTTCGACAGAGCTATGCTGTCATCATTGGATCTTATGCTTTTGTGTTTTTGCAACATATTATCCGTCAGTGTTACAAGTCGCTTCAAATTGAATATATACGCCCCACTACCATGAAGATCAATATACATTGGAATGTCAGTTGTAAAAGTGTTAAGTAAATACATAAATGTAACTGTGTTCCACCGATTTCAAGTGTTCATGATTACTACCAGCTGGTAGAGACTCTTTGTAAAACCGAAATCGGATTCCATCTCGATCTGGCGACTTATCTGCGTCAGGGATATTCATACTAAGCCCTAAATACGGGAGTCTGTGCGTTAGCAAAACGTCGGTGTGTTTGAGCGATTCTCATGCCTGAATGATTTCTGAAAAGCGATGTTTAGTACTTCGACTTTCCTTTTGCTGTCTTCCGCTGCTACACCAGACTGGTCAACAAGTGATGAGTAGAACCTTAGATCCACGATTTTACATAGGATCAGAATTTTCTCATGTTCTCGGCAAGATCCTGTGCTAAGATAGGAAGGTCGTAGTTGTATGCTTCGCGCATAGATATTTTTACAGCCGTACGAATTTCTGCTAACTTTTACCTGTTGTAATTCGCGCGTTCTCTTTTGAACTAATAGTGTAACAGCCCTTGCTTCCCCAACAGTTTCTGAATTTCGTTGTTAAGCCACGGTGGGTCTTTACCGTCCTTAATCTACTTACTCGGCACATACTTTTCCAGGCAGGACTTACGTACAACCCGTTTAAACGTTGCCCATGGTTTCTCTATGCCCGTCATACCGGAACACTCATTGTCTAACTGGGATGCCAACAACTGGTTATCTGCTGTTTTTAGCAGACTCTCCTAACCTTCTTACTTGATTTGTTAACTTTAGTAACCATAGTCGCTATAATGTTATCATGGCCACTATTCCCTGTCTCCATACTGGCGCCGTCGCTAAGATCAGTCTTGTTTGTGGCTAGAAGGTCTAAAATATTTCCACTGAGTTTGAGCTGTCTAACTAGCTGCTCAGAACAGATTTCGAAAAACTTATTCAAAAGTACTTCGGAAGACTGTCTGGCTATATTCCCTATAATGAATCCATAGACGCCCCAGTCTACACTCGTTACACTAAAGTCGCCTCCAACTAATATTGCACGCTCTGGGTATTTCAGCGCTAATGACAGTAGACTTTCTTGGAATGGCTCTAAAATTGTCACAGCAGAATCGCGCGGCTGGTAAAAGCATCCAACAGTTAACTTTATCTAACCTAGACATTCTATACGCTACTAGACAACTTCCCTGTCACACTGAAATTCAACCTCAAAGATGGAATATTTTTGTCAAATGCAATGCACACTCCCTCTCCTGTGGCATCTAATCTGTCCT
The DNA here is from genome assembly GCF_021461395.2 of Schistocerca americana. NCBI lineage: Eukaryota > Metazoa > Arthropoda > Insecta > Orthoptera > Acrididae > Schistocerca > Schistocerca americana. The sequence goes on from NC_060119.1 coordinate 415,898,262, forward strand.
TTCGAGATACACACCGGTCGCATCGAAGTTGTGAATGTGACTGGAGGGACAATGGGTCTATCGTGCCGTGTTTTATTTTCGAAACACGGGCCACTTGAAATAAACTTTTACTTGTTACCATTGCCACAGCTTTCAGTGACTCCGAAGATATTACATCAATTCCGGCTGCCTTTCTTGAGCTCAAATCATTCAGTGTCGCGATAAACTACAACTACATTACTGGATCACCTGTTTCTCCCTCATCATCTTCCTCCACCTCTTCCGTCGCACTTCGGTACAGTTGCCCTTCCTCGCGCAGTCCTCCCATGTACTGGTGCCATTTGTCTTCCCACTTTTTAGCATTTGTTAGAAGTTTTCCGTCTCCACGGCGTACTTAAGCAACTTACATTTTGATTCTCCGAATTTACCTTGTTTCTGGACCAGGACATAGGATTGGGGCTCAGATTCTGCATGTTTTAGCTGAAGATCATTCTAGATTTGTTCGTTGGTAGTGATTTGAGCTCTCATTACATTCAATCGTAACGTTATGTCTCAGTTACATTTCCGGCTATCGACTTCGTGTCGCTTTTGGTTTCCACGCGTTACGTGGTTTGTGGCAGTGACCGGCCTTGTCTGTTTCAAGTTATATCACAAAAGTTGATGTTGATTAAATCTGGAGGTTATTCGAGTAAGAGCGCGTGACAATTCCGTTGCCTTTGCGGTCTGTCCACGATTTTTTTTTGTCAGTTACTCCATTGCTGTCGGAAATAGGAAAGAAGCTCACTGACATTGCATTCTGTGGTGAATTGTGAAGTATTTATGTAGCTGCAGATTATGTAATTGTAGTTGTATACTAAACACGTTGTTAATGTATGAACTATGCGTTATGAACTCAAACCTCTTACATTTAAAATGTTTGAAGTATGATGCTACATTTATTTTTGACCTGAAGATGAACGTTAAGCAGTCGATGCCAGTTACTTTATGAAATTGTTTAGTGATTATGTCTATGAAGTGAACACTTCGAAAAGTTTCAGTCACAATGATGGCTGTACTCCGTACTTCGTGAAGAAACTTCATACATATTTTGGGATAGAACTAACAGCGGAAACTCCTCGTTGCAGGAAGTTGTCCGACGTGAAACTACGCAGAGTAGCTGCGGAAAGTGAGTGCGGCTCACAGCAGTTTCCGTAAGGAGGCCAACAAATGCTGCCTTTCCCAGGTCAACGTCCACAGCTACGAGCACGCGACGGGCGCCGTGCTAAGTCGAGCGCTCAGTTCCAGATCTTCCTACTCTGCAGCACGCGACTTCCTTTCCTGATGAGAGTGACCTTGCCTGCCCTGTTATTTTGCCCTTCTATTTGAATACTGCAGTTTTTCTGTGCGAGGGTACGTCCCCAGATGTACCTTGCGACACACGTTGTTTCTTTAGCAGGAACGTGTCACCAGTGTGATATTCTGTGTGTCTCGTCACCAGTTTGTGGTCGGTGTGGCGGACACCACGAATTTTTATGTGGTTGGAGCTTTGAGAAAGCAATTAATTAAATCTTTTCGTACATCAGTATGTAACTAAACTGATCAGTTCTCTTTTAAACGTACAACCACTGACCAGCTAATTATAATCATAGTAGCATTTTATTCGGAATGTAAGCGAGGCAATAATCTGACTGTTTACAGTACATTCCATCCCCTCATCCTAAGTGGCCTTAATTTCGTACAGTCACCCGCCCTTCTCTTTTGTTAAGACTAGACGCTCACTTACAGAAAAGCAGCAGCTGTCGCTGATTCTATCTACTGTGAGAAATCGCTATCTGGTGGATTAATTCAGGATCATCTACAACTACTTCATATTTACGTTCTGTTAAGCACTGTCAAGTATACGGCAGAGGGTATTTCCGATGGTCCAACTTTTCAGGGTTTTGCTCATTCCATTCGCTCACGGAGTGTAGGAAAAACGCTTACTTCAGGAGGTCCGTGCATACAATAAGTCGTCCAATCTTGGAATCGCGGACCCTACGGGAGCGGTATGTAGTGAGTTTTAATGAGTTTTAATACATTGCTAGATTCCTCATGCAAAGCTTTTTCTTAAAATTTTATAAGCAGGTTTTTGTGTGATAAGTGTCGTAAAACGTCTGTCAATACAGAGTTTGTACTTCCGTGACCTTGTCTCATGGCTTACACAAACCTGTGCTGCCCTTCTTTGTATACATCCAATATCCCCTGTTCTCCCTATTTGGTGTGGGTCCACCACATTTGAGCAATTTTCTGCGATGGGTCATACAAGTGTTTTGTAAGCAATCTGCTTTGCAAACTGCATTTTCCAAGTATAGTGCCAACGAGCTGTAGTCTGATCGTGCAATGTAGGATTTGACGGCCGGTGTTTGCATCCGCGGTGATTTCCGTTATGTGCGCATTAGACCGCAGTCTGAGAGATTATTCTGTGCCTAATATTTCGTCTGCAACTGTAGGAGACATTATCAGAGTGTGTCAAGATTCAGAGGTGCCAAACATAAACTCAGCTTCAGCAGACGCCTGAGTGCACTATGCCCATTCAACGAAAGTCACGTAGGACTTACTAATGACAATCTATGTATTTATTTCATTTCAGACAAACATACAAATTTTTACACCCATGCATTTGTATGTATTGAATGATTCCAGTTGTCACTCACTGATATTGTAGTTTGTGATACTTTTTTTTGCCTTTTGTGAAATGCGGATCTTACATTTCTGAACGTTTAAAGCCAACTGCTAATTTTTGCACCACTTTCAAATCTTATCAAGGACTGATTGAATATTTGTGCAGCTTTCGTCAGGCATTACTTCACTGCAGGTAACTGGACCATTTGCGAGAAGCCAGAGGTTACTCTTAATGTTGTCTGCAAGGTCATTTATAGAGACCCGATTGTATGCATTTGCATGTTGCATATGCATTTGCATATTTGGCTCCTTTCCACCGGTTATTGCATATTTTAACTAAAAACTAATGCCGATGCATATTTCCGCTCTATGTTAACATATTTTAAAAATTTAGATGGGCGGTCTCTAGCTCGATCTAGTTGTGATATCTCACAGTTTGATCGCGACCTTGAACTACGTGCAATCGCGAAACGAGAGGCCACAGTCTAGCGACATCATTACAGAAGAGGAGTCATTACAGAAGAGGAACAGGAACAGGCAGACAGAGTCACGCCCCTGTGCCCGCGCTCCGACTAAACCTCTCCGCTGTCATACAGTACGCATCGGCAAATATTAAATTAAACTACGCAAGCTTATATTCGCATGTTCATTGTTTCAGCTTAGCTTTTTATTTACTTTTACATAGTTGAACGTGTTTACGACGTGTAGTGTGTAAAGTAGTGTGCGCCATATAGCCCGAAATAAGAAACGTCGTTTTGTGCATATCGGACCAACCTGGAACATTTACATATGACGGAATTGTTTTATATTGTAGAGTTTGCTAAAAAAACGCTTCGCGCAAAAAAAATTTCAAATGGACTAATACGTCAAGACAACTCTTCATATCGCAGGAATGCAGAAGAAAGGACCACGACAACAACATCTGACAACAGTTGCAGTAGCAGGGAATAGTCCAAAGGTAATCAAGTCGGTTTAATATGAATCTTTGTGAAGCATTCATTGCAAACAATAGTCCTCTTCACAAACTTACAAACCTTGTCCTCAAAAGTTTGCTGCGGAAATATTGCTTACATAAAAATATACCAGATAAATCATCACTGCGTAAAAATTACATACCGACAATTTATGCAAATGTTCTGGAAGAAATATGCAATGAACTCGATGACAGCATTATCTGGATGTCAGTTGACGAAACTACATACACTTGTGGTCGTTACATTGCAAATTTAATTTCTGGTGCTTTAAAAGAAGAGCTTTCTTCTTCCTGTTTAGCGGCCTGCAAAGAGTTTGAAAAAGTAAATCATTATCAACAGATTTGTGAATGAGGATATTAGAAAAATATTTCCAGAATCTTCTGCATATGAAAGGGTGTTTGTGTTTAGTTCAGATGCTGCTCCCTATATGATCAAAGCAGGAAAAGCCCTCCGAGTATTTTATCCCAATTAGATTCATGTGACGTGCTTTGCTAGTGGAGTACATCGCCTTGCTGAAGAAGTACGTTCCATGTTGGTGAATGTAAATAAACTGAATTCATCCACTAAGACCTACAAAGAAAAACTACCAATTGTGCCTTTACATTCCGAACCAGTGGCAGCTCGTTGGGGTACGCGGGTCGAAGCTGTGGTGTTCTACAATGAACATTTCGAGGCCATTAGAGGGGTAGTAAACGACTTCGATACTGCAGAGGCTTTGGTAGTTGCCAGTGCAAGGAAGCTTTTAATGATTCACGTATTAAAAAGAAATTGCTGTGATTAGCACTCATTTTTCCCATATACCCGCAAGTACTAAAAAGCTTGAAAATCAAGTTTGGCGTTGATTGCATCTAATCAGTTAATGAATAAAATTATTCTAGTGAACTACTCATTGCCGAAGATATTCCCAAGAAAACTTAAAGAAAAGTTTGAAAACATTTTAAACAATAACCCAGGCTTTGACACTTGTGCCAAATTGATAAGTTTTCTGAAGAGGATAGGTGAACTTTTACCGGAAACAGTAAGTGCCAACAAAGCACCCAAATTCTGCCAGTTACCTCAACTGATGTAGAACGGTTCTTTTCTGCTTATAAAAATGTTTTGAGTGATCGAAGACACAATCTTACTGGCGAACGTTTGGAACAGTAGTTGGTCGTTTATGTTTACAAAAGTAGAAAAATGTAAAATAAATTGTAAATGGTGCTTTGGTCCAATAGTATTAATTACAAGTTAATGCTGTTCAAAAAAATCATGATTGTATGTTGTTGTCTAAATAAAATATTACGGAGTTTTTGAGCGTGCCCCTCTCCGTGCAATATATCTCGAAGTTGATCCTGTACATATCGACTGTTCCGCTGCGACTCACTCGCATCGCAACCGCTTGTTACTGACAACAATAGCAAAGCATGAACAATTCTTGAAACACGGTATGCGTCCCCATGTTGCAAATTTTTAAAAAATAAGCCCAGAAAGGCCCCCTTTCTAACCTCTGCCGTGTGGCCGTGCGGTTAAAGGCGCTTCAGTCTGGAGCCGCGTGACCGCTACGGTCGCAGGTTCGAATCCTGCCTCGGGCATGGATGTGTGTGATGTCCTTAGGTTAGTTAGGTTTAAGTAGTTCTAAGTTCTAGGGGACTTATGACCACGGATGTTGAGTCCCATAGTGCTCAGAGCCATTTGAACCTAACCTCTGCCAGAAAATATTCAGAAGATGATATCAGCATACTATATGTACAGATTTTTCGCGCGGCCGACGCTCTTCCTCGTAACTGATACGCACAGGTTCGATTATGAGATGTAATGCACGCAGTAACTAATACGTTTTTTAATTCTTTGATCTTGCATATTTCGATATTTTTAATGCATTTTTAAGCATTTCTCATTTATATTTGTATGTACATATATATAGGTTTTCACGAAGCATATAATCCGGTCTGTGGTAATTAAAAATCAACATAAACAACAGGGATTCCAGCACACTTCACTAGGGCACTATAATCGACGAACCTCCGTCCAGAGAACATTCTGCTTCTTCCCTATCAAGAAATCCTAAGTCCAGGTCGAAGAGGTTCATAGGATCTGTGAACCTACAAAAAAATGTAACAACGTAAAATGAATCAAAACGTTTGAAAGTGTGAGAAAAGTATGAGTAAGCTGTAAGGGAAGACGGGTAACATACAGTACGTACAAGAAACAAGAAGAAAACACTAAGAACTGTGGAGCGTGAACGAAATGCTCAGATTCATTTTTACCTTGAAAAAGCAATGACGGAAATAAAAGACAGGCTCAGGAGTGGGATTTAAATTCAGATTGAAAGGATATCAGTGATAAGATTTGCTGATAACTTTGCTATCCTCAGCGAAAGTGAAGAAGAAGAATTATAGAGTATGTTGAATGGAATGAACAGTCTAATGAGTACAGAATTTGGATTGAGAGTAAACCGGAAAAAGACCAAAGTAATGAGAAGCAGCAGAAATGAGAGCAGCGAGAAACTTAACACCATAATTAGTGATCACCGAAGTAAACGAAGTGAAGGTAATTTGGTACGTTGGAAGCAAAATAACGCATGACTGACGAAACAAGAAGGACAAAAAAAGCAGACCGGAGCAGGGAAGAGGACATTCCTGTCTACCTCTATCAAACATAGGCCTTTGAAGCACAGCACTGTATGATAGTGAACCATGGACTGTTGAAAAACCGGGAAAGAAGAGAGTCGAAGCACATGAGTTGCGTCCGTCTCGATAGCTGAGTGGTCAGCGTGACGGATTGCTGTGCAAAGGGTCCTGGGTTCGATTCCTGGCAGGGTCGGAGATTTTCTCCGCTCAGGGACTGGGTGTTTCGTTGTCTTCATCTCATCTCTCTCGACACGCAAATCAAAGTGCCGTCAATGAAAACGACTTGCACCAGGCGACTGGTCTACCCGACGGGAGGCCCTAGCCACACATTTCATTTCATTGCACTGCAGAAGCATGTTATAAATAAGGTGGACTGACAAGACAAGCAGTGTAGAAAGAGACATAAGGGAAACACTGAGAAGAAGAAAGGAAAGGGTGATAGGGCATACATATGTTAAGGCATTAGCGAATAACTCCCATTGGGTTAGGTGGAACTGTAGAGGGTAAAAACGGTAGAGGAGGACAGAGACTGGAATATAACCTACAAATAATTGAAGACGTAGAGTGCAAATGCTGCTCTGAATCGAAGAGATAGACCCAAGAGAGGAATCCATGGTGGGCTACATCAAACGAGTCAGAAGACTGATAGCTCAAAACATTACCACAAGCATGTCGATAGCTGCTTGTCAGTTATGATTTCTGTCCCTTACGTTTAGCATTCTGTGTATGAGAAATTCTACGTCGTTGTAATTTTAAGTTGTTTACTTTTTCTTACCTCTTTCATATACAGAATGATTCGGCAATGATGTTACAAAATTCCAGGAATGACGGAGAATGGTGAATGTATCAGTTTAAGTTAAGATATCCTGGTCCGGAAACGACCGAATCAATAGTTGCAAACGAAAATCGTTCTGATATCTTTGGCTGAGATTTTTGCTTTTCATTTTTAGAGAGGAGGTAGTATGAACCAAAATATGAAAAAAATCGTCGAGTTAACTTGGGCGGTAAAGTGCATGCCTTGAGGGCTATGAGCACTTGTTCACTAGAATAGATGTTTCACAGTAGCAAAGACCGACATGCGCTGATAGCTCGTAAGGTATGCACTTTAGAGCCCACGTTTTCTAAACATTTTTTTTCTAGTTTTGGTCCATACCACCTCCCCTCAAAAAATGGAAAGCAAAGATTTTACAGTAGAAGCGGTCCAATGCAAAATGTATCAGAATGATTTTCGCTTGTAACTTTCATCTCGGTCGTTTCGGGATCATGGCTCTTTGCTTCAAACTGATACGTTAACCCTTCTTCATCATTCATGAAAGTCTGTAGCGTAATCGCGCAATTACCCTCTGTAATTCAAGTTCACACTTCTCATTGGCAGTCGAGCTTTAGTGCAGACTCTTGCTTTAACTGAAGCTTGACCAAATCTTTCTCGGTATCTAACATTTTATTTGAGAAGAGAAACTTTATTATCCACTATAAATTCTGTATAGTCATCCTTAAGTTTTTAAAATTATACACTTATTTTAAATGTCTGCCTTTTACCTTTTTCACACAGCTGCCATGTTTCACCAATTCCTATATATCAAAGGTGTATTTTTTCAAATTGATCATTTGTTACAGGCCTGCCTACTTCATCGGCTCCTCAGTGCGGATTCACCCCAGTAAAGCGTTTCATAATATCTTTTTTTCCCTATTTTTTATTCTCATAATTGGTAATATAATGATATATAATAGGGAAACCATATCTCATTGGTAAAGGAGAAACATGTTTGTGAAAAACGTATTTGCTCTGTGTTCAAATATTGCATTTAACATAGCAAAACTTCCAGAAGTTGTAAAAGTGGTGATTGGAAAGCCGCTGCTCTTTCGTCTTCTCTTCTGTGCTGTAGCCTTTTGTTGTTAGGAGCTCAAGCTCAGGAGATGTGTGTTTCGTCGTTGTCAATGTATTTGATCGATAAAGATTATTTAAATCTGTCTGTTGTGTCGTCTCCGTTATTGATTCTAACCCTGTTAATACAGTTTTAAATATGGCTGTCTCTCAGCAACCGTATACAAGTTTGGTCATAGGAATCACACAGGCAGCCGTTTGCAAATAACTGTTTGTTACTCTGACCTTAGTTTCGACACCTCTAAGGATGTCTTCATCAGAATGAAATTTTAAGAAAGCACGAAGTTACATTGCGAGAGGGCAGTGGTCGAGGTTTCGAGCAAATATACTCAAGTCAAAAATTACAACTTGTCTGATGTTGTTCCTAGCATGGCATACATAAATGCCAAAGGGTGGAACGTGTTTAATTTTAATTTCTGACATCAGCTTATGTGCTCGAAACTTTGACCATTGCCTTCTCGCAATGTAACTTTACGGTTTCTTAAAATTTCATCCTGATAAAGACATCCTCAGAGGTGACGAAACCTAGGTAAATGTACCAAACAGTTACTTACAACGGGTTGACTGTGTGATACGTGTGTTATCTCTTAATCATTTATCAAAAAACTGGCGAGGGTGGCGGCGGTTGTTCGAACATGAACGATCGATATAATTAGTGTTCTTTCGTTAGTTACTTTTCAAGTAAGTGCACGAACCTATCTGAGATATACCAATCATTTTTCGGCTGTATGCAATATTTTGGCAATTAAAACTGCGAGTGTCTGATCGGTTTCCTTTTCCGAACAATGACGTCTCCCAGCCTACTCAGTGGCCTAATACCTCGCAGAGCTGTAAATAATGTTCAATAGTGTGGATTTCTATCACGTAAACTGTTGTATAAAATGACAGAACTTTGCTGTAACGCACTACATTGTGCACTTTTTAGTAAAATTATCCATCCTCAGTGGGGGGTCGTCTCCATGTCGCGGCTATGTTATTGTTTTAGACTGCACCACTTGTAAACTGCTAAATTAATGCCGCACCTTTGAGAGACCATTAACTTTAGTTAACTATCATTACGAGACAGGGGGGGGGGGGGGGGTGACGCCTCACCAGTACATCGCATCAGAGACCAAGTAGCTGTCATCTCATCATAACACAAGTGATCGTTTATCTAGTACTCTAGCTGTGCCCACCAATAAAACACAAATACTCGAAAGTTCCTGTTTGCCGCGCCGCCGATCCCGGGACCTTCGCATTTAACGGGCAAGTGCTCTACCGAGCTATTCAAGGACGGCTCACGATCCTCCCTCACAGCTTTGCTTCAGCCAGTACCTCATTTCCTACCTTACACAATTGTGAGGAGCTATCTTGAGTCTCGCTTGGATAGCTCAGTCGATAGAGCACTTGCCCATGAAATGTGAAGGTGTCTGCTTCGAGACGGTTTCCGGAAGAGAGTTTTAAACTGCCAGGAAGTTTCAAATTAGCGCACAATCCACTGCAGAGTGAAACATCATTGTGCACTGGGAAACTCTTCCCCTGTTGTTGCCGTCCGCCTCCGCGCACAATTCAATGCCCAGTTGCTTTTGAGGAGAGGCTAAAGCAATGCTTTCTGTGATCCTAACAAAGTTCCGCAAAAATTAACGTGTATATACTGTTTTCTCACTGTCTTCTGCAAGTTACGCTTCTTTGTGTTTTTATTTCTCAACCAGTCACGTCACTTTCTTTTCCCCCGCCTTCATTAACTGCGTTTCATCACTTTCGTCTTTCTCTCCCTGTTGGATCCCTCCTCTCGTGTCTAGCAGCCAGTGCTCTTAGTTTAAATCAATCGGCCTGTAATTTGTTTCATTTTGTGCTTATCAAGAACGAATACTGTAGAAACTGTGTTTTTCCTGCACTATCTGTGCCTTAGTAATTTCTAAATGCTTGATTCCATATTAGATGTAAGTTATAATATGCTTATCGCAAGAAATGTTATTTAAAATTCACTGATCAACCAGCTATCTGAATTTGACCGAGGGCAGATTGTTATGACCCGAAGGCTCGTCACGAGTGAGTCAGAAACTGCACGACTCGTCGCGTGTTCGAGAAGTGCTGTGGTGAGTGTGTTCAACACGTAGCAAAACGAAGGCGGAACCACGTCCAGATGTTGTGGGGTTGATCTCCAACCCACATCACAGATGTCGGACGTCGTAGGCTAGGCAGACTGGTAAAACAGGGCAGGTGGCGAGCTGTGGCGGAACTAACATCAGACTTTAATGCTGGGCAGAGTATAAGTGTGTCTGAACGCGCAGTGCACCAAACACTCCTAACGATGGGCCTTCGCAGCCGGCGACTCACGCATGTACCACCGTTAACACCACGACATCGACAACTACGGCTGAAATGAAATGGCTCAAATGGCTCTGAGCACTATGGGACTTAACTTCTGAGGTCATCAGTCCCCTAGAACTTAGAACTACTTAAACCTAACTAACCTAAGGACATCACACATATCCATGCCCGAGGCAGGATTCGAACCTGCGATCGGAGCAGTCACGCGGTTCCAGACTGTAGCGCCTAGAACCGCTTGGCCACTCCGGCCGGCGACTGCAATGAGCACGTGACTATCGACACTGGACCATGGAGCAGTAGCACAGCGTTGGATGGTTTGATGAATCGCCATATCTCTTCTAATGCCGATGGGAAGCCGCAAATCCGTCGTCTTCCAGGGGAACAGCTCCTTGACACCTGTACTGCGGCAAGCTGGCGGCGGTTCCATTATGCTCTGGGGAACAATCAAGAGAGCATCCATGGGTCCGTTGGAGCTCGTACAAGGCACCCATGACGCCAAGGAGTATCGTACACTGGTTGCAGATCATGTGCACCACTTCATTACGGTCATCTTACCCAACAGCAGTGACATTTTTCAAGAAGATGATGCGCCATGTGAGAAGGTCAGGAATGTGACTGAGTGGTTCGAGGAACACAGTGGCGGATTCCAATTGCTGTGCTGTCCGCAGCTCGTGGTCGTGCGGTAGCGTTCTCGGTTCCCTTACTCCAGGTAAGGACCTGGAACGTCATAGTATACCCAACATAATGGCATCGCCATATATAAAAATAACGAAAATGTGTAGAGATTTGTGACAGATTGGCCATTGATTTGCCATTAGGATACCGTTTTCTTGTCGAAGGAAATGAATGCATATTAATCAGACGTTGGAAACTAATTGCTTGGTGCGCGATTGTAGTTACGAAGCGAACGAACGGTGCAGGTCATCATGGCTGCGGTTGTTTCAGATTTACGCGCCAAATGGTAATCAGACGAACAACGCAGCATAATGATGTGCTCAATATTTTAAGTAGCGTCGCTGAACTGAATGAACATACAAAGCTGACAAAACAGCTAGGGAACATGTCTTTAAAGAACACAATGTTTACAGCCGGTACAAAGTAGAGGAACTGGTAAGAATAGTAGGCAGTGACGAAATTTTCCTCCGATGACATACCAGTCGAGTTGGTACGTGACTGGAAGGACCTTGCACTACATCTGCACACACAAGTCACCTGATTCCCGTAAATTCCGGACGGGGGCGATGAGCTCTCACGCCACATTCAATTACATTCCATCATTCCATATTCCATACGTGATCGATCGGTTTCAGATCTGGCGACCTGGGGAGGGGGTGTTGCAGCACAGCAATTCAAATGGTTCAAATGGCTCTGAGCACTATGGGACTTAACATTTATGGTCATCAGTCCCCTAGAACTTAGAACTACTTAAACCTAACTAACCTACGGACAGCACACAACACCCAGTCATCACGAGGCAGAGAAAATCCCTGACCGCGCCGGGAATCGAACCCGGGAAAGTTCATGCCTTTATTGCGTTGAGGCTTGAGCGCCATGCATCATCCAATGCATCATCCAATGTCATCACTCTACATTACTGACAAACGCAGTATCTAAGTAAATCAACCGCAGTCTTCTATAAATTAAGACTGTGTATAAGTGAATATCTATTCAGAATAGTGATGGCGCAACATTCTGTCTGAATAGTTGCAGTAGTCTTACTTTCCTCGCAAATGAGTGTTCATTGTAGAATTTGCAGACCGTTTGTGAGAACAATTTGATGTGCTGTGTCGGTGAGTGCCCGCTGTTTGGTGTTGCAGGAGCAGCTCCAGCTCGGACCTGCTGGAGGTGAGCACCACCGGGTCGCTGAGGTCGCCCTCCACTCCAGAGGACAACATCAACGTCGTCGTGCGGTAAGTCGCGCTTACTGGCTCCTGTTCGTGGATTTTTAGAAGAGCATTTCGACTGACTTGAAGGAGAACAGTCATCTCTGTATGTACTGAAGTGTGTAGAGACAGGTACTTGTAGTCGAATCCCGACGATGAACGTGGCGGCGTCGATGGTCACTGTTTTATACTAGCTTAGCGCCTGCAGCTTCGCTCGCGTAGACTGCTATTCTAAGGCTGCGACATCAACACCGCCACGTTCATCGTCGTGATTCGACTGCAAGCACCTGTCTCCACACACTTCAGTACATACGAAGTGGCGCATGTTACTGTTGACTGTTCTCCTTATATATATTTATGTTTTTCACAAATTGCAGAACCTTCTAGACTTTTCACGTTAATTAAGGCCAAAAAGTGATTTTTGTACCTTGCGTCCAAAGTTGTTGTTAATCGTGTCTTTTGCGTTTTTGTGGTGATATTTCCGTAGGAGCTTGCATCCCCTAGCACATATTCCTTATATCTAACTGCTAAGTGAAATACCACTTTCATATACTCAGATTTAAAACTTTTTTTGACACAACGAATTATTTTATTTAAAATTTTTATCCCATACTTCGCCCCTTACGGGCTGAATATCCGAAAACAGTGAAACACGTATGTTTTTGTCTCTAACCGAACAGTCAAATACCAATTTTAATTTGAAACGCATTAGTAGTTCTTTAATACTGACTTATTAAAAAAATTTCACCCACTGTTCACCCAGTTATTGGTTAAATTTGTAAAATGCTGAAACACCCAGTTATTTATTCCTGACTGAGAAACCAAATACCAATTTTAGTAGATCTAGCTTCAAAATTGCCTTAATAAAAACATTTTCAAAAACCTTTCCATCCCCTGTTTCAGTCCTTTAGGGGTGGAATTAGGAACTATCCCTTCGCAAACGATGCCTGAAATATACGATTCACACCCTATCCAAATTCCAAGCGTCTATCTTTAACGGGTTGGGCTGAACGATGATGAGTCAGCCAATTAGGACATTGTCTTTTATGTACACATAGATTAGACGCTGCTTTATACAGGGATGATTTTACTAGAATTCGCACCATTCTTCACAAATAGGAAGAGTTAATTGATAGGATTATTCTCAACAGCACTGACAGCAAACTAACGTCACCGACAATAGTTGGGTTACGCATACTGGCGCCACAAGCAGCAGATGAGATAGAGAAAGAATCTGCAGACATTGATCAAGTGTTGCAATATGTGATGGCAAATGAAAATCTAATAATCATGGGTGATTGTGCGATAACTCAGATTATCTTTGGCGACACCGTATGCCGTTAGAAATAGTAATGACTGTCACATACGTGTGAACTGTTCAGCTCAGTCCAAAATAAAAATTTATGTGATGCAGCCAGCATTCACATGCATGTCTTTCACTTACGTCCCCCGTCTCAGAGTCAAAGTCCAAGGGCTTCAATTACACGGAACCTCAGAAGAAAAATGCACGGTTAAAAGTATTGTCTCAGTTAGCTTTTAGCTAGCTGGCTCTATTCTAGCAATCGTCACTCGAAATAATTACATGAGTAGTTCAGTATTCCAGGTACATGATAAACATAATTATCTATGTAGAGCCGAGAAACGTCTTTATCACTTTCACTAAATCGTTAAATTATTGTTTACTGGAATCTTGAAGTGCAATGAGAATTCCGAAAAGAGAAAATCTTCGTAATATTATTGATCTAAATCTCGTAGTGCAATGTGATATTCATAAAAAATCTATATTAAAGTCATTCAGTATAAGATTAAATGCACATTGTGTTTTTTAAGCTTGCAGCGACGTGCATTTACAACACGTCCTTGATATCAAGAATATCGTAAAGTTATAGCTTCAAATGGAATCAAATAAGATACCTGATTAAAACGTGTCTTGCTTTCTGTTTAGCTGAATGTCACTGGTATTATATCGGTTCGCTGCGTGGTGGTTCCAAGTGGAGTTATGTCCATTAAATGATTTCAGATATACTTTTAGTAATAAATCGTATCTTTACTTATGGATTTCAGTATGCACAGTGATTCTTATAAATGTTTAAAAACCACCGAAGCAACGTAGATGACGCTGAGACAAGTAATTTTATATAAGACACAAAGGGCCGCAAATGTCGAGAAATACTCCAGAAGTGGATGACAAACGTTGAATACGTGACGTCGCCAGATGACGTACGTCGCCTCACGTGCAGCAGTGGAATCTATCCGTCTCTTACACATGATCATCCCAAACCAAATCAAGTGTTCACGTCAGTGTGGTCCCTTGCCTACGGGCGTGACATTAGCGCTTGGGGCTCAGGGTTCGATCTTGTATCTAGCCGGCAGCAGTTTTTTGCACTGCGGTAGACAGTTATGTGTCTACATTGACATAATATTCATTACTTTATTTACCGGTCTCGCGGTCCCCGCTGATTGGTTGCGAAGTACAGTAGAACAAAAGCCTATCACATTGCGTCGCAAGTAATTGAGTATAACCTTCTGAACTGCATCGCTACCAGCAAAAGAAGTTCGTGTTCATTACTAAATAAATTCTGTAAACAAAAACAGAAAGAACAAAAGGAAAGAAGCACAAAATAAAAACAGTTTTTGCTTGGTTACAGCGAGGACAATAATTTTGTAACTTCTACATCTGCAAAAGGTGTTTGAAAACAGAGTAGCCTGGCCGGGCAATCTGTAGCACTGTCCACAACCGGAGAAGGTAGGACCGACAAGCCCAGTCGTTGCGCGTCCTGCGTGATGCGTCATCTGGCGACGTCACATGTTCAACGTTTGTCGACCGCCTTCGGGGGATTTCCCGACATTTGGGGCCCCTTGTGTCTTATATTAAATTACTTGTGTCACAGGTCAGCACCATCTGCGTCGCTTCGGGTTTTTTTTAAACATTAATAAGAATTACTCTGTAAAGAGAGAAACAGTCTATTTCCCTGTCTGAATACCCCATCAGAACATCTGTCCTGAGTGATTTACTACGGTTATTTTCTGTGGAACATAAAAGCCTTTGCATTTCGTTGCAAGGGCGGTCATCTGTGCCAAGTTGTGCATGAATACCAAGCAGCGTAATAAAACAATTGTTAGGAAATCAGTTAAAAGTGCATATGAGAATTAGCACAACTATCTGTTTCTGTGCATTTATTTTCTGCTTTCAAACAAATATGAGATCTTTATGTTTTTACGTCGTAATTATTGAAAGAAAAGCTAGATTCCTTGACCACATTTACATATGCATACAATTATAAACGATGGCACAAAACGCCTACACATCAGGTAAATACCCAGTAATAAAGTTACAAATATTAAAATTACGCTTTAGTTCCGATATTAGCAAATTCGCTACGTATCCATATCAGTTTTTAACCATATGGCTACACGAAAAATTACCTTAAATGCACCAGTCCTGGCAAGCATGAGCTAAGAAGTCAAGGAAAATTAAAAGTTTTTTTTTTTTTTTAAATAAAATGGAGCACACGGTAGTAGACAATAACGGATTTCGCATAAAGAAACAATATCTGGCCGTCAATGATCATGAGCGAGATCTTCGTATTCTCTCGCTTGCTATGCGTAAGCTATTAGACGTAAAGACAAAATGAATAGGACCTTTTCTGTATAAAATTTAAATTAGCTAAATTTTGTATCGGCGTATGTTTTCGCTAGTGGCCGTAGTTTTCGAGCTATTCAAGAAAAACCTACGAAATTGACCTTCAAACGCACCCCCTCCCCCAGTATCAGCACCCATCGGTCAGGATTTCTAGTATGTTTGCTCTTCATGACAAACCCACTGTATAAAAATTTGCGACTGCATGAATTATTTCCCACATTCGCCCTTTCTTGGTGTTCATGGCTTGGCCTTATTATGCCACCGCCTTAGTCGAACACTTACAAACCGCAAAATCGACGTTTGTGTAAATTTTACTTAACAGTTTTGTGAATTTTAACAGCATAAAAAAAAGAATTAAATGGTTGCATTCGTCAGCCCTCCTGACTACGAAACTACTGCACTTAGAAGGATTAAGTTTGGATCCAACAGTCAAAGTAATTAGTTTTAAAGTAACGTTTACTAGAGTCGTTTTTCTTTTAGTGCCCTCACGGGTATATTTACTAGTCGACTACGCTGGTGGCGTTATACCCCGATCAATGGAAAGTAAAAAATGTCGAATACCGGGAGTATTTCGTGTAGCCGGAAATTTTTATACAGTGGTAGGAGGGAGTGCTGCGAACAACGCACTGGAAATCCTGACTAGTGAGAGATGAGTGTCGGGGAGGAGGTGCGTTTGAAGACCAAATTTGTAGTTTTTCTTGAATAACTCGAAAACCGTGGCCTACAGTGAAAACGTATCCCAATGCCAAATTCAACTTCATTAAAAGTCCTACGGAAAGACTCTGCTCAATTTTTCTGTGGGGCTAATAGTTCGCGCGTAGAGAGCGAAAGAATATCAAAAATCTTCCACCTGGTTTTTGAAGGCCAGATATAACATTGCAGGTTGCATTAAACGACAGCAGTAGGGGCAGCTGAATCAGCCTGAGTACCAGATACATTACATTACACTATTTTTTCATTGACAACGATGCTACGAGAATATATATTGTAGTTTCAGACGATGTTAATTCCATCTAGTGGCAGCTGCTGGCAACGTATGACTGAACCTGGAGTCTGATAGATGTGTCTCGCAGTGACTACAAACTCAGCAGCAGAGTCCGGCGTTTGACATGTGATGAAATAGAATTTCGTACCAGAAAAAGCAAGAACCAAGTATAAATATCTCCTCTTATATGCTAAATACCCGTTGTGAAGAATAAAACTGCTGATAGGAATTCTTTTCTAATGTGTGTACCACCATTCAGGCAACAACGTAATGACGTGCAACCAGCTGCGATAAATGGATTATGCACTATAAACGAATTGGAAGAGGAGGACTTTAAAATTGTTCCCAAATAAATTAAAGTGTACGCATTCTCCTGAAATTGAATCGATTCATTACAATTGTAGTGTTGTAGTATGAGACAGAATAGAAGACAGAGTTATGGATCATTACGGGCAAGGCAGTAAGAATGAGGAGTCAGCTATTTCAGGTAGCAATGGCGAATACAACATTCAAAAATCGCAGAAGGAGGAAGTAAAGTCGCTAAAAGCCTAAAGCAATGGGATTATTCCAGCTGGATTATAATGTGCCGTGAATTGGCGTTTCAAGGTACAGTTCAATTCGTTCCCCATTTGTTGGCTGTTGTCAGCACTCAGATAAGTTCCCGTCATGACAGAGCGTGAGAGTAACTACAAAATAGCAGAAAGCAGTGCTGTGGCATCCCCCCCGTGGATCCTCTATGACCTGATTCCTTTCCACCATCTGCTCCTTTTCCTCGAACATATCCGCATCCTCTACACCTCCTGCCGCCTTCATCCCCCTCATCCCCTGGTTGCTCCTCTCCAACCCCTGCCTTCTGCCGTGCCTTCGTGCCTTCAGCTTTGTGTCCCCCCTACCCTTTACCTCTACACCCTTCATCTCCTTTCCCAAGGGGCTTCCATCGACTCCCCTTCCCAGATGATGCCTCTCTCCATTTATCCCTCCTATCAACTCTGATTCCCACCTCCCCCTACCTTCCTCTGTCCCTTTTCCTGGCCTCCCTCTCCCCCCTTTCCCTCCTGTATTTCCCCTCTACCCTCTCTCTGCCTTCCTTCTCTCCCCCTAGTCCTTTTTGCTCTCCCCTCCACTGGCTTTCCCACTCCTTCTTGCGTCCACCCAGCCCCCCCCCTTTTCTATGTCCCCTCTCTCCATCGCCTCCCCCTTTTTTTATTTTCCTCTCCTCCCCACTTTTCCCCCACATCGGTCCGGGTCCTGCCCCCCCCCCCCCATCTGCCACCGTGTCATCTGTATAGTGATGTTTTAAGTGACTGTTCAGTGTTATGCATCCCCCGTCAGTGTTGTGACCAGCCACCATACTGTCGCTAGTTGTGTTTTTTATCTCATGTGAACAGAAACCAGACTGTTGCCTTGTTTTTTTTAACTGTGCCTGTCTACTTATTGTGTGTCTTCATCCGCATTGTCACCGCACTGTTTTTATATTTTAAATTCCACAACTTTCCGCCATTTTACACTTTTTTATGTCACCGTTTTAGCGCCTTTTTTCTTGTTTTTTATATTCTCATTATGCTTTTTAACTTTTCTGTGTGAGCAGCATATTACGCTGCTGCCAACCCGCCCCCCCCCCCCCCCAGAGGGGGAATCGAAATGCAACAAAGGAAAAAATTGCTGTGGCGAGACTACGAGTGGTCATCAGGGACAGAGGGAAGCAGCCTTGTGTGGGTCAAGGAAGTGGAAATAACACCTGACAGTACTAGGGACAATGGGGAACTGCAGCAGGACTAGACGTCGCTTGCAGTGGTGGGCCAGGGTTGATGCACCAGCTGGGGTGGTTCAGCTGGCGAATAGCGGCACCTGAGAAGACGAGGACCGTTGAATACTCGCAGTCTGTGATAGAGGACTCGCCATTATGGAGGATGGAGTGGCAGCTCTCATCATGGAGACTGCAAGCTAATGGAGTTTCAGTGGACACAAGGACAGTATGTAGACAGCCATTGAGGAGGCAGAGCAACAAACGAGCAACTGAGATGGGAGTCGGCTGTACAAGGATTGGCAAGTTCTCGTGGCCAGCAGTGCAGGCAGTGATGGTGGAGTTGGTGACTGAGCTAGCAGTGAAGTGTTATCAAGATGAGACATCGGTTCCTGTTCTAGGTGAGTGGACGGGCCCTAGAATCGTGGCTCGAAAGAAGATGGTGGTGACGAGACGCAGTCATATGTTATTAGCTGTAGTGTCTGCTCTCGGAAGGCAGTGCGCAGGAGGAATGTTGTGCTACTTCTGCTCGGTTGAACACTGATGTGTAAACATCTGTGTCTGGCTGTGTTTCAGCTTCATCTGTGCTAGTTATTTTGCCGACAATAAATATCAACACCCGAAGCAATTAGTAGTACACTTCACCGTCGCCGGCCCACCAGATGCACAACATGATGATTCGTGGTGTAGGTCTTTGCCCGGGAAGTTACTTTCTTTTCCTTATTTTAGTGTAAAGACACCGTTTCTCATCACCAGTAACGACATAGGGTAGGAATGGTCGGTGTTGTTCATGAGCCAGTTGATGACGAGCAAGCAGAGATGCACCTGCTGATTTCCGTGATTTTGGATTAGAGCATGCGGTACCCACACACCTGAAGTTTGAACCTTTCTCGTTACATGCAAATGTCGCACGTTCGTGGATTGATTAATCACATTTGCCAATTCTAGAGTACACTGACGTGGTTAATTGTGGATTAATCCGTTTAAACGATCATTATCGAACCCCGAAGATCTTCCTGAACGTGGAGAGTCACTAACGTCAAGACGATCCTCCGTAAAACGATAAAACTGTTTTCTTGCTGTACTCTGTCCAATGGCATTATCCTCACACACGGCGGAAATGTTTCTGGCTACATCCGCTGCAGTCACCCCTCTGTTCACCTCAAACAGAAGAATATGTCGGAAATGTTCCGATTTCTCCACTTAGCACTCCATTTTCTAGCGTTGACAGCTCAACTCGCTATCTCCAAATGACAAAATCTAAACTCAAATAGCAATAGTGAGCTACAAATAAAAAATGGGAATCGATAAATAAACCCATAGAAACCAGAATACCAACACGTAAAACAAAAACACTACGAACTTATGCATCAACCTAACATTTTGCCATAACGGTAGGGCCGCTGCAAGACATAGCGTTGTTATCTGAAATAAGTCAAATAGGACGAGAATTTATACGAATTAAAAACCCTAAGGGTGTACCTTACAATATTGTCAATTGTGCTTAACTGTTTTATTTTCCTGATTTTGAGATTTATGGTCTTGGTTGAATTATTGTTCAGATTTATTTCGTCTTGTGGCCAGCATTGTGTAGCCTGATTTAGTGTGCCTTAATTATCTACTATTTCTTTTGTTCATTATTGTATCACTATTAGTTTTGGTGCATGGTGTGCCTACTTAAGTTGGTTTAATTTTGGATATTGTGTCCTGAGCTGGAACCTTGCTACTTTATTTTTCTTGAGATTCCTTGCAGCTTGAATAGTTATTAGAAAAACGGTTTTCTATAGTTTTGCGCCCTCCGTGTTTCTATAAAGCTAATATTATTTGAAGGGCAGGAATTTTTCCATTTGGCATGTTACGCCAGATATTAAGTTAAAGAGTAACTGCGGATTTAGTTTCGGTCGTTTTCCTTGTGGCTTCTTTTTACTCATGCGCTCTGATTTATTATATTGTGTTGTTAATAAATGTGCTGGAAATTTGTAAAGCGTTTTTCGCCCACACAATACCCAGCCACTTCCACTCCCACCGTTTGCTGTGCCACAGCATCATGGTTAGACAGAGATTCCGAAATCAAGTACTGAATTGTAAACTTTCCCCAGGAAGATGAAGAGTGGGCTGAAGTTTGCGCGAATTGTTCGGAAGAGCCAGTGTGGAAAGGAGTGGGATACTCAAGTACAGACGAGCGATGATGTGCTGATGAAATTCTCTAAGGCTGTAGATGCTGCAATAGCCAATACTACAACGGGCAGTTCCGCTGACGAAGAATGGATACGTCTAAAAAGGGCAATCACAGCTGTACAGACAAATATAGCTACAAGGAAGATAACAGGGAACAAACGATCAAATGGCTCTGAGCACTATGGGACTTAACATCTGAGGTCATCAGTCCCCTAGAACTTAGAACTACTTAAACCTAACTAACCTAAGGACATCACACACATCCATGCCCGAGGCAGGATTCGAACCTGCGACCGTAGCGGTCGCGCGGTTCCAGACTGAAGCGCCTAGAACCGCTCGGCCACAAACGCTGAGTAACAGGAGAAGTACTTCATTTGATCTATAAATGAAGGAAATACAAAAGTGTTCTGCGGAATACGGGAAGACAGCGCATTAATCTATCAAAAATAAAATAAACAGGTAGTGCAAGGAAGCCAAGGCGAAATGGCTGCAGGAAAGATGTGAAGACATCGAAAAGGAAATGGTGATTGAGAGAGATGATTTTGTGTACAGAGAAGACAAAAATTCCTTCATTGAAATTAAAAGCAAAAGTATTAACATAAAGAGTGCAGAAGAGAGATGAGATAGATGAAAAGAGCACGCTGAAGGCCATTACGATGGGGAGGAATAGTACGTTGACGCGATAGAAGAAGAAATTGGAGTCAATATGAAAGACAATAGGAGAACCAGTGCGAAACAGAGTTTAACAGAGCTTTGGAAGAACTGCGATCAAATAAGGTGGACGGTGTACGTAGCATTTTTGCAGAATTTCTAAAATCAATGGGGGAAGTGACAATCAAACGATTAATCAAGTGCGTGTGTAGAATTTGTGAGACTGGAGACACACTAACAGACTTCCGGAAAAGTATCATCTACATAATATCGAAGAAAACAATGGCACATAAGAGCGAAAAGCATCGTACGATCAGCTTAACATCTCATACAACCAAGTCCGTGACAAACATAACGTATAGCAGAATGGAAAAGGAAGTTGATCCGTATCTCTTAGACGACGATCACGTTGGCCTTAGGCCAGCTACAAGCAGTAGATATAAATTCTAGTGTTACATATTTTCCTTCTTAAAAACTTTCAAGCATCACTACTGATTAAAAAGAAGCAGAGGTAAGTTTCTGTCTCTACCTAGACATATGAAAACCTCTCCGAATCAGAAACGATGCCGGCACAACCTACCTCATCAGAGCATTTTGGAATACTCAGATACAGTCGACCACATTCTATACAATGGGGCTATAATATATTACAGGAAACCGTCATTCCAAAACGTCTCTGAAGCCTACCGCTCCCTCAAGCTTATCATATACAATGATCGCCTTTCGCAAATCAGCCACAACCCGTCCACGGATGCTCACTGTAAGAAGTCCCACTGTCTCTTCAGACACAACCCTAGTCTTTAGTCTCCTCCTAAACGCAAAATCTGCGGTAAGTCCCATCCAATGTATTACCCCTATGGCGGATCCAAATCAACTCTTACACTCAGACTGACAGTCCCAATAGGTCCAGTTAATAATCCCGTCCACCCAAGAAATTTCCTCTATCCATGACACACAGCATTTGCTTCTTCACAATTACCCCCACCCTCCCCCTTCCCCCAAGACATCTAACCCTTCCAACGTTCCAATATCGTAAGTCTCATTTCTCTCTCGCTGCCACCTCCATTTCTGACCTTAAAATTTCCACTCCACTTTTTTAGAATCATCAATTTTCTGAGTAGCCTGATGTGGCTCACCACGAAATCCTTCCCTGTGTCAAACTCTGCATCTCATGGTAGCACGTCCATTCTTCCGAAAATTGAGGCCATTGTTCTATATTAGTTGACATCTTTTATCGAGGAATGTCTTGTTTGCCTGTACTAGTCTTTTTCTTACATCCTTATTTGCTCGTCTATCAATTGATAATTTACGTCCAAGGTAGCAGAATCCCTTCACTTTCTCTACTTAGTGGTTCCTAGTGTTGATGTTAAGCTTATCACTAATTTCATGTCTGCTGCTCTCTATTATTTTTGTCGTTCTTTGGTTTGCTCTCATTTCATTTTCTGTGCCCATTACACTGTTCATTTTATTCAACAGGTTCCGTAAATTTCCCCACTTTCGGAGATGATTGCAGTTTATTAGACAATCTTATTTTGGACACCTCTAATCTTGAATTTTAGTCCCACTTCTGAATCTTTTTTATAGTTTCCCCCTGTGTTTTTCCGATTTATTGTCTGAACAGTAAGGGAGAAAGGATGCGTCATTGCCTTATGCCCGTTCAAATTGGACCACTCTTCTCTTGGCCTTCAATTCTTATATTTCCGTCTTGATTCTTGCACGTGTTGTAGATTACACATTTTTCCCTACAGCTTATACCTATTTTCTGAGAATTTCAGACATCGTACACCGTTTTAAGTTATTGAACGTTTTGTCTTGGACGACAGATGGTATTAAGGTGTCTTAATCTTTCTTAATTCTTGCTCTCTTTATCAAGCGCAGCGTCAGAACTACCTTTCTGGTGTGAACCTTAAGGAAATCCACTTTCTTCGTGGTGCTAATCAGCACGATCTTCTGTAGATATGAGAGAACCTTCATGAACTGGAGTCGAATATACATACGATTACATTTATAACATGACAGTGGACGTTATCTAGATCTAAATATTAGACAGACCAATCCCCAAGCAGAGGTAAAGTTTTGTTCTTTTTCAACTAGGGTACAAATGAAATAATGGCATTAGATTCATGTATGACAAGTAGCAACGCAATATGCAAGACTATAGTACCATGCATATCAAACACATGGCAAACAAAACTGTAAATACGAGTAATTACGCATAATACAATGATTTGGGAAAAGTTCTACTTATGACTTTTATACAGCCGATTTCACAGTTACTGGTAAAAAAATAATGCAGAGACACGTTATTCTGAACACAATCAATAGTTTGAATTGAAATTGAAACTCTAAGTGAAAGATCTTTGTGTATTGTACTAAAGAGTTATTTGAGATGTATTTGTGCCTCTTGAATCATATGGTGTCAATATATCATAAAACTACTTCTATGAAAATTAAAAATGCAGCCAATTCAAGAGAAAAAGGCTTTCTTTAGTCGTGCCACGAATGATGTCCTCAAAGCATGACAGGTTCAATTCTCCATATAGCTAAATTGACTCACAACGAATGTCATCCGTCCATCGTTGTCGCTTTTCAGCTACGGCAGAACGGAGCCATGTTCGTAATCTCTTTCTACAGCTGGAGGTCTTCTAAATTGCATATTGCTTCTGTCAGTATCGTATTTGCCTGAGTTTTTATCTGATCACAACATCGGTATAGTTTTTTACCCCATCGACCATTTTCGGTTGACCCCACCTTGTATTACAAGATTCTTCAACACTGTATCTTCTGGAACTTCCTGGCAGATTAAAACTGTGGGCACCGACCGAGACTCGAACTCGGGACCTTTGCCTTCGCGGGCAAGTGCTCTACCATCTGAGATACCGAAGCACGACTCACGGCCGGCCTCCACAGCTTTACTTCTACCAGTATCTCGTCTCCTACCTTCCAAACTTTACAGAAGCTCTTCTGCGAACCTTGCAGAAGTAGCACTCCTGAAAGAAAGAATACTGCGGACACATGGCTTAGCCACAGCCTGGGGGATGTTTCCAGAATGAGATTTTCACTCTGCAGCGGAGTGTGCGATGATATGAAACTTCCTGGCAGATTAAAACTGTGGTTCGGTAGCTCAGATGCTAGAGCACTTGCCCGTGAAAGGCAAAGGTCCCGAGTTCGAATCTCGGTCGGTCCACACAGTTTTAATCTGCCAGGAAGTTTCATATCAGCGCACACTCCGCTGCAGAGTGAAAATCTCATTCTGGAAACATCCCCCAGGCTGTGGCTAAGCCATGTCTCCGCAGTATCCTTTCTTTCAGGAGTGCTAGTTCTGCAAGGTTCGCAGAAGAGCTTCTGTAAAGTTTGGAAGGTAGGAGACGAGATACTGGCAGAAGTGAAGCTGTGGGGGCCGGCCGTGAGTCGTGCTTCGGTAGCTCAGATGGAGCAGTCTGCTTTCGGCAGGGCAGCAGTGCGCACCGCGCTCGGCCGTCCACGCCGCTGCGCGCGCGGAGTTTTTTGTTTACTTCCTCGTCACAGCGCTTCTCAGTCGAACAAGCTCTAATGGCCAACTCTTACAGGAAGAACACTTAAGTTCACCTTCTCAAATGAATACGCACGACCCAAAGCACTGGCCTTCGAACGCTTCCTACGCGAAGACGTGAATATCCCCAGTGACGAACTCATCGGCATACACCTATCGATCATTAGCTGCGTCGTTTATGTGAAGATGACTTCCGACGCTGCCTGCAACGAGATTATTCAAAGGACGCGACATGGACTAAAATTTCGGCACTCCGACGGAAACGTCGGCCCTGTGGATGTCGACCATGCAGGACTTGGCCTCCGGACGATCCGTGTCTTCGAACTGCCTTTCGAGGTGACTGAAGATGAAGTCATCGCGGCGCTAAGCCCGTTCGGAAAAGTCCAGAGCCACGTAACCGAGACATGGGCACAGTTTACGACGTATCCGGTGCTCAATGGTGTGAGACAAGTCCGAATCGATCTCAAACGGCACGTTCCGTCGTACATTTCTATCGGCGGCTGCCGTGCGGTGGTCATTTACGACGGACAACCTCGAACATGTTCCGGTTGTGGAAAAGAAGGCCACGTCCGTAATGAATGCCTGCAACGCCGCATCACACAACTAAGGCCCGACGATACGAACACCGACAGAACCACGACCACCCTTCCAGTCACCTATGCGGCGACACTGCACGTCCAGCCCTCACAAGACGCCGTTCATGAGCGTCTGTCTGGTCCGATACACCCGGAGGCGTCCCAGCACCTTGACACCGGCGATGCCGCCCGTGAACATGTCCAATAGCCGGACACACCCACGCTACAAGATCACAAGGATACCAATGAGAGTGTTCTGGAGAATGTAGACCGCATCATAGCACCCGCGGCTTTTGTACCGGAACGCCGTGAATCTCTTCCTTCCTGACACCGAAACTCATTGCCGAAAGCAGAAGTCGCCCAAACGACGATAAAAACGCCGCAAGACTTCAGAATCGACCATTGAGCCCCCTCCGCAGGACGAAGAGATGGCACATCACTCTGACGGAGAACACGATAACACTTTGTCCTCTGCCACGGAGACGCGTCATCCACAAGACGGTGAACCGTCCAACAGAGATCGTGCGCAAGCCCCGCGCCCAGAAGCCATGGAATACAGCACGCCTGTTGTCACCGACGCAATTGAGTCGACTCGGCCAGCGCTGCCACCTCTCGCCGATGTCAAACCTGTCGGAGATTTTTCATGGGCGGATGACACGGATTTCCCACCTCCATCTGATGCGGAAATGAGATCTGTTTCTCCGTTAGACCAACACTAAAATGGGGGAACTTTCTACGGCGACTCCTGCGACTACTATGGACTTCGAGCATCCACCACAACAATCTTCACCAGCTACGAACCTATCGGCAGCACGGATCTCCCAACAGGCGTACTGAATAGCTACTATCAGTACTAATAATATCGGCTCCCACGCTAAACTTCAACTGCTCCGTGATACGCTAAGAGCAGCGGACATCGCCATCGCCCTGTTACAAGAACTGAGGGCAGCAACTTTAATGGGTGTTATGAATATGAGACGTACGCCGCCCCTGCAGCTATGGAACACACAGGCGCAGCCATCCTCCTCCGAGAAGGGATTGCAGTTTCCGATGTCGCATACCTCCCAACAGCGCGAGGGGTGGCCATAACAGTTGAAGGACTCAAAATCATAAATCTCTACGCCCCGTCGGGCACTGATAAACGGAGGGATGCTCCCAGTTCTATGTAGAAGATATCACGCCTTTATTCCTCGGCCGATACGATCATCTCATCGTAGGTGGAGATTTCAACTGTGTTCTCGAGCGCACAGACCAATACCCCCATTTCACAACACGTCCGGAACTTCGCTTCCTCGTCCGCCGCCTTCGTCTCCTCGACACTTGGCGAGTGGTACACGGCGACCGCCCGGGGTATACACACATCAAGAGCCACTCCGCCAGCCGACTTGATAGAATATACATCTCTAACGCTCTAAAATCAGTTTCGACGCGGAACGTTGGCCGTCTGCCTTTTCGGATCATGACATCTACATCTACACCATGAACCTACGTCGACAATCTATATGGCGTAGTGCAGGACCTTGGAAACTCAATGTCGCGCTACTGCGGGACCCTGAATGTCGACAACAGGTCACCGACACGTGGCACACCTGTGTTCAACGCATTATGCGTTACGAGACCACACTGCAGTGGTGGTTGCTGTGCGCCAAACCGGCCATCCGACGCACATTGACACACTATGGCAGAGCCAAAGCCAGGTGGCATCACCATACAACTGATTTGTACTATAGCGCTCTACGTGAACTTATGGATCATCCTCCATCCCCCGATCGTCTAAAAGAAGCTCAACGCATCAAGGCAAATATTTTAACCTTGACCACATACCGTCTAGAGGGAGCCATTGTACGAGCACGCAGCCAAGATAGGATTAACGGTGAACAACCTTCTATGCATCATATTGTTCAAAATGTTCGTCGACGCCGACAGGCTTTAATGACAACTTTAGACTTACCTGATGGACGACGGATGACTTCGCAAGCTACCATTGCGGATGCATTCACAACGCGCTATAGACTTTTCTATCAAGAAGTACCTGCCGGTGCAGAGGCCATTGCTGAGGTTGCCCAGGAGACACTTGGTACTCTAAACGCAGCAGCTGCAACCCTCCTGACTTCCGGTGACCACCGACGACGTCCAAGGCGCTGTGGCCAAAGGGTCTCTGAATCGGTCTCCCGGATCGGATGGTTTACCTCTCGAATTTTACAGAACCTTCCAAGATTTGATGATGCCACGATGGAGGGACATGTACTGGGAACTTTTGTCCGGCGCGGCGAACCCGCCACCAATGTTCATGGAAGGCTTACTTGTACCAGTCCCGAAACCCGCAGGAGGAACACGACTCGACAGTTATCGACCGATCACGTTACTCAATTCCGACTTCAACATTTTCACACGCCTTCTAGCAGTGCGACTCAAACGTGTCTTACGAGACATTGTTTCCCACGAACAAACATCCTTAGGTGGCGATCGTAATATACAGACAGCCCTCAGTGAATATCGAGATGTGATCGCTGTGGCAACACACTCACGACTGCCAGGCGCTTTAATCTCCATCGACTTCAAACAAGCGTTTGACCGCGTCAATCATGCATTCCTCAACGCAGTGATGGACCGAATGGCAATTCCCCCGACGTTCACGCAAGTGATTATGCGGCTCCTTCGTGGAGCAACGTCCAGACTTCTCGTCAACGGCAGACTTACAGAACCTATACGGATTGAACGCTCAGTACGGCAGGGTTGCCCTTTGTCGACGGTGCTTTATGCCATTGCGATGGAACCACTCATTTGCGGATTACGGCGACGTTTGACAGGTATTCCGCTCCGTGATCATATGTTCCGCTGCCGAGCTTACGCGGACGACTTGGCCCTCGTCGTACGTTTAGCGGCCGACGTACAAGCTGTGATGCAGTGGATTGCCCGTTACAGTGCAGGGGCAGGGAGCGCTGTGAACGTGGCAAAATCATGCGCCATGAAGATCGGCCACGGCCTTCCCGCAGACAGCGTAGTCCCATTTCAACTGGTGGACACCCTTCGTTGTCTCGGATTAGTGTACACGCGAGACATTCGCCGCACCTCGGCGATCAATTTTCGGGCGCTGCTGCAACGCATCCGGGCCAACATACAAAATCACATACTACGCCCGCTGAATATGTGCCAGAGAGTCACCTTCGTCAATACCCATCTGGCAGCCCGGATACCCCATATAGCGCAGATTCTGCCCATCACTGCGACAATGGCGGCCAGATTACAGGCGGCTTTCGGCTATTTCATTTGTTCTGGACACATATTCAAAGTCCAGTATGAAGCTCTCACCTTATCGAAGCGGGATGGTGGCCTCGATCTGGTTAATGTGAGAGCCAGGACTACGACACTTTACACCAATACTATGCTCCGGTTATGGAAAAGCCAAAATGCTAGTTTTACTGGAATGTTGTCCACCGAGCTCGCACCTGTTTCGAGACGCCCACCGACGTCTTTGGCACACATCCCACCTCCGATGTCACATATCAGCCGTTTCTTTTTGGAGTACAGCTACATATGCACCGAGCCCCCCAGGACCAGGAAGACGACCACCCGCGACATCTACTGCCTTCTCCGAAAGTCTCCACCCCACAACCCCGTCGAAACACGTCACCCCCAGGTTTCATGGCCTACAGTTTGGAAAACGATCCACCAACCATATCACACCACTGACACCACCTCTATGTGGTACCTTCTCGTCAACGGCAAGTATACTACAAGACAGAAACTGCATCACATCGCACTGGTGGACTCACCCCTGTGCCTCAAGTGCAATGTCGAAGATACAGATTTACATCGTTTTGAGTGTGGGCCGGCAGCAGCCGTCTGGACCCTCGTACAGAAGATTGTGGCTTTCTACCTCTGAGTACCACCACACCACGTTTCTCCTACCATGATGATATATCCCGACACGACCTACTTTCCATCGGCTAAGTGGCACGCCATCACATGGATCAGTGGCATGGCTGTCAACTACCTCTTCCGGGACGACATCATCGATCCGGTGGACTTTTGGACACCTCCAAGTACATCACCACACCCTTTGCCGACATCGACACTATCGGGCCACTTTCGCGAACTATTTACAGAGTATTTTCACCAACCCGCCTTAAAGCTGGAATCTCAACGAACCGTGCCAGCCAAGACTGGACGATCCCACGTTCCCCTTCAATGGTCAATGGTAGAATGCATTTTGTCCTGATGGCGCGCCAAAGTGGAGCATGGTGCGGAAAGTATTCCTATTTTATTTCACTTCTCTTTTCTCCTCCTCTTCTAAGTTTTTATTCCTCCTTACATATGTTTATCCTTTTCACACATAGCTCTATATCTGCAGCCTATTTGTTTTCTTTCTCCTGTCTTCAAAAAAAAAAAAAAAAAAGAGGAGGTTGCTGCTGATGATGAGACTGTATACTCATTTATGTTAACAAAAAAAAAAAAAATAAATAAATAAATAAAACAGAATTAAAAAAAAAGAAGGCTGTTGCGGAAATATAGCAACCTTTTATGTTTTACGTTTTCAAAGGATAATGTGTTATTTTATGAAGAACGTTGTCTTTTATTTTCATACACAAGAGGTTTTTAGTTTTCTTCTTACCTGCAAAAAAAAAGACTAGAAAAAAAAGGAGCTAGCGCACTTGCGTTGTAAGCAGGAGACCCGGGTCATAAAATAAAAAAAAAAGTGGTCAGCGCAACCGAATGTCAATCCTAAGGGCCCAGCTGGGGCAGAGATTTTCTCCGCTCAGGGACTGGGTGCAAAAAGAAAAAAAAAAAAAGGATGGTAGAGCACTTGCCCGCGAAAGGCAAAGGTCCCGAGTTCGAGTCTCGGTCGGTGCACACAGTTTTAATCTGCCAGGAAGTTTCATATCAGCGCACACTCCGCTGCAGAGTGAAAATCTCATTCTGGAAACATCCCCCAGGCTGTGGCTAGGCCATGTCTCCGCAGTATCCTTTCTTTCAGGAGTGCTAGTTCTGCAAGGTTCACAGAAGAGCCTCTGTAAAGTTTGGAAGGTAGGGGACGAGATACTGGCAGAAGTAAAGCTGTGGGGGCCAGGCATGAGTCGTGCTTCGGTAGCTCAGATGGTAGAGCACTTGCCCGCGAAAGGCAAAGGTCCCGAGTTCGAGTCTTGGTCGGTGCACACAGTTTTGATCTGCCGGGAAGTTTCATATCAGCGCACACTCCGCTGCGGAGTGAAAATCTCATTCTGGAATCTGTATCTTTTAATTACAAGCTGTCTGTCTTTGAACTATTCGTATACGATTTGATATTGTGGCTTTACTTTACTATTTCCGTTCCGCGAAGCTATGTGTACAGGATACATTATCATTAGGTTTAAGACTGAGAACGCGACCAAATGACCTCTACTGTGACACCTTAACGCAAAAAACAACAGTAGCTACAAAGTCGTTTCAGTGATGATCAGGTGCTGAATGTGAGAAAGTGATGATAACACTAATTTATCCATGATACTGGCGACTGAGGTCCCTGACTGAGGCTGACATTACTGCAAGAGATACATGTCGACCATGTGAATCCAAAAGTGCACATGATGTGTATAAGTAAGAAACAACGGGTTAAATGACACAGTGTAAAACGCAGCTGCTGTGCTCAAAATGCATTCGACACAAACTTGTAAATGAAATAACAATGAGAGTGTAAATGTATTACTCCAATTGAAGATGGATGAAAATCCGAAACTTGTTGAAATGAATCAGAAGGATGGCTAATATCCTAAGGATATACTTGGCATAGTGATGGTAGTGTAGAAGAAATACTTTCAAATGAAATTTTGTCACATAAAGACATGGTTGAAGACCGTGGCTGCTGTGTGAAACAAATTGTTGATGCTCCACAGCAACCAGCCACAAATTCGTTTTAGTTTCCTTTATTCAAACAGTGCCGTTACCAGTTTCGAATTTATACAATTCATCATCAGACAACTTTTCTGCTTTCGTCAAACTAAACGATGCTTTGATTTACTGGTAAATTACTCTAGGCTGGTCAATAATTCACAGTTACAAATATTTAAGAAAGGTGTTAAAAACGCTACAGACTTGTGTTACAATGCATCTTGTCTTTCTAAATTATTTGTTTTCATAATTTTCTTCCAGCGAATCATATTCGTAATGTTGGTTGTATTTTCACAATTACATAAGTCGCTCTGCATTTTTAAATACTTTCGTCTGGTCACAAAACAAATTTCGAATGCGCACTACGTGTTTTGATTCACAACACATGAAAACAAATACAGATTGTTTATAAAGTACGCGAATGTTAAAGATGCTGCATTGCAGTGATAAATTGCAAACATATGGCATTTTGGGATAGTAAGGATATATTACTGTTATGTTGAACTGAAATATTATTTTACATTAAACGTGGGGCATTAAACACAGAGTGCAAAATTGGGATTGGGGGAATTACAGCGTTACAAACTTATTTACAAAATGGTAGAGAAATAAATGTGGATAAGAAAGTACATCAAATCCTTATACTCTATTTGAAGTGATGTTGACAGTGCATCAAAATTTATTCACATTTGGTGTCATGAGAATTATCGACTATTGTAGATATACATAATATTATAAGATTTATCACTTGATCTACAGATAGGTGTTGAAACTTCATTTACGAGTATATTGGAGAGCACTACCTGTAAGTTGTTTGGGTAAGGAGTATTAGCAGGTTCAGTCTGCTCGTTAATGATGTAGTAAGGGGAGGTGTTCTCTCTCTCTCTCTCACTCTCTCTCTCTCTCTCTCTCTCTCTCTCTCTCTCTCTCTCTGTGTGTGTGTGTGTGTATGTATGTGTGTATACGTGTGTGTGTGTGTATTTCTATTCTCCTAATACATTCGTAGTGGCGTACAGGAAAAACGGAAACCTAAACAATTTCATTTACGACTTGCATCTGCAGGTACAAAAAAGCCTCGCACTTTTACAATTATCACATGTCCTCCAGCACACAGATGATAAAGTAACTACAGAAGAACAAAAAGAAATTGGAAGCCTTGAAATCTATTTATAAATCAGGTTGGGATAAAAATAAACAGTCATGCCAACACAATTTTTTGACAGGATAGTTAATATCGCTGACATCCAGTTCAGTAGCACGGAATTTACCCTATTAAATAATGTTTTGAAACATAATCTTACAATGAAACTCAACTGTCATAGGGTCAAATATCTCAAAAAATGGCTCTGACCACTATGAGACTTAACATCTGAGGTCATCAGTCCCCCAGAACTTAGAACTACTTAAACCTAACTAACCTAAGGACATCACACACATCCATGCCCGAGGCAGGATTCGAACCTGCGAAGTAGCGGTCGCGAGGTTCCAGACTGAAGCGCTTAGAACCGCTCGGCCACAGTCAAAAATCTCATAGCCTGTAAAAAGCTCTTATGAGCTGCAGCTAAACTGGACACAAATGAGAAAGATGGGCTGGCTTTTAAGTTAAATAAATTGATATGATACGTGTGAGAAAAAAGCATTGGCTTATAAATCAAAGAAATTGATAGTTAAAAAGCTGAAAATAACACCTACAGAAGCACTGAAGTAAAGGATTTGAAGAATATTAATAAACCGTCTTGAAGCAAATCACTCATAATACAGATTAATAAAGGGAATTTTGTGGTCGTAATACATGAAAAAGAACATATAGAGGAAACCCTGCAGTTTTCCGTGGCAACAACATTACAAAAACCAAGTGTGATCCCACCGTTAAATCACAAACTAAACTCCACAAGCTACTGCATCTCTGTAACTTTTTATTGAACAAAGGTGAAGTATGCAACTTTATAACAATGAATTGCTCAGTACCAAAACTAAAGGCACAGCCAAGGGTTCATAAACAAAACTATCCCATCCCTTCAATACTTAACTTAAGGAATAGCCCTTCATACTTCATAAGCTGGAAGCTAGAAGAACTTATTACCGAATACTGTTGTTATTATGTTCAGTCTGAATACAATTGATTCACCCCGCCACACTACTCTGTCCTGCGCAAACCTCTTCATCTCTGAATAACTACTGCAACCTAAATTCTTCTGAATCTTGTTACGATATTCATCTCTTGGCCTCCTTCTATAATTTCAGCCCCCCCTTTTCCTCCACACTTCCCTCCAGTACCAAAGTGGTGGTCCCTTAATGTCTTAGAATCTGTTCTATCAATAGTTCACTACTTTTAGTCTACTTGTGCCAGTAGTTTCAGTAGTTTGTTTTCTACTCAATTCTATTCACTACTTCCTCATTAATTATGTGAGGCACACTTCTAATCTTCATTTTCCTATAGCGCCACGTTTCAAAAGCTTCTATTACATTCTCCTCTGAACCGCTTATCGTTCACATTTCAGTTCCATACAAGGCTACACTCTAGACAAATAACTTCATATAAGGCTTTCTAACACTTAAATCTACATTTGATATTAGCAAATTACTTTTTATCAGAAACGCTTATCTTGTCATTGTAGTCTACATTTTATATCCTCTGTATTTCGTCCATCATCAGTTATTCCAGTGCCATAATAGCAAAACTCATCCAATATGTTTAGTATCTCGTTTCCTAATCTAATTCCGTATGTATCACCTGATTTCATACGACTACATTCCATAACCATCATTTTGCTTTTCTTTCTGTTCAGCTTTTATCCCGTTTTCCAGACACTGTCCATTCCATTCAATGGCCCTTCTAAGTCCTTTTCCATCTCTAACAAAATTAGGATGTCACTGGAAAACCTAAAAGTTTTTACTTGTTCTCCCTTCAGTTCACTTCCATTTTCAAATTTCTTCTTCCTTTACTTTACAGTTACTTTTGAAAATAACTACACCATACATAACACACATGAACTCATAGACTTCACTGAAGACATCCACATCACATCTCCTTATAAATTTGCATTACTTGACATAATCAAACTATATATGAACATCCCAGTTATAGAGACTACTAACATTACAAGAAAAAATCTAATTAGTTATAAGAACATTAGTATTGCAGCGAACTTCGAACTCATAGCAGTACTTACACTGAAGCCAGAGCTCAATATTTTAGTTTCAACAATAAGCTCTACCATCAACATGATGGCTTGGCAATGGCAAGTAGCTTGGCCGTGAAATTAGCTTACACTTACATCAATAACACAGAATTAAAACACTTTTCAGCTAATCATCATGTCTCAAACAAATAATCTATTACAGAAGATATGTTGATGATAGAATTTGTTTTTTGATAGAACTGGCAGCAGACCTCTTCAAAATGGAAAAAAATGTTAAATTCGCAAGTAAACCCGAAACAAATAAGATCATAAATTTTCTTTGATCTTGAAGTTTGTAATATAATCATTAACATCAGTTTGGTGTCTACAGAACACCTACCACCACAGATGGTAGCACTGACAATTCATTGTAACATTCCAGCCAGCACAAAATGCCATGTTTCAGAGCCATGGCATACGTAAGCACGTATGAGTCACACAGAGCCACGAAAGGAAATCAGTGTAATCAAAACAGTTGCTTAGGATAGTGGCTATCATCCTATAATAATAGACAAACTCCACAACAAAATATAAACAAAAACCAGAGGTCCACAGAACAACAAATCACACAAAATTCACTCCAACACAAATCTATCACCACATAAAGCGAATCTAAATATGCTGTTAATCCATAAGTAGATCCACTATCATACGAAATAGTGAACATATTTAAAAAGCAGAATATTAAACTCAGCTTCTATACTAACAGTAAATTACAATGAGAAGTAAGCCATTAAGTAACTTCCTGGCAGATTAAAACCGTGTGCCCAACCGAGACTCGAACTCGGGACCTTTGCCTTTCGTGGGCAAGTGCTCTACCAACTGAGCTACCGAAGCACGACTCACGCCCGGTACTAACAGCTTTACTTCTGCCAGTACCTCGTCTCCTACCTTCCAAACTTTACAGAAGCTCTCCTGCGAACCTTGCAGAACTAGCACTCCTGAAAGAAAGGGTATTGCGGAGACATGGCTTAGCCACAGCCTGGGGGATGTTTCCAGAATCTCATTCAAGCCATTAAGTAAATTCTTCCAAGACCCTCTATAGTAAATCTCTATAGTTGCTGCAATGTGATACATGCCCAAAATTCTACATTGGTCAGAAAGGCAGAGGTTTTGAGATTAGGTACAAAGAATACCTTGATTCTTTAAGACTTTGCAACTTGAGAAAATCTTAATTTATAGTCCCAATCGCCGAAGAAAAATCAGTCAGCGAGAAATGTTGAGAACAACTTGAAAATATTACCTTAACAGAAAATGGTGAGGCTACGAATCTGTTAAAGGAAATAGAAATACACACACACACACACACACACACACACAAATGAACAAACAGTTTTCCTGACTATGTCCTTAATGGGCAACCTGAATTTATTGATATAGTGTGCTGAGAAATGTCCAGAAAATACTCTCCAAACTCCATTGTATATATTATTTTTACAACTATCTGTAGTTAAAGTAACAAATGTTATAAGATTGTATGTATTTACAATAGTCAATAGTTTTCATGATATGAAATATGAATAAATTTTACTCTACTTTCACCATCACTATTCAAACAGTAGATAGGGATTGGACATTCTTTCTTATCCAAATTTATTTCTCTGCCATTTGGTAAATAACTTTGTAACACTGTCATTCACGAAATACCTGTACTATTTATCACTTTATATTTAACGCCCAACATTTAATGTAAAATAATTTTTCAATTTAAAATAATAGTAATATACGCTTCCTTTTCCAAAATGCCATATCTTTGTTATGTATCTCTATACTACAGCGCCTTTGACATTCATGCACCTTGTAAACACTGTATTTCAGTCAATTAAATTCTTCTGAGTATGTGACCACATTGTCACAGATAAAGTTACCGACGTTTTGGCTACTACTACAATTGGTCATTTGCAACTGCGGCCGAAATATCGGAAATTTTACACGTTGAAAATGCGGTCACATGCCCAGAAGAATTTTATTGACTGTGAAGGTGACCACCGAAGCCTCCGCTTTCAGTCTGTATTTGTTTTCATACATTGTGAGTCAAAACATGTGGTGCGCATTGGAAATGTATTTTGAGACCAAATGAAAGTGTATAATAATGCAAACCGATGTGTGTGATTGTGAAAATATAGCCAACATTACGAATATGGTTTGGTAGAAGAAAACTATGAAAACAAATCCTTCAGAAGTTCATGTCAGGTGCATTCTGATACAAGTCTCTACATCTACATCTACATCTACACGGTAAAGCTGCAATTCACACTTAAGGGCCTGGCAGAGGGTTCATCGAACCATTTTCATACTACTTCCCTCTCTCGAATGGTGCGTGGGAAAAAGGAACACCTAAATCTTTCCGTTCGAGCTCTGATTTCTCTTATTTTATTATGATGATCATTTCTCCCTACGTAGGTGCGTGTCAACAAAATATTTTCGCATTCGGAAGAGAAAGTTGGTGATTAAAATTTCGTAAATCGATATCGCCGCTAAGAAAACCGCATTTGTTTCAGTGACTGCCACCCCAACTCGCGTATCATACCAGTGACACTCTCACCCCTATTGCGCGATAACACGAAACGGGCTGCCCTTCTTTGCACTTTTTCGATGTCCTCTGTCAATCCTACCTGCGCAGCAATATTCCAACAGAGGATGGACATGTGTAATGTAGGCTGTCTCTTTAGTGGGTTTGTCGCATCTTCTAATTGTTCTGGCAACAAAGCGCAGTCTTTGTTTCGCCTTCCCCACAAAATTATCTATGTGGTCTTTCCAATTTAAGTTGCTCGTAATTGTAATTCCTAGGTATTTAGTCGAATTGACAGCCCTCAGATTTGTGCGATTTATCGTATACCCAAAATTTATCGGATTTCTTTCAGTACCCATGTGGATGACCTCGAACTTTTCTTTGTTTACTGCCAATTGCCACTTTTCGCACCATACAGAAATTCTCTCCAGATCATTTTGTAATTGAAATTGATCGTCTGATGATTTTCCTAGACGGTAAATTACAGCATCATCTGCAAACAACATCATCTGCAATCAGGAACAGCAGAGGGCCTATGACACTACCTTGCGGAACGCCAGATATCACTTCTGTTCTACTCGATGATTCACCGTCTATCACTACGAACTGTGACCTCTCTGAGAGGAAATCACAAATCCAGTCACACAACTGAGACTATACTCCATATGGACGCAATTTG
Organism: Schistocerca americana; assembly: GCF_021461395.2. Taxonomy (NCBI): domain Eukaryota; kingdom Metazoa; phylum Arthropoda; class Insecta; order Orthoptera; family Acrididae; genus Schistocerca; species Schistocerca americana. The sequence goes on from NC_060119.1 coordinate 415,936,094, forward strand.
ATTGATAGTCGGTTGTGAGGAACGGTATCAAAAGCCTTCTGGATGTGTGGGAATATGGAATCGATCTGAGATCCCTTGTCGACAGCACTCATTACTGAATGGGAATAAAGAGCTAGCTGTGCTGCACGAGAACGATATTTTCTGAATCCGTGTTGGTTATGTATCAATAAGTCATTTTCTTCAAGGTGATTCGTAATGCCGGCCGCGGTGGTCTAGCGGTTCAGGCGCTCAGTCCGGAACCGCGCGACTGCTACGGTCGCAGGTTCGAATCCTGCCTCGGGCATGGATGTGTGTGATGTCCTTAGGTTAGTTAGGTTTAAGTAGTTCTAAGTTCTAGGGGACTGATGACCACAGATGTTAAGTCCCATAGTGCTCAGAGCCAGCCATTGATTCGTAATGTTCGAGTACAGTATATACTCCAAAATTCTACTGCAAATTGAGGTCAGTGATATCGTTCCGTAATTCAATAGGTTACTCATTTTTCCTTTCTTGAATATTGGTGTGAACTGTGCTACTTTCCAGTCTTTACGAACAGACCTTTCGTCAAGTGAGCGGTTGTATATGATTGTTAAGAAAGGCGCTATTGTGTCTGCATATTCTGAAAGGAACCTGATTGGTATACCAACTGGACAAGAAGACCTGCCTTTCTTAAGTGATTTGAGTTGTTTCGCAACACCTAAGGTATATACTTTTATGCTAACAGCTGTTTTGGTTCCGAGTTCTGGAATATTTACTTCATCTTCTTTCGTGAAGTAATTATGGAAAACTGTATTTATTAGTGCAATCATCTTTATTTACACGATTGTAACTGTGAATCATTATCCTAGGGCAACTCACCGGTATACCGACGCATCGTTTGTTCTGATGAAAGCATGGAAACTGTCTCATTATGAACTGTATACATTCAAAACCGTTAACAGCACTTTTTAAATAAAGTAACCTAAGATCAGTTTGTGGCTGGTTGTTGTACACCGTCGACTTTAAAATGTGTTCCGTGACATTTAAAATAGGAAGGAGTGGGTAATAATGGTGACAAAATCGACATTGATAGAGAATAGTAACAGATTTCTTTCGTCCACTGCTTGCAGATGAATCACTTGAGAGAATGTACTACTAAGTGAACTTAAAAAGCAATGTTCGCGACGAGCAGCACTCTTACACAACACTCACGCGCATACACACACAAACACACACACGCAGAGAGAGAGAGAGAGAGAGAGAGAGAGAGAGAGAGACGTGCGTGCGTGGTCGCACACACATACCAATTTTAATTTTGTCTGGGATGATGGTTTCAAAACATATATTAACGTATTCCTCGTCCACCAATTCCGACCAAGGTTTTCGGAAGATTTCCCGTGGTTATTAGGCGAATGCCGGGATCGGAAGTCCTCTGTCAAATGCCTCACATCCAGCCTAACGTGACACTTGGCTGAAGGTAACCGCGACTGCGTCTTAGGCTGGATCTCAAGAAGCTCGTTATATTCCTAGCAGTGAAAAACGAAAATTGAGGAAAAAAGCACTTCACGCCTCAAGAAAGTGTTTGACTTTACTCAGTATGGATATGAACACATACACATTCAACTGCATAGACTTTCTGACTTTTTGTCTGGAACATATCGTTTCAAGGAAATAGTTCCTATCTCCAGGTTCCAACCAAAGTTTTTTCAAGGGTTGCCCTGGTTGTAGGACAAATGACAAAACTGGAAATTACCTCTCAAATATTTACAATCTCTTTGTTCCGACCAACGCTTTAGATAGGCTTCGCTTGGTAGTAAGGCGACAACAGGACTTGGAAATTCTTTTGCAAGTGTTACTAACTGGGATCCCGCGGCCTCACTCACGGCTCGCCTGGTATTCGGTTGAAAAGAACTGGCCTCTAGAATAGATTGCATCTCGAGCAGTCCGCTCTGCCCTTCGATAAGGAGAGTAAAACATTTTTTTTTTTTTAAATAAAGGTAGGATGTACGGTTTGTCATCGGAAATATGTGAGAACTTATATCTTGAGATTTTAGTTGTGCAGAGTAACGCAAAACTCATCCTATTACTACATTCCTCATAGCTTGATACGTTGTTTGCAAATAGAAGAATAGCGATTACTGTGGGCGGAGAAAAATCTGTGATAATCTCGAAATTTTAGAATCCAAAATCAGATGATCGAACGTACAAGGATTGGGCTATCATAAAGTGTTTCAGCAGCAATTTTTTTAAGTACAACGCTTAGCAAAAGATCTTTTCTTAGAGGAATCAATGATCTTCGCAAAGGTGACGAGACTGACACACACACAAACACACACACACACACACACACTTAACATCCAAATGGTTTTATACGTAATTGCGCAGCGAGCGCAGGAAAGACGAGCAATGTCAGTGTGCGGCGTGGAAGGGCAGGGATGCCATTCGGGAAAAGTCGTTTCGGATTTGACTGAGGATAAATTTCATGTTACGTGAATAATTACGATTAAATATGTATTAATCTACATCTACATTGATACTCCGCAAGCCACCCAACGGTGTGTGGCGGCACTTTACGTGCCACTGTCATTACCTCCCTTTCCTGTTCCAGTCGCGTATGGTTCGCGGGAAGAACGACTGTCTGAAAGCCTCCGTGCGCGCTCTAATCTCTCTAATTTTACATTCGTGATCTCCTCGGGAGGTATAAGTAGGGGGAAGCAATATATTCGATACCTCATCCAGAAACGCACCCTCTCGAAACCTGGCGAGCAAGCTACACCGCGATGCAGAGCGCCTCTCTTGCAGAGTCTGTCACTTGAGTTTATTAAACATCTCCGTAACGCTATCACTGTTACCAAATAACCCTGTGACGAAACGCGCCGCTCTTCTTTGGATCTTCTCTATCTCCTCCGTCAGACCGATCTGGTACGGATCCCACACTGATGAGCAATACTCAAGTATAGGTCGAACGAGTGTTTTGTAAGCCACCTCCTTTGTTGATGGACTACATTTTCTAAGCACTCTCCCAATGAATCTCAACCTGGTACCCGCCTTACCAACAATTAATTTTATATGATCATTCTACTTCAAATCGTTCCGCACGCATACTCCCAGATATTTTACAGAAGTAACTGCTACCAGTGTTTGTTCCGCTATCATATAATCATACAATAAAGGATCCTTCTTTCTATGTATTCGCAATACATTACATTTGTCTATGTTAAGGGTCAGTTGCCACTCCCTGCACCAAGTGCCTATCCGCTGCAGATTTTCCTGCATTTCTGCTACAATTATCTAATGCTGCAACTTCTCTGTATACTACAGCATCATCCGCGAAAAGCCGCATGGAACTTCCGACACTATCTACTAAGTCATTTATATATATTGTGAAAAGCAATGGTCCCATAACACTCCCCTGTGGCACGCCAGAGGTTACTTTAACTTCTGTAGACGTCTCTCCATTGATAACAACATGCTGTGTTCTGTTTGCTAAAAACTCTTCAATCCAGCCACACAGCTGGTCTGATATTCCGTAGGCTCTTACTTTGTTTATCAGGCGACAGTGCGGAACTGTATCGAACGCCTTCCGGAAGTCAAGAAAAATAGCATCTACCTGGGAGCCTGTATCTAATATTTTCTGGGTCTCATGAACAAATAAGGCGAGTTGGGTCTCACACGATCGCTGTTTCCGGAATCCATGTTGATTCCTACATAGTAGATTCTGGGTTTCCAGAAATGACATGATACGCGAGCAAAAAACATGTTCTAAAATTCTACAGCAGATTGACGTAAGAGATATAGGTCTATAGTTTTGCGCATCTGCTCGACGACCCTTCTTGAAGACTGGGACTATCTGTGCTCTTTTCCAATCATTTGGAACCCTCCGTTCCTCTAGAGACTTGCGGTACACGGCTGTTAGAAGGGGGGCAAGTTGTTTCGCGTACTCTGTGTAGAATCGAATTGGTATCCCGTCAGGTCCAGTGGACTTTCCTCTATTGAGTGATTCCAGTTGTTTTTCTATTCCTTGGACACTTATTTCGATGTCAGCCATTTTTTCGTTTGTGCGAGGATTTAGAGAAGGAACTGCAGTGCGGTCTTCCTCTGTGAAACAGCTTTGGAAAAAGGTGTTTAGTGTTTCAGCTTTACGCGTGTCATCCTCTGTTTCAATGCCATCATCATCCCGTAGTGTCTGGATATGCTGTTTCGAGCCACTTACTGATTTAACGTAAGACCAGAACTTCCTAGGATTTTCTGTCAAGTCGGTACATAGAATTTCACTTTCGAATTCAATGAACGCTTCACGCATAGCCCTCCTTACGCTAACTTTGACATCGTTTAACTTCTGTTTGTCTGAGAGGTTTTGGCTGCGTTTAAATTTGCAGTGAAGCTCTCTTTGCTTTCGCAGTAGTTTCCTAACTTTGTTGTTGTACCACGGTGGGTTTTTCCCGTCCCTCACAGTTTTACTCGGCACGTACCTGTCTAAAACGCATTTTACGATTGCCTTGAACTTTTTCCATAAACACTCAACATTGTCAGTGTCGGAACAGGAATTTTCGTTTTGATCTGTTAGGTAGTCTGAAATCTGCCTTCTATTACTCTTGCTAAACAGATAAACCTTCCTCCCTTTTTTTATATTCCTAGTAACTTCCATATTCAGGGATGCTGCAACGGCCTTATGATCACTGATTCCCTGTTCTGTACATACAGAGTCGAAAATTTCGGGTCTGTTTGTTATCAGTAGGTCCAAGATGTTATCTCCACGAGTCGGTTCTCTGTTTAATTGTTCGAGGTAATTTTCGGATAGTGCACTCAGTATAATGTCACTCGATGCTCTGTCCCTACCACCCGTCCTAAACATCAGAGTGTCCCAGTCTGTATCTGGTAAATTGAAATCTCCACCTAAGACTATAACATGCTGAGAAAATTTATGTGAAATGTATTCCAAATTTTCTCTCAGTTGTTCTGCCACTAATGCTGCTGAGTCGGGAGGTCGGTAAAAGGAGCCAATTATTAACCTAGTTCTGTTGTTTAGTGTAACCTCCACCCATAATAACTCACAGGAACTATCCACTTCTACTTCACTACAGGATAAACTACTACTAACAGCGACGAACACTCCACCACCGGTTGCATGCAATCTATCCTTTCTAAACACCGTGTGTACCTTTGTAAAAATTTCGCCAGAATTTATCTCTGGCTTAAGCCAGCTTTCTGTACCTATAACGATTTCAGCTTCGGTGCTTTCTATCAGCGCTTGAAGTTCCGGTACTTTACCAACGCAGCTTCGACAGTTGACAATTACAATACCGATTGCTGCTTGGTCCCCGCATGTCCTGACTTTGCCCCGCACCCGTTGAGGCTGTTGCCCTTTCTGTACTTGCCCAAGGCCATCTAACCTAAAAAAACCGCCCAGCCCACACCACACAACCCCTGCTACCCGTGTAGCCGCTTGTTGCGTGTAGTGGACTCCTGACCTATCCAACGGAACCCGAAACCCCACCACCCTATGGCGCAAGTCGAGGAATCTGCAGCCCACACGGTCGCAGAACCGTCTCAGCCTCTGATTCAGACCCTCCACTCGGCTCTGTACCAAAGGTCCGCAGTCAGTCCTGTCGACGATGCTGCAGATGGTGAGCTCTGCTTTCATCCCGCTAGCGAGACTGGCAGTCTTCACCAAATCAGATAGCCGCCGGAAGCCAGAGAGGATTTCCTCTGATACATAGCGACACACATCATTGGTGCCGACATGAGCGACCACCTGCAGATGGGTGCACCCTGTACCCTTCATGGCATCCGGAAGGACCCTTTCCACATCTAGAATGACTCCCCCCGGTATGCACACGGAGTGCACATTGGTTTTCTTCACCTCTCTTGCTGCCATTTCCCTAAGGGGCCCCATTACACGCCTGACGTTGGAGCTCCCAGCTACCAGTAAGCCCACCCTCTGCAACTGCCCGGATCTTGCAGACTGAGGGGCAACCTCTGGAACAGGACAAGCAGCCATGTCAGGCCGAAGATCAGTATCAGCCTGAGACAGAGCCTGAAACCGGTTCGTCAGACAAACTGGAGAGGCTTTCCGTTCAGCCCTCCGGAATGTCTTTGGCCCCCTGCCACACCTTGAAACGACCTCCCACTCTACCACAGGTGAGGGATCAGCCTCAATGCGGGCAGTATCCCGGGCAACCACAGTCGTAGTCCGACCAGGGGATGCGTGGGACGAGCTGGCCGTCCCCGACAAACTCCCATCCGGACCCCCACAGTGATGCCCATTGGCAACAGCCTCAAGCTGTGTGACCGAAGCCAACACTGCCTGAAGCTGGGAGCGAAGGGATGCCAACTCAGCCTGCATCCGAACACAGCAGTTGCAGTCCCTATCCATGCTAAAAACTGTTTTGCAAAGAACGTCTGAACTAGTCTACAGAGAGCGCAAACAAATCGACACAAAATTTAAACGGTTATTAAAATACAAGATTGCCTAGTAAATCCAGTAATGCTGCTACTTGCGCACTGCTGACACTGCTCGGCGGCGGAAGGAGACTAAGCGAAATTACACTATTCAGGTACTAAAACGCGATGCTACACTCTCAAATATTATAATACGCCCGAAATTTATGAATTAAACAATGCAAGTACCAAAAACACGCAAAGAAATTAAGAATTAAACTATGTAACAAATGAGTGAGCTAGGAGTATACGACTTGCTGCTCAGCTGCTTATCCAACGGCGGCAGGGAGCACACTGACTGTGACCAACCGACACTGTCCGTTCAAAACAAAAACAGTAGACAAACGACTACGCGAATTTACACTATTCAGGTACTAAAACGCGATGCTACAACTCTCAAATACTATAATACGCCCGAAATTTATGAATTAAACAATGCAAGTACCAAAACACGCAAAGAAATTAAGAATTAAACTATGTAACAAACGAGTGAGCTAGGAGTATACGACTTGCTGCTCAGCTGCTTATCCAACGGCGGCAGAGAGCACAATCTCCAACAAATTTAACATATTCACAGGTACCTTTACCTTTAATCCATATAAAAACAGTTTCATTAACTGATATCTTACGTCTACTACGTGTATACAAGGAAAAGGGTGAGGGTGACATATATGTTGATTTGCCAAAGTCTTTATTTGCATTTTCGGTGACATGATATGTTCGATAGGCTATGATGTCACGATCAACGAAACTTTCCAGTCCGGATACATTGGGTACGCCTGTACCACCACGTACAACAGCGACTGTTAACCATCCGTTACCGTGGGTAAACGAATCATTGATGTCAATGCTGAAGTTCAGTCTGCAACCACAAAACACTGCAGGTCCGTCCAGTAGAGAGTGTGCAGCGACAGATTTGATGGTATTCTTTTTCTTGTAGGCGACAGATGTGGTCATTAATTCGTCCAAATTAATTTCATTTTTGTCAAAGATATGTACGTTTCTCTTTCTTGAGCGCATGTATTGATTAAATCAGAAGTTATTTACAATAGTAGTTGGTAACATTCAACCATACTTCTGACCTACACAAAGCAGAGCTGAGGCGTGTGTAGGACGGAAACACGATTGAATGCTACCAATTAGTGGTGTTAAAAGTTGAGAACCTTACCCTACAGCCGTGGTGGAAAATATTATATGACAATTGTTGTAGAAATTGATATAAATTGTCCATATTGTAACGTATCTATTCCAAGACAGTGGGGATTCGTTTCTTAAGTGACCTGAGAAGAGTTCACTAAGCACGAACAAGCTTCCCGGTAGACAAGTAGCACTGAACACTTCAATAGCCATAACGTAAAAAAGAGACTTCTCATTAAACCGCAATCGCAGCACTTAATTCAATTACAGAAACACAAAAAGAGTTCTTGGCTCAATCGGAAAACTGTGACTCTGTTTAGTAACTGTGTAAAAGCCCGCAAGTGTGAAAAATTCGTAGTGGAACACTATAACTGCGAACCTAACAATATAAATTCTACGTCCAGACTGACCACTGCTTGGATGGCTGTCCAGAATTCACAGCCACAAAAAAAGCCTAAGACCACTAGATATCACTCATGGCGCTGGAGTCCTTGGAGGCCAAGGTCGCTGACTGTTGCCCGTAATAGTGTTCTGGCTGTTCGTAGAGGGTACCAAAGGCGATCGTGTCCAGTATGGCGCGTCAGCTTCAGCTGGCTCACCCATGGCCATTCGGCGTCCTAAATACCGTCTCGGCAGAAGGATACGGCCACGTGACTTTGGAGACGCATGTAGGACCGTAATAGCCGCGCCTCCTAATGGTGACGTAGACCGCCGCCTGGTGATTTGGCTGGCGTCTTTGGTCGTAGCGGCAGCTGATGGAGTTCCCAAGACGACAACCCGTTGTTACTTTTGTTCTTAGGACTACTTATTTTTAGCTGATGATGCCGTGCCGCTTACAGAGCCGCACTTTGGCCACCTCTGCCTCTCGCCTGTTATCCTGGTGACCAGATGTGTACACAATCCGCTTTTAACCTCCTCGTGCGTGCCTGACAACCAGGAAGGCAAACTGCCATACGTTATCAGCAGAACAGAATGCTGCTTTATTCCCATCCAAGCTGCTTTACGCTAAGTAGCAATTTGTATTGTACGATTCTGTTGTAGAGTTATGAATAGGGCTCTGATGTTGATAAAAAGTCTTTTTTGCAAGAGTATCGAAAGACAAGGCCTAATCTATTCTACTATACAAAGACAATACGTTGTTTAAAGTTGTTACCAAACAACTCGAAGAGCTACCGGCAGGTTTACTTCAAATTTTTGGACGATGATCTATTAAACACTTGCTTAGATACAGGCTATATAGTATTAATATACGCTATCTACATAAATAATTATAAATGGGCAACATTGTTACCAGAACCTTCGAAATTTCTTGACCGATTGACGTAAGCTATATATACACTATGTTATCAAAAGTATCCGGACACCTGGCTGAAAATGACTAACAGGTTCGTGGCGCCCTCCATTGGTAATGCTGAAATTCAATATGGTGTTGGCCCACCCTTAGCCTTGATGACAGCTTCCATTCTCGCAGGCATACGTTCAATCCGGTGCTGGAAGGTTTCTTGGGGAATGGCAGCCCATTCTTCACGGAGCGCTACACTGAGGAGCGGTATCGATGTCGGCCGGTGAGGCCTGGCACGAAGTCGGCGTCCAAAATATCCCACAGGTGTCCTATAGGATTCAAATCAGGACCCTGAGCAGGCCAGTCCATTACAGGGATGTTATTGTCGTGCAACCACTCCGCCACAGGCCGTGCATTATGAACAGGTGCTCAATCCTGTTGAAAGGTGCAATCGCCATCCACGAATTGCTCTTCAACAGTGGGAAGCAAGAAGGTGCTTAAAACATCAGTGTAGGCCTGTGTTGTGATAGTGCCACGCAAAACAACAAGAGGTGCAAGCTCCCTTCTTGAAGAACACGACCACACCATAACACCACCGCGTCCGAATTTTACTATTGGCACTACACACACTGGCAGATGACGTTCACCGGGGATTCGCCATCGGATCGCCACATTGTGTACCGTGACTCGTCACTCCACACAACGTTCTTCCACTGTTCAATCGTCCAATCTTTACGCTCCTTAAATCAAGCAAGGTGTCGTTTGGCATTTGCTTATGAGCAGCCGCTCGACCATGAAATCCAAGTTTTCTCACCTCTCGCCTAACTATCATAGTACTTGCAGTGGATCCTGATGCAGTTTGGAATTCCTGTGTGATGGTCTAGGTATGAATGAATGTCGTGTGACTAGGGCCTCCAATCGGATTAGCCCGATCGCAGGGTGCAAGGTTTCCATTTGACGCCATTTCGGCGACTTGAGCGTCGATGGGGATGAAATGATGATGATTAGGACAACACAACACCCAGTCACTGAGCGGAGAAAATCTCCGACCGAGCCGAGAATCGAACCCAGGCCCTTAGGATTGACATTCTGTCTCGCTGGCCACTCAGGTATGGGGCGGACACGGATAGATGTCTACCTATTACATATTACGAACCTCTTCAACTGTCGGCGGTCTCTGTCAGTCAACACACGAGGTCGGCCTGTATGCATTTGTGCTGTACGTGTCTCTTCACGTTTTCACTTCACTATCACATCGGAAACAGTGGACCTAGGGATGTTTAGGAGTGTGGAAATCTCACGTACAGACGTATGACGCAGGTGGCACTCGATCACCTGACCATGTTCGAAGTCCGTGAGTTCCGCGGAACGCCCCATTCTGCTCTCTCTCGATGTCTAACGACTACAGAGATCGCTGGTATGGAGTACCTGGCAGTACATGGCATCACAATGCACCTAATATGAAAAACGTGTGTCTTTGGGGATGTTCGGATACTTTTGGTCACATAGTGTATATACACTAAAGTGACAAAGAAACTAGTATAGGCATGCTAAGACCGGTACCAACGATTAAAGAGAATTGTTCAACGTGACAGAAGTGCAACCCTTCCGGAAATTGCTGCTGATTTCAATGCTGGGCCACCAACAAGTGTCTGCGCGCGAACCAATCAACGAAACATAACTGATATGGGCTATGCCCTGGATGACTCCACGACACATAGCCTTACGTATCGCCTGGGCCCGTCAACGACTGACATTGGACTGTTGATGATTGGAAACATGTTTCCTGGTTGGACGAGTCTCATTTCAAATTGTATCGAGCAGATGGACGTGTACGTTATGCAGACAACCTCATGAATCAATGGACCCTGAATGTCGCAGGGGACTGTTCAGCCTCAGGCTCTGTAATGGTGTGGGGTGCGTGCATTTGGAGTGATATGGGACCCTTGATACTTTTAGATATGACTTTGATAGGTGACACGTACGTAAGTATCCTGTCTGATCACCTGATCCATTCATGTCCATTGTGCATTCCGATGACATAGACAATTCCAGCAGGACAATGTGACACCCCACACGTCCAGAATTGCTACAGAGTGGCTCCGGGAACACTCTTCTGAGTTTAAACACTTCCGTTGGCCATAAAACTCCCCAGACATAAGCATTATTGAGCATATCTGGGATGCCTTGCAACATGCTGTTCAGAAGAAATCTCAGCACCCTCGTACTCTTTTGGATTTATGAACAGCTCTGCAGGATTCATGGTGTCAGTTCCCTCCAGCACTGCTTCAGACATCAGTCGGGCCCATACCACGTCGTGTTGTGAAACCTCGCGGATGCCCTACACGATGTTAGGCAGGTGTACCAGTTTCTTTGGCTCGTCAATATACGTGCTTATGGCTAAAGATTATCCGAAATACTGTTTTTTAACCTACCGTCCTTACATATCGAGTAGTGGGTGCGGTCTCTCTCATGCCCTGTGCATCAATTATTCAAACCAAATTACTCTCCTAGTTTAAGCGACCTCACTTCCCAATCAAGCTCTTGTTTGGAGGGACAATAAACGGGGCTCCAGGTCAGGGGGGGCGGGAAGAGGTGGTGGACAGAGGGGTGGAGGGAAGGGATAAAGAGAGAGGGAAGGAGGAGATGGATAGCGAGAGGGGGAAGAGCAGAAGGACAGAGAGAGGAGGGAGTAGGTGATGCACAAAGAGGGGGTGAGGAGGAGATGGACAAAGAAACGAGGAGGATGAGATGGACAAAAAGAGGGGAGTGAAGGATATTAAGACGTAAGTTACAGGCACTGAGCCATATTTTTTTCCTATGTCAAATATACAGGGTTATTACAAATGATTGAAGCGATTTCACAGCTCTACAATAACTTTATTATTTGAGATATTTTCACAATGCTTTGCACACACATACAAAAACTCAAAAAGTTTTTTTAGGCATTCACAAATGTTCGGTATGCGCCCCTTTAGTGATTCGGCAGACATCAAGCCAATAATCAAGTTCCTCCCACACTCGGCGCAGCATGTCCCCATCAATGAGTTCGAAAGCATCGTTGATGCTAGCTCGCAGTTCTGGCATGTTTCTTGGTAGAGGAGGTTTAAACACTGAATCTTTCACATAACCCCACAGAAAGAAATCGCATGGGGCTAAGTCAGGAGAGCGTGGAGGCCATGACATGAATTGCTGATCATGATCTCCACCACGACCGATCCATCGGTTTTCCAATCTCCTGTTTAAGAAATGCCAAACATCATGATGGAAGTGCGGTGGAGCACCATCCTGTTGAAAGATGAAGTCGGCGCTGTCGGTCTCCAGTTGTGGCATGAGCCAATTTTCCAGCATGTCCTGTCCTGTAACGTTTTTTTCACAGAAGAAAAAGGGGCTGTAAACTTTAAACCGTGAGATTGCACAAAACACGTTAACTTTTGGTGAATTGCGAATTTGCTGCACGAATGCGTGAGGATTCTCTACCGCCCAGATTCGCACATTGTGTCTGTTCACTTCACCATTAAGAAAAAATGTTGCTTCATCAGTGAAAACAAGTTTCGCACTGAACGCATCCTCTTCCATGAGCTGTTGCAACCGCGCCGAAAATTCAAAGCGTTTGACTTTGTCATCGGGTGTCAGGGCTTGTAGCAATTGTAAACGGTAAGGCTTTTGCTTTAGCCTTTTCCGTAAGATTTTCCAAACCGTCGGCTGTGGTACGTTTAGCTCCCTGCTTGCTTTATTCGTCGACTTCCGCGGGCTGCGCGTGAAACTTGCCCGCACCCGTTCAACCGTTTCTCCGCTCACTGCAGGCCGACCAGTTGATTTCCCCTTACAGAAGTATCCAGAAGCTTTAAACTGCGCATACCATCGCCGAATGGAGTCAGCAGTTGGTGGATCTTTGTTGAACTTCGTCCTGAAGTGTCGTTGCACTGTTATGACTGACTGATGTGAGTGCATTTCAAGCACGACATACGCTTTCTCGGCTCCTGTCGCCATTTTGTCTCACTGCGCTCTCGAGCGCTCTGGCGGCAGAAACCTGAAGTGCGGCTTCAGCCAAACAAAACTTTATGAGTTTTTCTACGTATCTGTAGTGTGTCGTGACCATACGTCAATGAATGGAGCTACAGTGAATTTATGAAATCGCTTCAATCATTTGTAATAGCCCTGTATATTTGCCCTAAAATTAGAAAGCCTTCTCCCTCAGTACTCCTAAATAGCCTCAAGTCGTTAGCACACATCTCTACACTCTTATGATCCACTAAGTCTTTGTCCTCTTTCGAAATATTGGAGAAGTGAGGAAGCTGTTGGTCTAATTTACAGACATGTGGTAACATACTCGGGTTTCCCGAAAGAGTGGTTAATGACCTTTTACTCTTTTTGCGTTGCGACTTATATGAAGCTGCTTCGTAAACACACGAAAACTTTTCCCATGCTGGACTTACTTGATTAGTATTTTCAGGATAACAATTATTGAACTCTGTATGTAAGAAAAAAAATGTAAATCAGTTGCAAACTACGGAGCGCACACACTGTATTCAACATGTAAAAGTCATTACAGATATTCGGATTTAGGTTATTACATGTTCGATATACCTGCCATCAATGGCGGTAATGTAGAACAGATGAACAGTGAAATTCTGCATGACCCGCTGAAGTATCGGAACATCGATGCTGTCGATGACCTCCTGAATGGCAGTTGTCAGCTCAGCAATGGTCTTGGGGTTATTTCTGTACACCATGTCTTTATTATAGCCCTACAAAAAGGAGTTGCATTTGTTAGATCCGGAGAATATGGCTGCCAGTCAAGGCCCAGCCCAGTGGCCTCTGGGTACTCCAGGACCAGAATGCGGTCCTCAGTGTGCTCTTCCAGGACATCAAACACACTTCTTCTTCGATGGGGTCGAGCTCCATCTTGCGTGAACCACATCTTTTCGAAATCAGGATCACTTTGGATAACGGGGATGAAATCATCTTCCAAAACCTTCATGTATCGTTCAGTAGTACCGTGCCATCAAGGAACATCGCACCGATTATTCTGTGACTGGACATTGCACACCACACAGGATGAAGATCGCAAAGTGCGATCGCGAAGTGCGGATACTCAGTCCCCCAAATCCGCCAATTTTGGTTATTGACGAACCCTTCCAAACGAAAGTGAGCTTTATCGCTAAACCAAAACATATTCACATCAAAGTCCTGTTCGTGAATTGTGTGAACAATAGTGTTGCCGAAACACAACCGCTGTTTCATCGCCCTGGGGCTTAATGGCTGATGGGTTTGAATTTTGTATGGGAAGAGGTGCAGATCTTAAACAACAATTTGTCGCAGTGTCTCCTAGTTGATGCTCGCCTGACGTGCAGCTTGTCTGATCCGTTTCCTGGGGCTGGTTTGAAACACAGCACGTGTCTTCTACTTGTTTTCAGGTGTTTTCACCCTTCTTGGACGACAGATATTGCCAACACCGTCATCACGAACACTAGCCATACTTCTTTTTTCTCTCTTTCTTTTATGCGGCCCGCCACGAATTCCTCTCCTGTGCCAACCTCTTCATTCCAGAGTAGCGCTTGCAACCTACATTCTCAACTATTTGCTGGATGTATTGCAATCTAAGTCTTCCTTTACAGTTTTTGCCTTCTACAGCTCCTTCTAGTCCCATGGAAGTCATTCCCTGACGTGATAAATGTTGTCCTATCATCCTGTCCCTTCCCCTTGTCAGTGTTTTCCACATGTTTCTTTCTCCTCCGATTCTGCGCAGAACCTCCTCATTCCTCTGCTTATCAGTCTACCTAATTTTCAACATTCGTTTACGGCATCACATCTGAAATGCTTCGATTCTCTTCTGTTCCTTTTTCTCACAGTCCATATTTCACTACCATCAATGCTGTTCTCCAAACGTACGTTCTCAAAAATTTCTTCCTCAAAGTGAGGTCTACCTTTGATACTAGTAGACTTGTCTTGGCTAGGAATACCCTTTTTGCCAGTGCTAGTCTGCTTTTGATGTCCTCCTTGCTCTACCCGTCAGTGATTATCTTGCGTCCTAGGCAGCAGAATTCCTTAACTTCATCTAGTCTGTGACCATCAATCCTGATGTTAAGTTCCTCGCTGTTCTCATTTCGTCACTTCTCGTTACTTTCGTCTTTCTTCTGCTTACTCTCCAATCCATATTCTACTCTCATTAGGCTGTTCAATCCATTCTACAGGTTCTGTAATTCTTCTTCACTTTCACTGAGGATAGCAATGTCATCAGCGAATATTATCATTGATCTCTTTTCACCCTGAATTAGATCTCACTCTTGAACCTTTTCTTTTATTTTCGTCATTACTTCTTCGATATACAGATTGAACAGTAGTTGTGAAACACTATATCCCTGTCTTACACCGTTTTTAATCCCAGAACTTCGTTGTTGGTCTTCCACTCCTATTATTCCCTCTTTGCTGTTGTATATACTGTATATTACCCGTCTCCCTGTAGCTTACACCTATTTTTCTCATAATTTCTAACAATTACACCATTTGACATTGCCGAAATCTTTTTCCAGATCGCCAAATCTTATGAACCAGCCTTAATTTTTCTTTAGACTTGCTTCCGTTATCAATCGTACCGTCACAACAGTCTCTCAGTCGCTTTCCTAAAACCAAACTGATCGACATCCATCAGGTCTTCAATTTCTTTTCCATTCTTCGGAATATTATTGTTGTCAGCAACTTGGATGCATGAGCTCGTAAGCTGACAGTGCGATAATTGTGTGAAACGTTGCATTGCCTTGCTGGTACATGCCACCTTGCCGAGCAAAAATACACAGCATGTAGGTGTACACATGTCCGCCCCGATAGCTGAGTGGTCAGCGCGACAGTCTGTCACTCCGAGGGGCCCGGGTTCGATTCCCGGCTGGGTCGGAGATTTTCTCCGCTCAGAGACTGGGTGTTGTGTTGTCCTCATTATCATTTCATCATCACCAGTGGGGGCAACGGGAAACCACCACTGGAATCGCTTCCCAAGACGCTCATGCGGTGGACCTCTCTGACGAGGCTTATCCCATAACAAGACCTGCCGTAAGGCAGAACACAAAGTTAGGTGTTCACCTGATCACCAAGGATAGATGCATACTTGTGTTGATTCATTCTGTCTTCCAGAACGTCGAGATCACCCAGGGAATGCCATGAAAGCATTACCCCGACTATAACACTCTCTATTCCGGCCTGGACCCCTCCGACCATTGTTGCAGGGGCTTTGCCATCTGTCAGACGGAGCATAAAACGCCATTCATTTGAAAAGGCCACCTGTCACCACTCAGTTGACGTCAAGTTGCGTTATTGGTGTGAAAATTCCAGCCTTGTCATCGATGAAGAGCGATTAACGTTAGTGCGAGATACAGCCATCTGCTGCGAATGCCCCTACGCAGCAACCTTCGCTGAACGATCGTTGGGGAGGCACTGTTGGCTGTTGGCAGCCCCTTGGTATGGAAAGCTGAAATACATGAGTGCTGCGGCTCAATTTAGATATACTGGGGTGATTGTAGTGAAATTGGAAGAAGACAAGGATTTCTGGGCAGATGAGTGTCGGGTAATACCAACAGCAGCAAAAAATGGTATAACAGGAGTAAGATTCGTTATGAACAGGAAGTCAGGGCTCAGAATAAGTTACTGCAAACAGTTCGGTGATAGTATTGTTCTCGTCAGAATCGACAGCAAACCAACATCGATAACAATAGCTCAAGCAGAGAATGAAGAGGCAGAGGAAGTACATGACGATGTTGAAAGAATAATTCAGTACGTAAAGAGAGATGAAAATCTAATAGTCATGGAGGATTGGAATACGGCTGTAGGGGAAGTAGTGGAAGAAAGGGTTACGGGAGGATATAGACCTGCTAGTAGGTAGGAGAGAGCAGTAAGTCTAAGTGAGTTCTGCAATAAACTGCACCTAGTAATTGCGAATATCCTGCTTAAGAATCACAAGAGGAGGTGATATACCTTGGAAAAGGCAACAGATACTGCAGCATTTGAGTTAGATTACATCATGGCGAGACACAGACTTCGAAATCCGATATTGGATTGTAAGGCGTATCCAGGAGGTTATATAGACTCACTTCACAATTTAGTAACGATGAAGAGTAGGCTGAAGTTTCGGAGACAAGTCAGGAAGAATGAATCTGAGACCGTAGGTACTGCGACAATGAATAGCTAGTAAGCAGTTCAGTTGACGAGAAATAGATATCTTTCAAAAATAGGCAATCACAAAACTTGGAAAGGAAAACATAGGTACAAAAAACGTAACTTAGAGGAAATCATGTGTAACAGAAGCAGTATATCAGGTGATCAACGAAAAGAGGAAGTACAAAAATGTTATTCGTGAGTACAGAAAGACAGGTCGCTTAGGAATGAAATAAATAGGAAGTTCAGGGCAGCTAAGGCGAATTGGCCGCATGAAAACTGTGAAAAAATCGAAAAAGAAATGATTGCCGGAAGAACTGACTCAGCAAGTAGAAAAGTCAAAACAACCGTTGGTGAAATTAAAGGTATTGGCGGTAACCTTAAGGGTGCAATGCTTCACTGTTAAACGCAGAGGAGATAGGGAATAGGTGGAAGGAGTACATTGAAGGCCTGTATGAGGGGAACACGTGTCTCACGACGTGATAGCAGAAGACAAGAATCAGCATTTAATGTTACATTGGAATTTCTGAACTCACTGGAAGAAGCGGCAACTTAACTACTATTCACGTAGCTGTGTAGAATGTATGAGACTAGCGATATATCAAAAGACTGTCGGAAAAACATCATCTATACAATTCCGAAGATTGCAAGAGCCGACAGTGCGAGAATCATTGCACAATTAGTGTAACACCTCAAGAATCCAAGTTACTGGCAAGAATAATTTACAGAAGAATAGAAAAAATTGTATATCTTTTAGATGATAATCAGTTAAGGTTTAGGAAAGATAAAGGGAGCAAAGAGGCAGCTCTAATGTTGCTGTTAGTAATGGGAGAAAGACACGTTCGTAGGATTTGTCGACCTGAAAAAAGCGTGTGACAATGTAAAATGGTGCAAGATGTTAGAATTTCTGAGAAGAAAGAAGCTATAGGGAAAGACGAGCGATATGCAATACGTACAAGAACTAAGAGCGAACAATAAGAGTGAACGACCAAGAGCAAAGTGCTCGATATACACTACTGGCCATTATCATTGCTACACCAAGAAGATGTGCGGATTATAAACGGTATTCATTGGACAAATATATTATACTAGAACTGACATGTGATTACATTTCCAAGCAATTTGGGTGCATAGATCCTGAGAAATCAGTACCCACAACAACCACCTCTGCCCGTAATAACGTCCTTGATACGCCTGGGCATTGGGTCAAACAGAGCTTGGATGGCGTGTACAGGTACAACTGCCCATGCAGCTTCAACACGACACCACAGTCCATCAAGAGTAGTGACCAGCGTATTGTGACGAGCCAGTTGCTCGGCCACCATTGACCAGACGTTTTCAATTGGTGAGAGATCTGGAGAATGTACTGGCCAGGGCAGCAGTCGAACATTTTCTGTATCCATCAAGGCCCGTACAGGACCTGCAAAATGTGGTCGTGCATTAACCTGCTGAAATGTAGGGTTTCACAGGGATCGAATGAAGGGTAGAGCCACGGGTCGTAACGCATCTGAAATGTAACGTCCACTGTTCAAAGTGCCGTCAATACGAACAAGAGGTGACCGAGACGTGTAACCAATGGCACCTCATACCATCACGCCGGGTGAGACGCCAGTATGGCGATGACGAATACACGCTTCCAATGTGCGTTCACCGCGATGTCGCCAAACACGGATGCGACCATCATGATGCTGTAAACAGAACCTGGATTCATCCGAAAAAATGACGTTATGCCATTCGTGCACCCAGGTTCGTCGTTGAGTACACCATCGCTGGCGCTCCTGTCTGTGATGCAGCGTCAAGGGTAACCGCAGCCATGGTCTTCAAGCTGATAGTCCATGCTGCTGCTAATGTCGTCGAACTGTTCGTGCAGATGGTTGTTGTGTGTTGACTCAGGGATCGAGACGTGGCTGCACGATCCGTTACAGCCATGCGGATAAGATGCCTGTCATCTCGACTGCTAGTGATACGAGGCCTTTGGGATCCAGCACGGCGTTCCATATTACCCTCCTGAACCCACAGATTCCATATTCTGCTAACAGTCGTTGGATATCGATCAACGTGAGCAGCAATGTCGCGATACGATAAACCGCAATCGCAATAGGCTACAATCCGACCTTTATCAAAGTCGGAAACGTGATGGTACCCATTTCTCCTCCTTACACGAGGCATCACAACAACGTTTCACCAGGCAACGCCGGTGAACTGCTGTTTGTGTATGAGAAATCGGTTGGAAACTTTCCTCATGTCAGCACTTTGTAGGTGTCGCCACCGGCGCCAACCTTTGTGAATGCTCTGAAAAGCTAATCATTTGCATATCACAGCTTCTTCTTACTGTCGGTTAAATTTCGCGTCTGTAGCACGTCATCTTCATAGTGTAGTAATTTTAATGGCCAGTAGTGTAAAAAGAGTGAAAGGTAGGGTGTAGTCTTCCGCCGCTACTGTTCAATCTGTACGTAGAAGAAGCAATGATGGTTATAAAAGAAAGGTCCAACAGTGGGCTTACGATTCAAGGCGAAAGGATATCAATGTTAAGATTCGCTGATGACATTGTTACCCTGAGTGAAGGTAAAGAAGAATTACAGGATCTGCTGAAAGGAAGGAACAGTCTAATGAGTAAAGAATGGCGACTGAAAGGACATCGAACGAGGATGAAAGTAATGAGAAGTTGCAGAAATGAAAATACAGAGAAACTTTATATCAAATTGATGTTCACGGACTAGATGAAAGTAAAGAATTCTAATACCTAGGCAACATAATAACCGTTGATGGATGGAGAAACGAAGACATAAAAAGCAGACTAGCACTGGCAAAAGGAGCAATCCTGACCAAGAGAAGTCTCTAATATCAAACCTAGGCTTAATTTAAGGAAGAAATTTCTAAGTATCTTGTTTTAGTGCACAGAATTATATAGTAGTGAAAAATGAACTGTGAGAAAATCGGAAAAGAAGAGAACTGAAATATTTGAAATGTGGTGCTACAGAATAATGTTGAAAATTAGGTGAGGAGATTCTCCGCAAAATCGGCGAGGAAAGGAATATATGGGATAGACTGACAAGAAGAAGGGACAAGATGGTAGGATATATATAAGGAAATCTGGGAATAGCTTAGAGAGCTGTAAAGGGTAAAAACTGTAAAGGAAGACAGAGATTGAACACATTCAGCAAACAACTGAGGACGCAGGTTGCAAGTGCTGCTCTGAGGTGAAAAGGTTGCTACAGGCTAGGAAATCGTGGCGGGCTGCATCAAACCAGTCAGAAGTCTGATGACAGAAGAAAAAAGCCCCCTGATTCATCTGGGTGGTGTGTTGCTCAGCAGCTGCACGTCTATTCACCCGTACCCCTCTCCGCAGCTGCCGTTCGCCCCTGTTATCTATGGTCCGCGGTGCACCTCAGTTGCTCGGCACGGGCTTTCAGTGATGCCATTTTGCCATGCATGGTATACTTTAACCACGGTGGCACGCGAACAGTTTACAGACTTAGCCGTTTCGGATATGCTTTCCCCCTTGACCCGAAAGCCAATGATGATGCTCTTTTGAACGTACGATAAATCCCTCCGATTCCGCTCAACGACAACGACTGTACTGTTTTTACCCGTCTCCCCGACCCGCTTAATATACCCTCAACTGCTAGTGCTGCCACCTGCTGTCTGTGAGTGCTTATTGGACATTGATGTCGAACAGAGGCGCTGGTCGTATTAATGTGACTCGACCGTGTATTACATGTATGTGGAAGTAATATCATGTGCATTATTAGTTGTACCTCTGTAAGTAGGCTGTTTAGGTTTTTATATTGGTAGCGACATGTAGCGCTCTATATGAAAATCACTGACTGTGCTGTGTGCAGTCTGAGGCTGGTCGGCATTGTTGCAATATTCGCCATTGTAGTGTTGGGCAGTTGGCTGTTAACAGCGCATAGTGTTGTGCAGTTGGAGGTGAGCCGCCAGCAGTGGTGGATGTGGGGAGTGAGATGGCGGAGTTTTGATAGTGGATGATCTGGACAGAGACAGTAAATTTGTAAGAATGGATGTCATGAACTGCTATTTATATTATGGCTTTTGAACACCATTAAGGTAAATACATTGTTTGCTCTCTATCAAAATCTTTCATTTGCTAACTATGCCTATCAGTAGTTAGTGCCTTCAGTAGTTTGAATCTTTTATTTAGCTGGCAGTAGTGGCGCTCGCTGTGTTGCAGTAGTTCGAGTAACGAAGATTTTTGTGAGGTAAGTGATTTGTGAAAGGTATAGGTTAATGTTATTCAGGGCCATTGTAGGGATTTTTGAAAGTCAGATTGCGTTGCGCTAAAAATATTGTGTGTCAGTTTAAACACAGTCATGTATAATTGTTCCAAGGGGACGTTTCACATGTCGACCCTTAGCCGAGGATATCTCACTGGAATCTTCTGATTTTTTTCTTGTAGTTTGTGTAATTAGTGTAGCTATTGTTTATTGCTAGAGCGTAATTATAGAGAGAATTTTCTTTAATGTTGTAGTTTTACATTGTTGTACAGTAAAACAGTTGTGGCATGCATGTAGATTTGCACCAAGTTTTCGCAGCTGTGCTTGCAATTAACTAGATATTATTTTCAGTGCTATATTAATGTGTTTTCTTATTTTGCTCTTCAAATTGTGCTTTTCTGTGTTATCGTGTGAAATGTTGTGACAATAATGGCGTGTGAAAAACGTAATACTAGGCTCCAAAGTAAACTGAGAAATGACAGTGAAGACGAAAGCAGTGCGTCAGCGCCACCGTGTAATGAATTAACTAATGTTCAAAGTAGTAATTTGGTAATTGTGCATAGGGAAATGGAGCGGGCTGCAAATAATGGTGTAGACAGTGAAACAATTAGTGAACAGGGAAGCATTATCGATCGATCGGTCGGCAACAGCTAGCCTCAGGAATCCGAAATGGCAGGACACAATCTTGCAAATACTGTAGATTCAGGTTTTGCGTACTCACCGTTTTCTCAAATAAGTCAAGACACATTTTCCGCTTTTAAAAATGCGAATATTCCCGGTTCAAATGCACTGCCGAATAGCACTGAGGAACATGTTTCAGACACCAGTGCATTGTTATTACAGTTAATGCAACAAATGGGACAAAGGCTACAAAAGTTAGACGCAACACTTGAACAAAATCAGAAACAAATGGGACAAAATCTTCAAAAGTTAGACGCAATGGAACAAAATCTGTCACCACGCTTGAACAAACACGTGAAGATTTAACTACTGAGTTACATAAAATCGAATCGAAATATCAAAAAGTCTGTAATGACGTAAAAACACAAATTTGTGAGCATTTCCAACCTATTTTTTCGCGGCATGAAAATGCATTACAGGATCACGAAGTAGCCATAAAAGAACTGCAAACTATTGCTCATGAAAATCATGAGACCTTGCAAGCTAAAATTGACTCAGTTGCATCTACCGATTCAGTTACGCAACTTGCAAAAACTCAGGATAACTTAAAGGACACAGTAGATACGATATCAACACAAATGGACACTCTGAAACTTGGTTCAGAAAAACACACTGAGGAAATAAGTGCACTATCGGAGAAAGTAGCCGAACTTTCGGATCAGTTCACTAACTTATCTGCAAAGATAGATGATGATCTGAATGACACAAGACCTGTAGCCATCACTGACACAGAAGAGTATGAATAAATTAAGAAATTCAAACAAAATCAGAATCAAATTAATACGCAATACAAAAGAGAAATCTGGGTAGTACAAGATCAGTTGGAACTAGTAATACAAAAATTACATATTTCAGAGGACACTCCCGCTCCAACACGGGAAGAGGGACTTAGAAATACGGAAAAGCCGCGAAATAATAACACAGGGCACTTCGGAAATTATGAAAGAATTTGGCAAGGTGCACCGAATATTGAGATGGAACCGCCGACACGACGTAACAATAACCGATATGCGACTCGCCGACACAATGATTTTGACTATAAGTTGTTCATTACTACACGTAAATTCAAAACATTTAAGAATTCCGGCAACGACATTCATCCACAAGCGTGGCTTCATCAATTCTCTCATTGTTTTCCTCCCAACTGGTCATTAGAGCACAGATTAGAATTTATGTGTGGCTATTTAGAGAATGAACCAGCTGTAAGAATGTGATCAGTCATTCACTATTGTCACAGTGAAGGAGAATTTTATCATGCCTTCCTCTCAGCATATTGGTCTCAAGCTACACAAGACCGAGTAAAACATAGCATCATAATGATGAAACATTTCGAACAATCTGAATTTTCCAGTCTTGTGAAATATTTTGAAGACATGTTGCACAAGAATCAGTACCTGTCAAACCCTTACAGCCCCTTAGAACTCATCCACATTTGCTTAATCAAATTGCCTGAACATTTACTACATATTATTTTGGCAGGACGTTGCAAAGACGACATTAAAGCTTTTCAGGGACTCTTAAAAAAATTGGAAATTGACACTGACAATCGCGGGACGCGAAAACAGGAACACAACAATTATAGGTCACATCCGTCACAATTCCGCAACGACAGAAATAATAACTGGATACAACAAGGCTATTCTTACAACATAAATCGTGACCAAAACAGACACCACCCGTATGACAACCGTTGGCAGAGTAATAATAGTTACAGAGAAAGATCGCATTTCCATAGTAATGATTGTGACAGAGACAACCATAGAAACAGACAATATGGGAACCAAAATAATTAGTGTCAAGGGAGACAGAATAACTTCAGACGCAAGGGTCCACCGCGCAGTTACGATTCTGGGAGAAATTCTCCACCACATGACCACAAAAAAGAAACTATGTAAACTACCGACAAAACGACAGACCTGAATTTCATCAGAACTGGCGTAATTCAGACAGGGCAGGGCCCTCTTGATAAGGTGAATTTGTAGAAGTTAGGTCTCCTAATCCCAATAACGACGCACGCCAACAAAGAGATAGCAGACAATGACTCGCACCTCTGGCAGTCACGTGCGCCGGCTGGCTCAGAGAAAAATTACATAGACGCTAACCTTGAGAAAAATTTGAACATTCTTTACCGGTGTACCATATACCACATGATAATTCCGTTGAAGCTGGAGCTCTGCATAGTAGGAAGAGTAAAGGCTTGCACCACATTTCACACGTAAAACTGTTTATTGAAAGATAATCTGCTTTTTAACTTTGTCTTTGCTATAAAACTTTTCACTTCATGTTACTAGTATGCTTTATCACACTTAGAAACTGTTAACATGCAACTATGTTTTAAAGTTAACTATCCAGTCAAGAACCTGGGCAACTTATTTAGACAGTAATTACGAATGCATTGTCATAGTGAACAGACGACACAGTGTTATTGTGTGTGTACATTCTTACTTGTTAGTTGCACGATTACGTAACGACTATAAGGCTCACATACTTAGAACATATACCGGTACTGCTAATGAGTTTTTAATGCAACATTTTGGTTTACTTGAAAATCCATTCTGGATTTAAAGTACTTTCTGAGAGATACCAGATGACACAGTGGTTAGTTTATTTGACAGCTAGACGATTATATCACGACGCTACTAATGTGTGACACAATTTACATTGTTGCTTTTGCAGTGTACCTGTTTTATCTCTGCACAGTTTTTCTGAATTCTTCTGGAAAGGAAAACATGTTTTAGTAGTAACTTTGTGGTATAGCTACAATGAGACAGCCTTTTCCGTAGCACAGCAACACGTTGCAGTACAGTACTTACTTCATCGTAGCAATAAGCGTAATAACTAAGATATCTATATGCATAGCATTTCACTTTTGTTTATTACGAGATAAGTACATTGACTTCTACAGAACTTCGCTTATGGACGACGATAATTACGACAATTGGCTCATTTTTACCGTTAAGTAATGACAGAGATTATCTTACAACAAGACGCACAGTTTAGCGCTAAAGGACATGTATTTGAGTGAATAATTTTGTACTTAAAACATTTATTTTTAAAGGTTTTTGAATCACAAAGATACAAAGGTTTTCCGTGATACATTTCATTCCATTGCTGTAATCTGTAAAACCTGAGGGTACAATTACATTAATCCTCAGGGGAACACGCTTACTTTGTGTATCATGTGTTTGGCAAGCACAAGGAGCCCTAGCTAATATGGTATTTGCTTATACAACTTTACACATCGGTACCATATTTCTCTAACACAGAATTACACAGCTATCTGATCATTTAACTATTTCTCTAACAGAATTACACAGCTATCTGATCATTTAACTGAGAGACAAACATTTATTTTACTACATCAGTGACAGATGTTTACGTTATTACAAATGGTTCAAATGGCTCTGAGCACTATGGGACTCAACTGCTGAGGTCATTAGTCCCCTAGAACTTAGAACTAGTTAAACCTAACTAACCTAAGGACATCACAAACATCCATGCCCGAGGCAGGATTCGAACCTGCGACCGTAGCGGTCTTGCGGTTCCAGACTGCAGCGCCTTTAACCGCACGGCCACTTCGGCCGGCTATTACGTTATTACACTGTTGGATAACTTCACACTTATGGAATTGTATTTTGTCTGTACTTTGTGAACTGTTCATATTTTTTCGGAACCATTGTGATACTATGAGAGCTTTGAATGTCGTATTTGGTATGGGATCATGATTTTTAAAGTACGTTTGAGGTAGATGACACTTCTTAAATGAGCAGAGAATTTATTTTAGGTTTTAAAATATTCAGAAAGCTACAATGATTTTGAGATGTGATTGATCTATTATGATGTTATTATTATGATGATGATGTGTATTATGCTGTTGAGGTATGTTTATGATCAATGAGATGATGCTATATGAGGAATCTGATTATGCTATGTATTTATTATGATGAAATATTGAAGACGTGTTGATGAATATGTATATGTGTAATAAGGTAAGGAGTAAGGAGTAGTGGTTAGGGACTCTGACTTGTGAAAAAGGATGATGGAAACCAAGAATCGTACTTTAAAGAGTTATGAAATGTGTGTAAATGCGTGAATGTATAACAATGCCGACGAAAATTTTTTGGACACTATTATATTTAAAGTATTTTGTTTCTACACATTTGGGACGACGGTTCAATCCCGTCTCCAGCCATCCTGATTTAGGTTTTCCGTGATTTCCCTAAATCGCTTCAGGCAAATGCCGGGATGGTTCCTTTGAAAGGGCACGGCCGATTTCCTTCCCTAACCCGAGCATGAGCTCCGTCTCTAATGACCTCGTTGTCGATGGGACGTTAAACACTAACCACCACCACCACCACTTTCTACACATTTGTAACGCAAATTCTCATACTGTGAAATTTTATATGAGACTGTCACTGTAGTGGAAACTGCTGCCATAAATATTTCAGTAAAGAAGGTAGATGACCTTGACATAATGTGCTGTGGAGACCCAGCTGAGCGACAGTCACCTGGAAAAAAAGCCATTAGTGTGTGCCTTTCAGAGGCACAGGTGAAGAAAAAAGGAGGCCATTATCCTCGCTATTGACATTTCTTTCTAGAAAGCAACGCAAATACGATACGCTCAAACTTGAAAACATATGATTACACTGTGGAGCTCGTAATTTATGATATTTACTAAAATGCCTAATAAAATGAGGAGAAACATTTTATATCTATTGTCTTTGTAGTTGAGAGATTGCTCATTTTGTTTAATATTTGTATCTAGCTCCACTGCAGCATTGGTTAAAATAAAATTTTATAGATGTACTAATATAAATATTTTATGCCTACAGATCCAGTAAATAATAACTTTATGATCTACTTAAAAAAAACGAAGGAGCACAAAAAGACATTTCCCTTCACAGGAATTGCATACGGAATTCTATTTTCAACTAGTTGGTAATTTTTTTGGTAGAATAACTTCTTGTGGTGCACCACTTTAATTACATAGACATTAAGATGTGAATAGACATTTCCCTTATCTGCATTGTTGTCTTTAGTGTACTAGTTTTTCTGCTTGTGGGTTTGTCATGTTTGGATATAAGTTATCACATTTAGTGCTGCTTGCTTTGCCAATTTCCATTTTTTTGTCATTGCTGTTTGTGTTAATTGTTTTGTGCTGCTGCATTGCCTCATCCCATAGTTTAGCATCTGAGCTCAGTAGATTTAAGTTAGCTTAAGATGGGGTAGGCTATATAAGAGAACGAGTTGTGATGAGTCGGAAGAAATGCATTGAGAAGCTACAGAAAAATGGTTTGGCCAAAAAAGTATTTTGAAAGAGGATATGAACAAAAAAGTAGGGTTTTAGGACAACAGGTTTAGGTAGGATTTTCTGGGAAAGAAATGATGAGGTAAGATAATGGAAAATATATAATGAGGTAAGAAATATGTGAACATATAAATACAGAAAGCATGCTTGGATAGGATTTTTTTGATGGAAAGAAATGTTGAAATAAGACGAAAGATCTATGGAATGAAGTTTTGGGTTGGACTGCAGTACCAAATGTTACACTGAAAACAAACTCTGTCCTGTCCTTTCATATTATTCCGCTATGTTTTTGTATACCCTTGTGTATTTGCGTTCTTCCTATCTTTATGTGTTTAGCTAATAAGATTTACATTGTAGAATTTTTCTAATACTCAGTTACATTCACTATGATGAGGAATACTGTTATCTTCAAATATAATTTGCATTAATAGTTTGTAAAGATGTTTACACATTATTAATTTTGTTCTGTTCCAATGCTCATGTGTGAAATTGATGTTCCAAAAACTATTCTCATTATTTTATGTATGTACTTATGTCATAATTCCTGTAACACTGTTGTATTTGTTTATTTCTGTTCTTTTGTAAAGCTTGTACTACTACAAATGTTATCAGTATTGTTATGTTCTTTAATGATGTATTTTGTACCTTTGTAATTGTATTCTTATGTTGTAAATTTATAATTGTATAGACACCAGTTCTTCAAATTAAGTAACATTTCACTGCACACATTTCTGTTGGTCATAATATATGCACAGTATGTGAGAAGTTGGGACTGTTAGTGCTTGCACGTGTGTTGATAATTCAGCAAGGGACTGGATAACAGCACTGCTGGTTCTAAGGTCAATTCCAAAAACTTTGTGAGTGCACAAGTGGTGATTTATGGACTTACTATATTGTCCGCAAGACTCTTTGATGGTGACTGTGCACCTGCAGAGTCGCAACAGATGGCTGCTGGCCGTCTCTATAAGGACTACAGTGGGTCTGCGCTTTGATGGCCCACCAATACCATTATTTCTACAAGGACTACAGTGGGTCTGCATCTTTGATGGCCCACCAATACCATTATTTCTACAAGGACTACATCGGGTCTGCATTTTTGATGGCCCACCAATACCATTATCACTACAAGGACTGCAGTGGGTCTGCACCTCTGGTGGCCCACCAATACCATAATCTCTACTAGGACTACAGTGGGTCTGCTCTGTGATGACCTACCTACCAATATTCTTCAAAACTTCAACTGACTCTGCTGTGGGTTTGCTCTGTTGTGGCCCATTACCTGTCTGCATGTAAAGAGTCAGCATTGTCTTTCCGTTAGAAGGACAACATTACTTCTTCAAGATTGCATGGAAATCCACTACTTCTGTGTGCATTTTCTTTTACTGCTCAGACTTTGAGAAAAAAAACACTGCAATTTTACTGTGATGAATGATCAGGATTGTCTTTATGGACTGTGAGAAAATTTTAGCTTTTGACCAACATTGTATCAATAAGTGTGTGCATTTGATATCTTTGTTATTGTAATTATGAAAATTTTTTCAAATCTGTATTGGCCACTGCCCAAACCAATCTGTAAAATTTTTTTGTGGGGAGCGTGGGGGCTATGTAAGTAGGCTGTTTAGGTTTTTATATTGGTAACGACATGTAGCACTCTATGTGAAAATCACTGACTGTGCTGTGTGCAGTCTGAGGCTGGTCGGCATTGTTGCAATATTCGCCATTGTAGTGTTGGGCAGTTGGCTGTTAACAGCGCATAGCGTTGCGCAGTTGGAGGTGAGCCGCCAGCAGTGGTGGATGTGGGGAGTAAGATGGCGGAGTTTTGATAGCGGATGATCTGGACAGAGACAGTAAATTTGTAAGAATGGATGTCATGAACTGCTATTTATATTATGGCTTTTGAACACCATTAAGGTAAATACATTGTTTGCTCTCTATCAAAATCTTTCATTTGCTAACTATGCCTATCAGTAGTTAGTGCCTTCAGTAGTTTGAATCTTTTATTTAGCTGGCAGTAGTGGTGCTCGCTGTATTGCAGTAGTTCGAGTAACAAAGATTTTTGTGAGGTAAGTGATTTGTGAAAGGTATAGGTTAATGTTATTCAGGGCCATTGTAGGGATTTTTGAAAGTCAGATTGCGTTGCGCTAAAAATATTGTGTGTCAGTTTAAACACAGTCATGTATAATTTTTCCAAGGGGACGTTCCAAGTCGAAGCTTGCTCCACACAGGGTTGAACACCCTTGACAGTCAATCAACCATGGAAGGAAATCTTTTAAGGCAACAGCCAGGAAAGACTGCATTCAGATACAGTGGGCAGTCACTTACAAGATAACTTAGATGAGTCGGAGCATCATAAAATACCCAAGACTGACAGCAGACCGACACTTAGTCTCAAGACAGGACAGATAAGTAACATAGCGACACAGTATAAATTCTCTCATTCAACCAGCTAAACTCAAAATTTTGACAGACGAAATGGATCGGGCTGGGGATTCTGATAACCAGACTTAAAGAAATGAGAATGATCAAGAACCAATGGAATCACAAGGATATAGAATTTACAATGGAATACAAGGGAAAATAGCAAAGAACCAATGCCGCAATTCGGAACAGGATTCGTGGTCAACCTCAAAATGATAAATTCCATAATAGAATTCAAAGCAAAATCTCCTAGGCTCTCAACATTAACTATAAAAGTGGCAAATAGAAGATACACGATAATAAATGCCCATGCCGAAACTAATGACAAAAATAAAAAAAAAGACCACAGAGAAGACTTGCATGGGTTTTGGGAGTTTTTTGATTGGACAGCAACAAACATCAACAAAAATCACACCAAAATTTTAATTCTAGACTTTAATGCCCAATTAGGAAGGGATAAGAGAAACAAAGATCTAATAGGGAAATGGCCAGCACAACGAAGAACAAACCAGAATGGCATGAGATTGGTGGAATTCAAAATCAACATACTTCATGAGAAGACCAAATAAACTTAAAACCTGGAAACACCCAGACTCCACAAAAGGAGAATGGCAGTTGGATGATGTCTGCATGGATAAGAACTACCACAAGGAATACTACAATGTGAAAGTCCTGAGAGGAACTGACACCAGATCAGATCATTACTTGATAAAAATAAAAATTAAATTCACCCAACTGAAAAAGAAAACCTATGACCCTCATAAATTGATAAATAACAAGAAATATAAAGAACAAACTAGGAATATAAAAATAACAGATGATCTGGATGAAATAATTCCTCAATTCAAACAAATAGCTGAACAAATCGCCCCAATAATTCCTAGGAAAAAACACCAGTGGTGGAATGACGAATGTGATATAGCTGTGGAAGATAGACACCAGGTGTGAGGGTCAAAAAACAGAAGAATCTTACTTGGAACTCAAAAAACAAAGAAAGATGTCTCAAAAAAATTAAGGAGGTTTAGATGTCAATATTAAAAAGATATACATTGATAGAAACAAATAGTAAGAAAACAAACTCACGAGTTTACAACAAAATATACAGAAGACAACTCCAAAGATATAATCCCCCAACACTAATGCTAAAAGATAAAAACAATAAGGTGGCCCATAGTGATAAAAGAAATTCAGAAATTTTAGCAGATACATTTAACAAACTAATAAATTGCGAAGCTCCTCCTAAGCTTCTTGAAATAAACACAGAATCTCCAATAAAAACCCCACCAGAAAATATAAACCCACCAACAGCAAGTGGAGAAGATCAAACATTTGCAGAACTCCGGATATATGCTTAACAGACCACGTAACACTAGACAACAGAAAAATTACAATAGTGAAGCAATTTAAATATCTTGGAGAGATTATAATACACAATTTGGATGAAAAACCTGCTTGGCAAGAAGGAAACAATAAAATGATAAAACCTCAAAAACTAATATGGTCTACATACAATAAGAAATGTCTACCAATTCAAACGAAATTGAAACACTACAGGACGGTGGTTCAGCCAGAGGTAACATAGGCAAGCGAGACTCTTTTTAAAGTCACTCAGAGAAACAGGGTCGAAAAGATACTAGAAGTAGAGAGAAGAAAAGCTGAAACATGCATAAATAAAAAATACCAGAAGGAAGGACAATGGCGGATAGTGCCGAATGAAGTAGTGCACAGGGAACTGGAGCCCATCACAGATGCTACACGTAAAAAGAGGATTTCTTTCTTTGGCCACATAATAAGGACACCAGACACCACATTAGCAAGAAAAATTATGCAGAAACTGTGAAATCTGAAGCAACACGTAGGATGGATCAAGGAAATTAAAGAGGATATGTGAGAACTAGATATAACCTTGGATGATCTGCAAAACAAGACAGAAAATCTCAAGAAGCTGAAAGGAAAGAAAATAAGATTTAAACCAAAACTAGACGAACGACACACAATGAAAGAGGTATTTACAGATGAGAAAAGACAGGAAAGATCAGAATGAATGAAAAGATACTGAACAGATACAAAAGAACAAAACATGCGCTTACTGGAGAAATGATTGACTAAAGTGGTCCAATGAGGCAGTAAATGCAAATAATAATAATAGAGGTGTAAAAGACCTGTGTAATGTTTGAGACAACTCAGGGCATCAATGGGATTTTCACAAGATGTTCTGAACAGAACAAGAGCTGGGATACTCCTTTGTCCATAGCATTAGGGGATATGTGGCACACGGGAAATTTTCAATGCAAGATGGAAATCTGACTGGAGTTTCTGGCCTAGCACGTGGTACGACCAGTGTCTAGAAGTTTTCCAAGATGTAACGGAAAGTTTTCTGGTCATTACTACACAGAATTAGGTTCCAGGTTTTTTCTGCTAGACATGAAGAAACATCGAAAATTTGCTATAGAGGAGAATGAACCAATTAGACATGATCGCCACTCAGCCATGGCCGCTCATTGAGCAGCCATATCGCTGATTGACTAAAAGACTTGAGGCATAAAGGAATTAGAGACACTGGCTGGGAGCGGGTATTGATTGAGAATTTGAGTCTGGCAGGGGATGTACTAGCGTGAGTGTGGTCCGTGGAGTTGCAATGACCCCTGTGCCCGCAGGGCTTAATGATTTTAGGATACCTGCTTTATTGTAGTGGGTGCTGAAGACAGCTGTGACACTTAAGTGGTAGAACTGAACTTTGTGAGTTTCGTTAGTGAGAAACTAAATTGTATTGTTTCCATGGAAGCTGAAATATTTGTCTTTTGGTATGCTATCAGAAACTATTTTGTGTGATGGGATGGAGATTAAGTGAAGACAGCGTTGGATTTTGCAGCACTATTGTTGGATCTTGCTATTTTTTTGACAGAAAGCGAACTGATGTAATGCATTACACAGTGTGTCAGAGTCGTGAGTTTTTAACATAGTCTTGTGGATCAACGCCAGTTTGGGGACCCTCAAAAATTATTTCAGTAATGTGGCAGTCAAGACAGTTGACTAGTGTTCGCCAGTTAATAGTTCGTCCGCCAACTATTTTGCAATTCTGTCGTGTGTAGGGATCGCGTGCGTCACAAAGGGTTGGTGCCTGGGCGCTGGTATCAGCGCGCTTTCGCAACTTCCTGTTGTTAAGAAGAAAAGATAGGCTTCTTACAATACTACAATGTATCTGAATTCCTAAGGGACCAAACTGCTGAGGTCATCGGTCCCTAGACTTACACACTACTTAAACTAATTATTGCTAAGAACAGCACACACACCCATGCCCGAGGGAGGACTCGAACCTCCGGTGGGAGGGGCCGCGCAGCCCGTGACATGGCACCCCAAAACGCGTGGCCACTCCGCGCGGCTGCAGTACTATATGTCGTAAGTGCCATACCTTTCCGGAGTGGGAAGGAGCGCCTGATCCCCGGCACGAATCCGCCAGTCTGTGTATGGTTTTTAGGCGGTTTTCCATCTGCCTCGGCGAATGCCGGCTGGTTCCCCTTATTCCGCCTCAGCTACACTTTGTCGGCGATTGCTGCGCAAACAAGTTCTCCATGTATGCGTACACCACCATTACTCTACCACGCAAACTTAGGGGTTACATTCGTCTGGTGTGAGACGTTCCCTGGGGGGGGGGGGGGGGGGGGGAGGGGGGGTCCACCGGGGGCCGAACCGCATGATAACCTAGGTTCGGGGTGGGGTGGCGGAAGGGTGAAGTGGACTGCGGTACTCGTCGTGGGGTTACGGCGGGGACGGAACCTCTCCGTCGTTTCTAGGTCCCCGGTTAACATACAATACAATAAAAGTGCCATACTGCACGCAGGCCACATAGCGCGATATTAGTGCAGCATGCTTCTAATTGTTTTTACATCTATAGCCAGATCACATTAATTATATTAAATATAAGCAGTGCTTGATCTGTAAAAAGTTAAAAAAAGGTTCCGATACTGTGACCTCTTACCGTGGGCGGTTTTGGAATTCATACTTCTTAAAACGTTATTTTAACACTTCCCTGAGCATTTCAAAAGTGCCAATACATCTTTTGCCTAACATAGCTTCAACTGCAGCTAAAGTTCTATCAAACCACATCTCAAAGTCCGCGGTTCTGATTTTTTCTCGTCAGAGGTACCTGTACGGCGAACCAGTGCGTACCGTCACAAATCAAGCGCTGAATATAAGATTACTTAGATTGAGACGCAGATTCAAAATTTTCCATGCATATTGTTTCAGTTTAGTGACTGTGCAGTCTTAGGAGAGTCATTCGGAAGGACGGACGGCTCTACATGTCAAAGATGGAAATGTTCAAGTTCCCAAAACATTCTCGTACCACATACTCTTATATTTGCACTGATTTTATTAATTCCACCGATCTGCATTAATCGGCATTGAGACTGTGTTTCTTATTTTCAGAGTGCGGCCGCTGAGCAAACGGGAACTCAAATCGGGCGACAACTCAGTGGTGCAGTTCCCGGGCAACGGACAAGTCGTGGTGAGTACCCACCTGTTTCTACAGCCATTACTTCTATGGCAGAGACCAATACGGGCAGCAGGTAGACCCTATCTGTAAAGAGAGCTGTCGTAATAAGCACTGTACATTGTCCAGTACACTAGCATATCTATTCTGTTTGTTACAGCAGTCGTTCTTGTATCTGTGTAGTGACATTTTCTTCTTATGAAATTCATCTTCCTTACCTAATGTCTCCTTACATAAAAACTATGTTACCTTAAGTTTCAACCCCCTACCCCTGAAAACCCTACCTTGGTTACCCCAACCTAACAACTCCCTTTATAACATTCCTACCAGACCAGTATAAAGTGCCCGACCCTCTATACACAGGTTATATTTCTCGCAGAAAGATCAGACCCATCGACTTTGAACATGACAGACTCGTCATTCATCAGCATAGTGTAACTCCACTTCACAGAAAATATACTATCTACAACATAGCGTTTTCTTCATTTAAATCCTTTAATTTAATCTCCTTTATGTGAATAACCTGTGAACTTAAATATGTGAATGTAACTGCTACAGACCGGCCAAACTGTCGGATTGGAGGGTGGAAGGGCTCAAGAAACTGAAACATAATATAAGAAAAAAAATGTGTATAGGCATTCTTGTAAGCCAAGAATTTAGTGTGAATCCAAAAATCTTGAGAAACCAATGCAGTGCAGTGATTAAAACACTGTAATCCTACTTGGGAGGAATGCCAATCAGACCTCCCACGATTTCCATCTGGCACGTCAGGCTAATGCACGTATCATTCGTTTGGATGTGTCACAGCCGACTACCTCTCGATGAATGCGTCGATGGTTCATTAAAGTATGTCATAGCCGACTTCTTTCTGGAAATGTAGATATGATTTGTTTCAATAGCTCGCAGCCAGACAGCTTTAGGCCAATTTGATGGATACCTCATTATGATAGGATGCAATTGACTCAATCAGATAAATGGAAGGATGGTTAGTTTGACAGAGTGTGGCCGAGTTTCTTCTCATAAATACGCAGGTAGTTCACATTAACAGACTGTGGCTTAATTTATTTAAGCAAATCAATGGATTGTTCGTTTGTACAGTTCATTACCGACTTCTTTCAGGTGGATGCATGAATAGTTTGAGGAGACTGCGGCCAATGTACGTGAGACCAATGTGAGAGTTGATAAATGGAATAGGCCTTGGCCGACTTTCTTCAGGCGTAAACAAAGTACATTTGCGGCGAACCTGTTTAAAGTGTATGAACATTTACCACGTTTGAATCGATTGCGGCTAATTTCCTTCCGGTGTTCGTGTGGTTAGTATATTTGGAAGAATTCAGGTGACTTTTTTCAAGTAATTCCACGGATGGTTAGTTTTAATAGGTTATGGACGACTTCCTTCAACCGAATGTACAGTTGGTTAATTGGAGTTGATCGCAGCTCACACCATTCACACTAATGTACAGATGGTTAATTTCAAAAGGATTTCCTTCAGGCGATTGCTCGGTTAGGCCATTCGACTAACCCATTTATGACTTTCTGGAGGTGAACGCATGGATGTTTGGTTTGAATTTCTTGCGACTGACTTCCTTCTGTGTTCTTGTCCAACAGAGGCAGTTTTTTTCTCACTTGGCAATGCCGTCATCTCTTAACTTCATTTTCTCTTCCCATTAGTACAACACCTTTCAGTGGGTATAGTGGAGCTTATTGTAATACTGAGGTAGACTCCATTGTATTTTATACTATATGCTTTGGTTATGTGCAACTCTGTGGTGAATGCTTGTAAGGTAGTGCTAGTTTATTTTGTTGTTCAAATGACAATGAAGCGATGAGACAGGGTTAAAGTAACTGCCGCAGATGGCCTTCTACTGCCTGTCGCGACCGGACGTCTTTCTGGCAGACGGATCACTGCGCTGTCACTGTTTGAGTCACTATGGTCAGTTTGCGGATTCTCACTGAGGAGGCCGTTACAAAGGATGATGACATCACTACCACGCACCACGACAAACTACTGCTTCGCCAATGCGAGAAGAGAATTCTATCCTCACACAGGTGCCTCTAATTTAGCAGTTGGCCTATCTTAGCCTTAAAAATGTTCACTCTTTATGGCCTAATCCTGTGTTCATTTTAGAGATTACGGTTCTACATTCTACTCTACAATTCACAAATAAGTGCGTGGCGAGGTGTTCATCGAAACACCTTGAAGCTATTTCTCTACCCTTCCACTATCGAGCAGCGCCCGGGAAAAACGAACAATTCAGTGTTTCCGTGCGTTCTCTTATTTCTCTCCTTTTATTACAATTATCATTTCTCTCTATGTAGGGGGGTACCAGCAAAATATTATCGCGTTCGGAGGAGAAGGTTGGTGATTGAAATCTCATGAAAAGGAGAAAATGCCTTTGTTTTAATGACTGGCACCCCAATTCGCGTATCATATCGCTGAAACTCTCTCCCCTATTCCGCGATAATACAAAACGAGCTACCCTTCTTCGAACTTTTTCGGCTTTCTCCGTCAATCATATCTGATGCGGATTACACAAGACGCAGCAATACTCCATTTGAGACATTATGCCGCATCTTAAGTACGTTACATTTACGAATTATGCTGTCACTGATGGCTCTTGGAGAGCCATAGCTTTTTCGGAATGTTTGCGAATTCTTCCTATATAAAAGTCATTCTGACAGCTATGGCACTGTGGGCTATACAGGTTTCCAATTCAGCTTTCATTGGACAACAACTTTTAAAAGTTTCAGCTTAGGAAAGATATTCTAGCTCAGCTCGGGGGTACATTAATCATGCGTACGAATACTTTTTTAAGTACTGCAGCTACTTCCGGCGTGCACGAAGTCGAATCTGATAACTGCACCCTGACTGCTCACGCGACGTCGGCTGCACTCTTGTATCGTGTCATCCGTTATCTGATACGATTTCCTCCCGGTTAAAGAGAAATTAAGCGACTCTTCGCTGTTGACAACTTACGCTGTTGCGGGCACAATACACCGCAGCTTGACCCTAAATTAATCACCCGGAGACAGAATAATGTGTAAAACGAATCTAGCTCCTATCGCGCTTACAAAGTAGTATTGTGGGCGAACAGTGACTGTTCCTCTATGACAGTAGATAATTAGGACTGCTGTTTATCGCTCAGCACTCAAATAGCGACCCCACTTATTCCAAAGCCTTGTTCAGCAACCACGTTTATTTGTCATAACATGACAGTTGATCGACGAAAGAACGAAGTACAAAAATGTTCAGGGAAATTCAGGAGTAGAGAAATACGAGTCACTTAGGAATGGAATAAATAAGAAATACAGGGAAGCTGAGGCGAAATGCCTACACGAAAAATTTGAAGAAATGGAAAAACAAATGATCGTCGGAAGGACTGACTAAGCATATAGAAAAATCAAATCAGCCTTCGGTGTAATTAAAAGCAAGGGCGGTAACATTAAGAATATAAAGGGAATTCCATTGTTAAACGCAGATGAGAGGGCGGGTAGGTGAAAAGAGTACACTGAGGGTTTCTATTAGGGGGAGAACTTGTCTGATGACGTAATAGAAGAAGAAGAAACAGGAATCGATAGGGAAGAGATAAGGAATTCAATACTAGAGTCAGAATTTAAAAGAGCGTTGGACGACATAAGTAGAAGGGATACATAATATTTCATCGGTATTTCTAAAATAAACCCTAGTCAACAGCCATTTTGCATCTGGGATGTGATACAGCAACTAGTATGTATTTTGGTGTGTAAAATCCGAATATACCTTTCAAAATGTTCTAGCACGTACCATCTTTGAGTTTGTAAGGGTCTTTTATTTTTCTTATTCAGTATTTCGCTTTTTGCTGTTCTTATATTTTTATGTTTAGTTGTTTGTTTTTGATTTACAGAGGAGAGCTAGAAGATCTACAAATCGTGACTTATGAAACCATGGCTTTGCTGTTAGAGTCAGTTAAATATAAGGATCATGACTGGCAGCTTTGCTGTGATTTAAAAGTTGTTGCACTCCTTACAGTTTTACAGGCTGGATTCACGAAATACTGCCACCTTCTGTGCCTTTGGGACAGCCGTGACACCAAGAACCACTATACAGTCAAGGAATGGCCTATAAGGAAGTCATATTTTCCTGTAAACGTAAGTGTGAACAATACCCCATTGGTTAAGCCCGATAAAATCATTTTTTCCTCCCCTTCGTAACAAGTTGGGTGTTATCAAGAACTTTATAAAAGCTCTGGATAAAGAAGGTGAGGCCTTCAATCACTTAAAAAAAAGTTTCCCAAATTAAGTGAGGTAAAGCTGAAAGGGGGTATATTTGTTGGACCAAAAATAAGAGAATAGCTGAAAGATCCAACCTTCGATACCAAACTCACAATCCAATTAGCTGCTCGGTCTTGTTTAAAAGCAATTATGAAGGGAATTTTGGGCAACAGAAAAGACAAAAACTGTTACCGTTGTGAATGATCTGGTGGACAACTATAAGAACTTGAGGTGTAGAATGTCGCTTAAAATTCACTTTTTACGTTCTCATCTTGATTTCTTCCCGGAAAATTTGGGATCCGTAAGCGATGAGCATGGTGAACACTTTCACAAAGACATTCTTACCATGGAACACCGTTACCAAGGCCGTTGGAACCCTTCGATGATGGGTGACTACTGCTGGGGTCTTGTTAGGGAGAGTGATGAAACAGCAAAGGAAAGAAGAGCTCCGTCGTCGCATTTTCAAAAACCAAAGACGATTAATGGTGAAAATATCTTCTGAACTAATTTGGACCTTTTATTGGCATCATGCCCATATACACATACAAAACAGTATTGATTTCAAACGTTCTGAATGTGTATTCTTGTTTGACTTAATTGTGTCAATTTTCACTATTACCATTTTTTATTCTGTTGTGTGTCTAGGAAATGTCATAGAGAAAAACTGATTTTACCAGTTTAATCAGCACCCCAAAATTAGGGAAATCCACAGATTTCCAAACCAGATGCAGAAAAAAAAGTTTAAATTTGTTAACTAGTGTAACTGAGGGAAATGACAACAAAACGCTATTCAAGCTGGTGTGAAGAATATATTAGACTGGCGATATATCATCAGTCTTTCGGAGAAACATCATCCACACAATTCCGAAGATTGCAAGAGCCGACTAGAGCGAGAATTATCGCACGATCAGCTTAATAGCTCATGCATCCAAGTTACTGAGAAGGATAATATACAGAAGAGTGGAAAAGAAAATTGAGGCTGCTTTAGATGACGACCAGTATGGTTTTAGGAAAGGTAAAGGCACAACAGAGGCAGTTCTGACGATGCGATTGATAATGAAGGCAAGATTAAAGAAAAATCAAATCGTGTTTGTACGATTTGTCGACGTGGAAATAACGTTCGACAATGTAAAATGATGCAAGATGTTCTAAATCCTGAGAATAATAGGGGTAATCTGCAAGTAGAGACAGGTAACATACAATATGTACAAGCGCCAAGAGGGAATAATAAGAATGGAAGGCCAAGAATGAAGTGCTGAGATTAAAAAAGGTGTATGATAGGGATGTAGTGTTTCGCAACTACTGCTCAACCTGTAGATCGAAGAAGAAATGTCGGAAATAGAAGACACGTTCAAGTGGAAGATGTAATTCAAGGTGAAAAGACATCAATGATAAGATTTGCTGATGATATTCCTATCCTTAGTGAAAGTGAAGAAAAATCACAGGATCTATTGAATGGTTTGAACAGCCTAATGGGCATAGAATACGTATTGAGAGTAAATCGAAGAAAGACGAAAGTAATGAGAAATAATAA
The DNA here is from genome assembly GCF_021461395.2 of Schistocerca americana. Classification (NCBI taxonomy): domain Eukaryota; kingdom Metazoa; phylum Arthropoda; class Insecta; order Orthoptera; family Acrididae; genus Schistocerca; species Schistocerca americana. Next base: position 415,975,979 of record NC_060119.1, read on the forward strand.
AAATGGGAGTAGTGAGAAACTTAACATCAGAGTTAGTGATCACCAAGTAGATCAAGTTAAGGAATTCTGCTACCTAGGTCGCAAAATTAACTGATGACAGACGGAGCAAGGAGAACATCAAAAGCAGACTATGGCAAAGAGGACATTCTTGGCCAAGAGAAGTCTACTGGTATTAAACATAGGCCATACTTGGAAGAAGAAATTTTTGAGAATGTACATTTGGTGCACAGCATTGAATGACAGTGAGACATGAACTGTGGGAAAACGGGAACAGAAGAGAATCAAATCCTTTCGTAAGTGGTTTTACAGAAGAATGTTGTAAATTACAAGGTAAGAAATGAAGAGGTTCTCCGCAGAATCGGCGAGAAAAGTAATATATGGAAAAAACTGACAAGAAGAAGGGCCAGGATGATAAGATATCTGTTAAGGCTTCGCGGAGTAACAACCATGGTGTTAGAGGGAAATTTTGGAAATTTGTGGTAAGTTCCTATGGGACTAAACTGCTGAGGTCGCCGGTCCCTAAGCTTACACACTACTTAATCTAAGTTAAAACTAAGTTACGGTAAGAAGCCACATACCCCATGCCCGACGGAGGACTCGAACCTCTGCCGGTGGATCCACGCAATCGTGGAAAGGCGCTTCAGTCCGCGTGGCTATAGGAGTTAAAACTGTAGAGGAAGATGAACATAGGAATGAATCTACGAAATAATTGAGGAGGTAGGTTTCAAGTGCGGCTCAGATATGAAATTGTTCGCACAAGTGAGAATTTCGTGGCGGGCCGTGTCAAATCAGTCAGAAGACCGACCAAAAAGAAGAAAGAGAGAGAGAGATACAGGTCTGATGTGAGCAATCATTTCTCGTCACAAGGATTCTAGAAGTTCTCGCAATATGGTAGAAGTATGTATCGTCTGATATCCACTTAATGGTTGATTGGTCGATTTGGGGGAGGGGACCAAACAGGGAGGTCATCGGTCCCATTAGATTAAGGAAGGATGGGGAAGGTCGTCGGCCATACCCTTTCAAAGGAACCACCCCGACATTAGTCTGAAGCGATTTAGGGAAATCACGAAAAATGCAGATTAGGTTGGCCCGACGGGGGCTTGAACCGTCGTCCTCCCGAATGCGAGTCCAGTGCGCCAACCACTGCGCCACCTCGCTCTGTACACTCAAAGGTATCAACATTAGCAGGTATCTTTCATTAATGAGTTGTTTGTTGTGTGTTCTGAGACTTCCTTCTGGTTCCCGATAAGCACTCCCAGACGGGCTTTATGCTCAAATAACATCGCATTGTATCAATTTAGGCAAAAAGTCTCAAAGGAGACCTGCTACCATATTGTCTCATGCAATCGCAATTTCTTAATTTTTTCGTTTTTTTAACAATGTACACTCCTGGAAATTGAAATAAGAACACCGTGAATTCATTGTCCCAGGAAGGGGAAACTTTATTGACACATTCCTGGGGTCAGATACATCACATGACCACACTGACAGAACCACAGGCACATAGACACAGGCAACAGAGCATGCACAATGTCGGCACTAGTACAGTGTATATCCACCTTTCGCAGCAATGCAGGCTGCTATTCTCCCATGGAGACGATCGTAGAGATGCTGGATGTAGTCCTGTGGAACGGCTTGCCATGCCATTTCCACCTGGTGCCTCAGTTGGACCAGCGTTCGTGCTGGCCGTGCAGACCGCGTGAGACGACGCTTCATCCAGTCCCAAACATGCTCAATGGGGGACAGATCCGGAGATCTTGCTGGCCAGGGTAGTTGACTTACACCTTCTAGAGCACGTTGGGTGGCACGGGATACATGCGGACGTGCATTGTCCTGTTGGAACAGCAAGTTCCCTTGCCGGTCTAGGAATGGTAGAACGATGGGTTCGATGACGGTTTGGATGTACCGTGCACTATTCAGTGTCCCCTCGACGATCACCAGTGGTGTACGGCCAGTGTAGGAGATCGCTCCCCACACCATGATGCCGGGTGTTGGCCCTGTGTGCCTCGGTCGTATGCAGTCCTGATTGTGGCGCTCACCTGCACGGCGCCAAACACGCATACGACCATCATTGGCACCAAGGCAGAAGCGACTCTCATCGCTGAAGACGACACGTCTCCATTCGTCCCTCCATTCACGCCTGTCGCGACACCACTGGAGGCGGGCTGCACGATGTTGGGGCGTGAGCGGAAGACGGCCTAACGGTGTGCGGGACCGTAGCCCAGCTTCATGGAGACGGTTGCGAATGGTCCTCGCCGATACCCCAGGAGCAACAGTGTCCCTAATTTGCTGGGAAGTGGCGGTGCGGTCCCCTACGGCACTGGGTAGGATCCTACGGTCTTGGCGTGCATCCGTGCGTCGCTGCGGTCCGGTCCCAGGTCGACGGGCACGTGCACCTTCCGCCGACCACTGGCGACAACATCGATGTACTGTGGAGACCTCACGCCCCACGTGTTGAGCAATTCGGCGGTACGTCCACCCGGCCTCCCGCATGCCCACTATACGCCCTCGCTCAAAGTCCGTCAACTGCACATACGGTTCACGTCCACGCTGTCGCGGCATGCTACCAGTGTTAAAGACTGCGATGGAGCTCCGTATGCCACGGCAAACTGGCTGACACTGACGGCGGCGGTGCACAAATGCTGCGCAGCTAGCGCCATTCGACGGCCAACACCGCGGTTCCTGGTGTGTCCTCTGTGCCGTGCGTGTGATCATTGCTTGTACAGCCCTCTCGCAGTGTCCGGAGCAAGTATGGTGGGTCTGACACACCGGTGTCAATGTGTTCTTTTTTCCATTTCCAGTAGTGTAGTTTGATGCTGCTCTCTTGCTACTTCACCCTACGCAAGTAGCTTCGTCTCTGTCTAACTTTCAACAACCATGTGTTGATGTAACTATCTATTTCTTTATGCTGTTTTTTTTTTTTTTGTTATATACCACAGATTCTGATGTCGGACACGTACACAAACGTCTAAGGTATTGACATATAAATGATTGTGCGATAAAAACTTTACCACAATTGTTTAAGCATTGATAAAAAATTACATGCCCAATGGCATAGACACTGCTCTTGAAGTGAAACAATGGGTCAGTTATAGCCGGATATAGTTCTCTGTTGTCGTCGTGCATTCCATATTACCACAGCGCATTACACCTGTCACCAAATGTCTCGTCCTGCCTCAGAAGCACTGTACAGTGTAAAGGTTGGGCAGTGACTCACGGTTAAAACATCGCTGTTTTAGCGGCTGCTGTTCAGAAACATAGCAATTGAGACAGTGCGTTGCATCCAATAGCGCACAAACTATCACACCAGGTGTTTGCCAGATATTACGCTTAACAATGCAGGTAGCCACATTACGGTCGTCATCGTGCTGACGCGTACGCAGAGGTCACAGTAAAGCAGGTTGAAGAGGGACTTGTCTGGAAACACATTCTGCCAATCCTTACTCAAGCGTCAGGGTTCACGTTTTCATTACAGTCCGAGGCGTTTCCGGGTTTGAGACATTGGAATCCGACCCAATGTAATGTGTTTCCATAGCCCAGCTCGCAGCAGATCGCGTTGTATTGTCGACGCAGACAGTACCACTGCTCCTAGCATGGACTTACACTGTGCACAATGATATACGGTCCGTTATGAATAGTTCTGCGATATGTTAGTCATCTTGCGCTGTGGCCATGTTGCGTGGCGAATAGGCCCAGTTTTTGCCACTCACCCTCTTCCTTACTATATCTCGAGCTGTGGGGTGTGATGTGGGAAAATATTGATTTGGATCAATTCAGATATTCAAGGCTGCCACTGGGTTTCGGCCCAGGATGAGAACTTCACATGAAAACAAAGTTACATTTATTATCACGATTCTCATTAAATAACTGTTGCAGTAGCCACAATGAAATAAATCGTGAAGCAGAACATAGTTTTAAAGTGAATGATATATAGAATCACCCTAACTGTTGGAACTGTTTCTGTGATAAGATAGGAATGAAATCATAAGTCAGTGTGCAAACCCATCAAGTTATGCTGAGAAAATAGTCACATCCTGTACTTTATGCTTTTGATCCCAATCTGAAACATTTTTTCTTCATACAAATCATCTGCCGGTCGAAACTACTGTTTTTCGCCTCTAAAGAACTGCGGTACAAATTGTCCTATCGGGTGACTACCAAGTAATGTTTGTCATTTTTCGCGATTAAATTAAGGTACTTGCGACAACTTCAGAAATCATCAAGTGACTGGTGCACTACATCCTTTCTAAATTAATATCAAAGGCACGTTTAGTCATTTTCTGGACTTTTAGTTTTCAAGCTGCTTTATTTTCAAAAATCCCTGGAAATTGGGCAATTGATATACAGGATGATCACAATTAAAGTTCCAGTTTCAAAATTCTGCAGAAAGAGAACCACTGCTCATAATGACGTCAAATTTGAACAGCACGTTACTGACACAGGGGAAACGTCATGGAACAAAAAAACTTTACGAGAATTTTACCAATAGATGGCACTGTAAGCGTGTTAATGTAAATGCGGTCGACTACAAATGAGTCACAGTACGACGGCTGTGGTTTGTGTGTGAATTCCTAAGGGACCAAACTGCTGAGGTTAACGGTCCCTAGACTTACACACTACTTAAACTAACGTAACGCTAAGGCGAACACTCACACCCATGCCCGAGGGACGACTCGAACCTCCGGCTGGAGGGGCCGCACGATTAGTGACAAGGCGCCTCTAACCGCACGGCCACTCCGCACGGCGGCTGTGGTTTGGGTTGCACATTACACCCTCCATACTGTTCAATGTGCATGACGGCACAAGTTCGGCAGTCAACAGTTGTGGCACTGTTAGTTAGGTAAGCCCATCCACCACGGCAAGGTCGAACCACATCGGATGCGAAAATCGATTTTTAGCTAAAGCCGTCGCCAACCACCCCAATAATTCAAAATAACATCGGTTTTTAACTGTCGTGAGACTGGCACAAGAAATGTTCAATATGCTGCCCACCATTTTTCACCACAAGCTGAACTCGAGAAACAGTATGTTCCACAACAGATCGGGCTGTCTCGGGCTTAACGTTCAAAACGCGTTGAGCGATGCTCGCCTCCAGTTCAGCTACGTTCGGTAACTGGAGCACTGAGCACAACATATTTCAAATAACCTCACAGCCAGAAGTAGCACGGTTTAAGATCAGGTGATCTGGATGACCAGGCTGTAGAGAAATGACGGCTAATAATTCGAGTATTTTCGAAATGCCTCTGCAACAGCCGCTTCACTGGCTGTGCAATCTGCGGAGCAGCGCCATCTTGCATAAAAATGATCCTACCCACACGTCCACGATCCTGAAGGGTTGGAATCGCGTTTATGCGTGAAAGACTCTCATACCGCTTACCAGCGACGGTACAGGTGACGAAACCCCCAGGACGGCCCCACAATAGACGATGCCGTCAACCTGCACCAGACAGTCAGCTTTGCGGATTTTTCGATGCTCATATTCTGCAATTCAGCTTACTGACATGTCCCTGTAGATGGACATGGGCTTCGTATGTGAACAGAATGTTCTATAGCCTTTCATTGTCCGCTTCCATGCGAGGAAGACTTTCCAGAGCGAACGTTCGTCTTGCTGCCATGTCAGCAGCAAACAACACCTGAAGATGAAACTTCCTGGCAGATTTAAACTGTGTGCCGGACCGAGACTCGAACTTGGGACCTTTACCTTTTGCGGGCAAGTGCTCTATCAAGCACGACTCACGCCCCGTCCTCACAGCTTTACTTCTGCCAGTACCTCGTCTCCAACCTTCCAAATTTTACAGAAGCTCTCCTGCGAAACCATGCAGAACTAGCACTCCTGAAAGAAAGCCTCGAGGATGTTTCCAGAATGAGATTTTCATTCTGCAACAGAGTCAGATTGGGGACGAGGTACTGGCAGAAGTAAAGCTGTGAGGACGGAGTGTGAGTCGTGCTTGGGTAGCTCAGATGGTAGAGCAATTGCCGGCGAAAGACAAAGGTCCCGAGATCGAGTCTCGGTGCGGCACACAGTTTTAATCTGTCAGGAAGTTTCATATCAGCGCACACTCCGCTGCAGAGTGAAGATCTCATTCTGAACACCTGAAGATGTTTGATTTGATGTGGCTAGCAATGCAGGATGTTTCGTAGGATTTTATGCACGGTGCTCGCTGGCATGTCCAACATTCGGGCAATTTCCCGTATATTGCATGTAAGGAGCGAGGTGGCGCAGTGGTTAGAACACTGGACTCGCATTCGGGAGGGCGACGGTTCAATCCCGCGTCCGGCCATCCTGATATAGGTTTTCCGTGATGTCCCTAAATCGCTCCATACAAATGCCAGGGTGGTTCCTTTGACAGGGCACGCCCGACTTCCTTCTCCATCCTTCCCTAATCCAATAAGACTGATGACTTCGTTGTTTGTTCTCTTCCCCCAAATCGATCCAATCCAACTATATTGCATGTTCCACACGAACTTTTGACCCTTTCTGCAATGCTGTGGCCACTTCTTCGACAGACGTCGGATCAATTGCTTTCCTCCCTCTGCCACATTACACTTCAGAAGAACCTGTCTTTTCGAATTTTGTAACCAATTTCTCCAGACCCTTAGGAGCCATCGGCCCATTGCTTCTTTTTTTCACTCTTGACTGTTCGGAAGATCTGAAGGGCTACTAGCGCGCAGTCTCTGTTGCTGTTAATGATCTTTACCAGCAGCGAGCGATCCTTCATGGAGACAGTAGTGCTGGGCGTCTCGCACGCAAACTGAGGAACAGCCGTCTGCCGCGTGTCTCTTGGTGTCCATGTTCTGTGGATTACAGCTCCATGTATCGGTCAAATTTTAATTACTTTTTTCTTCCATGACGTTTCACTCTCTCTGTTCAAATATGACGTCATTCTGAGCAGCGGTTCTCTTTCTACTGCATTTTGAAACTGGAACTTTAATTATGGACACCCTGAACGAAAAAAAAAAACCGCTTTCAGTACATTTCCTTGAGGTGCCGGTGGAATCGGGCACATATCACGACCCTATCTGCCTCCAGATCCGCGTCCGCTTTACGTGTATTCTACCTCACTGCAACTAACACGTGGGTCTCAACTTCTTATACGGTTTCTTGTGTTTTGAAGTGAGATGAGCTTTTTCACGTCCCTCCCCAGTGTTGACGAATGGATGCCCTGCGTAATGTACAGCATCTTCGTGAGCATAGGACGACAAATTCTTGATATTCTTCAATAATTTGCAAGTGTCCAAAAGTTAAAGCATGTTCGAGGTCCTCGAAAAAAAAAAACAAAGCGTCATATCGACACTGGGTGAACTACACTGAGAAAAATTGTTCAAATGGCTCTAACCACTATGGGACTTAACATCTCTCATGAGTCCCCTATACCTCAAACTACCTAAACTTAATTAACCTAAGGACACCACACACACCCAACCCGAGGCAGGATTCGAACCTTCAACCGTAGCAGCATTGCGGTTCCGGACTGAAGCGCCTAGAACCGCTCGTGCACTGAGAAAAGACAATGCGGAAACAAATAGTACCTTGCTCACCGTCAGTGACTTAGGAACGGTGCGACAGTGTCTTCTTTATAGGCAACAGTTAACTGTTAAACCTTGAAAGTGTTTCTCGTTGTCCATCCAAGCGGCGGTTCGTGAGACACGTCATAGAAATATCAATGTAGAGCAACCGTTATGATGAGGTTTGTCTCGTCGGGGCCGTATGATGCCGCATTTATTCTCTATGGCTTCTGGTACGACGGAAGTCTCCATTTATGTCATGCTGAAACATATGTATGCCGCTTTCGTGTTGTTCAATATGTCAGTGTTTCACGCAATGGAAGATGTAATTCCTGACCACACAGAGAGGTAACAAGGTCTGCAACACGAGGACATCACGTTTCTAGTGTGAGCGATGGGCACTCTAAACTTAAATATGAATGATATGCATAGGATACTGTGAGTCATAGTACCAGCGCCATTAGGCTGGTGTCCAGCAGTGAGTGGTGCTAGCGCAATGTTCTAATGCAACGTAAGAATGCCTTGCGTATGTTTCATTGAGTTGAGAGGACATCATATCACTTTACTGGCTATCAGTGCACCAAACTTTTTGAAATTTTGAAGGCAGCTTCAGACTGTATATTGAGAGAGTAGTCAAATCAACCAAAGATAAAATTCTAAGGGGAATTCAATACAGGGAGAAGAAATGAAAACTTGGACATTTGCCGATGACTTCACAATTCCGTCAGAGCCAGAAAAGGACTTGCAACTAATGTGCATCGAACATGTGGCGGCATATCGAAATTAAAGCCCGGGTAAAGAAAGCATAAAAAGTTTGTTGTATTTTTCATAAACATATAAAAAGTGCCATTCTCAGTTTGGGAGCACCAGTACAGACTGAACCCAAACTTAACTCCATCTCGCAGCTCAAGTTCCGATAAGAAATGCAATAACTGATTACCTGGCAGACCGCAACCACAGCAGTAATCACCAAAAAATTAAATCATGATTCGTTATCAGTATTCATTAGTTGGCAGTACAATTCAGTTAAGTTGAAGAGGAACTGACATATCTGAAATGGGCAATCAGAGAAACTGCAAAACATAGCTACAGAGAAGGTAATTGCGAAGAAACCATGGCTAACAGAAGAAATACTTCAGTTGATCGATGGAAGTAGGAAGCACAAAAATGTTCACGAAAATACAGGAATACAGAAATACAAGTCGCTGAGAAATGAAATAAATAGGAAGTGCACGGAAGCTAAGACCAGATAGCTGCATGAAAAAGTTAAGAAATCGAAAAAGAAATGATTATCGGAACGACCGACTCAGCATATAGGAAAGTCAAAACAGCCTTCGGTGAAGTTAAAAGCAAGGGTGGTAACATTAAGAGTGCAACTAGAATTCCACTGCTAAATGCAGAGGAGAGAGCATATAGGTGGAAAGAGTGCATTGAAGGCCTCTATGAGGGAGAAGGTGTGTTTGACGTGATAGAAAAAGAAACAGGAGTCGATATAGAAGAGACAGGGTCATCCAGCATTAGAATCAAAATTTAAGAGAGCTTTAGAGAACTAAAGATCAAATAATATAGAAGGGATAGATAACATTCCATTAGAATTTCTAAAGTCATTCAGCAAGGTAGCAACAAAACGACCATTCACGCTAGTGTGTCGAATATATGACTCTGGCGATGTACCATCTGACATTTAAAAAAACATCATCCACACAATGCAGAAGATTAAACGTGCCGACAAATGGCACTATCGTACAGTCTGCTTAACAGCTCACGGATCCAAGCTATTGACAAGAATAATACACAGAAGAACAGAAAAGAAAATTTGGTTTGTGTTAAATGACGATTGGTTTGGTTCAGGAATGGTAAAGGCATCGGAGAGGCAATTCTGACGTTGATGTTGGTAATGGAAGCAAGACCAAAGAAACGTCAAGACACAGTCATAGGATTTGACCATCTTGAAAAAGCGTTGGACGATGTGAAATGGTGCAGGACGTTCGAAATTTTTAGAAAAATAAGAGTAATCTATATGGAAAGACGGGTATTGTAAAAGATGGACCAAGAGGGAACAATAAGAGTGGAAGACCAAGAACGAAATGCTTTGGACTAAAAAGGGTGTAAGACAGGGACGTAATCTTTCGCACCTACTGTTCCGTCTAAGCATCGAAGAAGCAATGAGGGAACTAATTGAAGGGTTCAAGAGTGGAATTAAAATTCAAGGTGTAAAGATATCAGTGATAAGTATCGCTGATGACATTGCTATCCTCAGTGAAAGTGAAGACGAATTATAGGATCTGCTGAATGGGACGCATTGTCTGATGAATATAGAATATGGATTGAGAGTAAACCGAAAAAAAGATGAAAGTAATGAAAAATAGCAGAAATGAGAACAACGCGAAACGTAACATCAGGGTGGGTGAAGTAGACGAAGTTAAGGAAATCTGCTACCTAGACAGAAAAATAACTTGTGACGGACAACGAGGACACAAAAAGCAGAATAGCATTGGAGAAATCTGCTAGTATCAAACAAAGACCTTTATTTGAGGCAGAAATTTCTGAGAATGTTCATCTTGAGCACAGCATTGTATCGTAGAGAAACATGGACAGCGAGAAAACCGGAAAAGACAAGAATAGAAACTTTTGAGATGTGTTGCTATAATAGAGAGTTAAATTTAGGTAGGCTGATAAGATAAGGAGTGAGTTTGTGTGGAGATTCGACGAGGAAAGGAATATATGGAAAACACTATCAAAAAGAAGGGCAGGATGGTAGGACATCTGTTAATACATCAGAGAATAACTTCCATGGTACTAGAGGAGGCTGTAGAGGGTAAAACTGTAGAGAAAGACAGAGACATGGGAATACATACAGTAAATAATTGAGGACGTAGGTTGCAGGTGCACCTATGAGATGAAGAGGTTGGCACAGGAGAGGAATTCGTGGCGGCTGCACAAACCCGTGAGGAGATTGATGCCTCAGAAAAAAGGGTACTGGTTAATCTTGCTATCCGTTAAGTGCGAAAATGTACTCTTAACCACCGTAAGTGCGAAACCTGATTAACGAGACTTAAAGATACTGTCCTCGATTCAGTACGACTGTGACGGCCCATTACCAATGTCCACCAAAGTCCGCACGGCAGAAAAGGCGACATTTCATCAGTGCCCATCTGTATTAGAGACATCGAAGGTGCTCCAGGTACAATGGCTCCCTAGCGAGACTTGGACTGACGAATCGCTACTGCGGGCGTTGCCTGCTCCAAAGAGCTCGGTAGAAACGAACTCAACCGGCACCACAGAGCGCCGGCCAAAATTCTTTAGAGGCGCCAGGATACTGTTGGAGACACGTGACCCCGCTTATCCAGCTACCTCTGGTGTCGGTATGGCTTGCGTCTGGCGGCTTGGCCGGCGCTCTAAGTGTCTGCCTGGTGCTTACTGAGGTGACCCCTGCAGCTTGCTGTGTAAGCCATCCGCTGGACACTAGTGTCTGGTGAGTAGCCGAGACGCAGCAGGGACATACTGAACAGAATGGGTAGCGTCTTTAAACTTCGTTATAAGATTAACGTTAACAAGTATATAACAAAGGTAGTGGAGTGGAGCCGAATTACATCAGGAAATGAGACACTGAAAACATTACATGAGTAGCTATTTGCGCAGCGTAATAATTGACGATGGTTGATTCAGAGAGGATATAAAATGCAGACTGGTAATAGCAAAACAAAAATTTTAGTGTTAGGAGGTGTTTTTTTAGTGTTTGGCTGGCGTAAAGCCTTGTACAGAAATGACATGTCACCAGTAACTCGTTCAGACAAGAAGTGAATATAAGCTTTTGAAACGTGGTGCTGTAGAAGACTGCTTAGGAAGCTTAGATAACTAATGGCGACGTTATGACTGACGACACGAAGGGATGACGAGGTACGACAAATAGATATAGGTAGCAGCAGTCGTGTAGAGATCAAGAGGCTTTCGCAGAATAGTGGATAGCCACATCAATCCAGTCTTCAGACAACTTTCACGATGCCATCCGCGGTCATTTTGCTTGATTCCTTAGAACTGAGTCGTATGTGATAATGCTTGTCAAGACTCGTTTTGGTGCATCATTTTCAGTATTAATTGTGGTCTTTAGTGGGCGTCGAAGATACCTTACTTGCCGACATACAAAACTAACACCGTCCGAATAGGCCTTGGAGGCACAATGGTGCCGACCTGCCACCGTTTCATCCTCAGCACCAGATGCGGATACGGAGAGGCATGTGGTCATCCAGCACACCGCTCTCCCGGCGATAGTTAGTTTTCGTGACCGGTGCAGTTATTCCTCAATCAAGAAGCTCTGCAATTGGCGTCACAAGGGCTGAGTGCACTCCGCTTACCAACAGCACTCGGCAGATCCGATCTTGCCAAAACCTATTACAAAATACATGTCTATTCTGAACAGAATACCTTTATAAGCTCATGTCTAATGTCCTTATCTATATCTGCATTTGTACTCCACAGGCCACTTTTCGATGTGTGACTATGGGTACTATCATGTTCCGTTCCCTCCTATTGGAATCGCGAAAGATGCACCGGAAGAACGACTGACGGTAAGCTTGCATATGAGAATGGATTTCTCTAGTTTTCCCGTCACGGTCTTTTAGCAAGCTGTACATGCGTGGAGATAATATGTGGCCTCATCTCCTCGAAACGTCATCTTTCACAAATTTAACAGTAAACTTCTCCGTGATTGGAGCTTATACAACTAGAATTTGTTCAGCATCTCTTTAACACTCTGACATTTTCCTTACCAATCTGTGCCGCAATATGCCGCTGTTGGTTGGATCTTCTCTATCTGCTCTGTTAATCCTGCAGGCTGAGTTCCATCACTGACAAGCAGTACTCCAGAAACAGGCCCACCTCTTTTGTGGATGATTTACTTTCCCAGGGGATTCTTTCAATGAATCAGAGCCTACAAACTACTTTTTCTACTGCTAGTTTCATGTGGGCGTTTCACTTGGCACTCATACCAGGGTCCAAAACAATGAATCACGAAACTCTCACCGTTCGTCTGCAACTTCGGAGCTTGTTGTGGCGATATAAATATGGAACGGTGTTTTTATAACTTGGTATGAAACGAAATGCTTTTCCTTTTTTACGTAAAGTGGTATCTACAGGGTGTTACAAAAAGGTACGGCCAAACTTTCAGGAAACATTCCTCACAGACAAATAAAGAAAAGATGTTATGTGGACATGTGTCCGGAAACGCTTAATTTCCATGTTAGAGCTCATTTTAGTTTCGTCCACCTACGCTCAATGGAGCACGTTATCATGATTTCATACGGGATACTCTACCTGTGCTGCTTGAACATGTGCCTTTACGACACAACATGTGGTTCATGCGCGATAGAGCTCCTGCACATTTCAGTCGAAGTGTTCATACGCTTCTCAACAACAGATTCGGTGAGCGGTGGATTGGTAGAGGCGGACCAATTCCATGGCCTCCACGCTCTCCTGACCTCAACCCTCTTGACTTTCATTTATGGGCGCATTTGAAAGCTCTTGTCTACGCAACCCCGGTACCAAATGTAGAGACTCTTCGCGCTCGTATTGTGGACGGCTGTGATACAATACGCCGTTCTCCAGGACTGCATCAGCGCATCAGGGATTCCATGCGACGGAGGGTGGATGCATGTATCCTCGCTAACGGAGGACATTTTGAACATTTCCTGTAACAAATTGTTTTAAGTAACGCTGGTACGTTCTGTTGCTGTTTGTTTCCATTCCATGATTAATGTGATTTGAAGAGAAGTAATAAAATGAGCTCTAACATGGAAAGTAAGCGTTTGCGGACACATGTCCACATAACATATTTTCTTTCTTTGTGTGTGAGGAATGTTTCCTGAAAGTTTGGCCGTACCTTTTTGTAACACCCTGTATAAAAGAGAGAGAGATGTAAATCCATCCTCTTTCTTCAAAGAAAATCAGCTTAGTCCACACTGACAGATCTATATAAAACGTCAAAACCGGGAAAGATGAAGGCAGTTTATTGAAAATGGGACGAGGTATTAAAGGACTGTTGTTTGTCAGGGAGAAAACATTAGCACAGTGCGGTTCATTTATGATGCGGCAGTGGTAGCCACAAGTCAGCAGGAATTCAGTCTGTGCTAAATGTAATGGAATATATGTTAGTTGCAGGTTAAGATATGCGCCTAAATAAGAAGAAAGCATTACAGGTGGATATGCTGGAGCATTAAACGGTTCAGGCGGGAAAGAGAAGCTAGAAGGGATACATACATTTCGATACATGGAAACAATATAGACAAACATGATAGGTACATGCTAGGCTTAGCAACGAGGATAAGAGCAAAACGTCTTTTATAAGAATAAACAGCGGCTAACTTAGTTTTGAATGTATTAAAACGAGTCTGAAGTCCGTGTAAGAAACTGGTAAAGCGAACTACTGTCGGCGGAAGCATCATAAAGTACGTGGCAAGCACGTGGGACACTCATAACCAGTTCCTTTAGAACCTAGACACGTCAGGTCACAATTCATTCCCGTGTTAAAAGATACTCAGCCATACGATTACGAATCGGCTACTACGCCTTACATGCACTGCCGGAAAAAATGCCGCTCTTCAAGGACTGTTCAGTGTCATCAGGGTACAATGTGTCCATACTGTGGGCCTGAGTATGGTGAGTGGTTCATCTGTGACGGTCATCGACGATCAGGTTGCGCTCCGAAGTCCTACCTGTGCTCACTCTGTTTTGACTCTGCTGGCTGTAACTGTGCTGACTTTAGAGATGAAATACGTTTGCAGCATTCATTCTATAGTAAAACCATGCCTCACCGACAAGCACGTACTCCTGCTGAACAGCTTCAGCAATATGAACGCGGTCGGACTGTGGGTTGGTTGGTTGGTTGGTTGGTTTGGGGGAAGAGACCAAACAGCGAGGTCATCGGTCTCGTCGGATTAGGAAAGGACGGAGAAGGAAGTCGGCCGTGCCCTTTCAAAGGAACCATCCCGGCATTTGCCTGGAGTGATTTAGGGAAATCACGGAAAACCTAAATCAGGATGGCCGGACGCGGGATTGAACCGTCGTCCTCCCGAATGCGAGTCCAGTGTGCTAACCACTGCGCCACCTCGCTCGGTCGGACTGTGGGCCTGCGGGAAGCTGTACTGACGTATCGACGGATTGCTGCACATGCGGGCCGCGGTGTATCGATGGAATTCGCTGCTTTCAGAAGTAATCTGTGGAACATTCCCACACCTGTAGACAGGCACTGAACATCTGCGTTAATACAGGCACACGTCAAGATCGACGCATTGTGCGAGCATCGGAGGCCCACCGAAAACCATCCTGGGATGAAATCTGGGGACGTTTTGCACCTGTAGTGTCATCCGGTACCACTGGGAACCATCTGCTTGCAGCAGAATGAAGATCACATGTGCCTTTGGCCAGACTACCACTGGCCCCATGCCAACCGCTAAGCATGGCTGCTCTAATGTCGTGAAGGTGTTGACTGTAGAGTGGAATGGGGCTCTGTTGTCTTCAGTGACGAGAGCACGTTCTATCCGTATGCACGCGATGGACATAAACGTGTATGGTATAGACACGGTGATCTGCCTATTCCAGAGCGCCTTCGCCGACGACAGACAGGTCCCATCCATCCCAGGCATCCTGTTGTGAGGGGGGAGGGGGGGGGGGAGGGGGTGTAGGGACATCAGTTACAACGGGTGTTCACATTCGGTGTTTCTTAGACAGGAATATGATGTGCCTTTTTCAGCAGGACGATGCACGCCCACATACGGCTGCCACGATGCAACGTGCTCTTCGTGGTGTACAGCAACTGCCCTGGCCAGCATGTTTGCTAGATCTCTCGCCAGTTGATGGAACGTAATGATGCCAGGGCCTGCAAAAACCATTGGCGAAAGGCAACAATAGGCTGACGATGCTTGGAACAGTGTGCTGCAGGATGTCATTCGCCTCCTACAGGATCGCTTGCATGCCAGAGTACACGCCTGTGTGTCCACCAGAGAGGGGATACACTCTGTATTGATGTAACTGTTTGGGTACCCTTTGCTGTGAGATGTGTGTTTCATTTGTTATCATATACTCCTACAACGAAGAACTACCTGTAATCTCACTTGCCATTATAAAGACCTTGTCCTTGAAAGTGTTAAAGTCTTTTCCGGCAGTGTATTACATTGCACTCAGATTTTATTATTATGTGTTAACATCAGCAGCAGGTGTGACATTAGCTTAATTATTTTTCCTATTCGTATGGGAAAAGTTATCTCCTCATCTAGTGACTGGAGAATATGGAAGTAACAGCGCTAAAAATAGCAGTTTCTCAGTAGACGTCTTTTTCTGTTGTTACATGTAACCGCTCGGAACGTTAGCATCGCTACAGCTGTCAAAATTGTGCAGTTTTCTGCAGTATAGAGTTTTGCGACTGTTTGTTATAGACTGTGGATAAACATCACGTTTAATACAGGGTACTGCCATAGGATGATAGCAAGATTTTTGGAAAGGAAGACATTGTACTGAGCAACATTCACGTAAATATTTTTGTTGTGTCTTTGAACCGTGATTTATTTTCAAAGGATATTCTTAAGAATTTATTTTATTTACTAGCTATTCATCAAGAACATTAACACATTTAATCACACTATGTAAGCATGGAAGTAATTGCCAGGGTGTAACTGATGAAATCATAAGCAAATTCCTTTTAACAAATGGGAATTTTGTTCACTTTAATAGTGCCTAAAAGCATTTTTTAAAAGAAACAGATTTAAAATTATAATCAGAAAGCACCCTCTAAATATCAACTTACAATTTATTCAGAGGCAGAAAGAAACAAGTTTTGACTGTAGAGCTTTCGGCCAGAGAACCTTGCCGCTCCCGTTTGACACGGTTGTAGTTACGACCGCTCACAACAGCCTCTGAAAGACTACACTGGTGCAAATGTGCAACACGCCAGATTACTTTAAACTAAAAGTTTTAACTATTCACACAAGCACACAAACTATGCACTCCCGTAGGAGGGATGGAAATGGTACAAAACCCTAAAAGTAAAAATATTAACTTTGCCACCGAAGGTGCAACTTGATTTTAACTTCTAAGAAAAGTCTTACGGTGAAAGGGTGGCAACTTCATATACTAAAATGATCATTTAAATAAAAGCCCATGAAATGTAATCTTATATAAAATTCTACAAGGTTGGCCAAACAAGTTAAGATGCTCTACAGTACACAGATCAAAATGATAGGCAAGATCAAAACATATTTCAGGAATTAGGCCGTTACACTGCATGCAATAAATTCGTTAACACACGAAATCCGACAAACTTGACAGAGGCAGCTACTAACGTA
Source organism: Schistocerca americana (assembly GCF_021461395.2). NCBI lineage: Eukaryota > Metazoa > Arthropoda > Insecta > Orthoptera > Acrididae > Schistocerca > Schistocerca americana. The sequence goes on from NC_060119.1 coordinate 415,992,820, forward strand.
CGGTAGATTGATAGGGAGATTACCGAACAACCCGAACCGCAGGTTGCTCTAACCCGCCCTACCCCACAAGGGAAAAACGGACCACCCAATTTATGCCGGCCGCGGTGGTCTAGCGGTTCTAGGCGCTCACTCCGGAACCGCGCGACTGCTACGGTCGCAGGTTCGAATCCTGCCTCGGGCATGGATGTGTGTGATGTCCTTAGGTTAGTTAGGTTTAAGTAGTTCTAAGTTCTAGGGGATTGATGACGACAGACGTTAAGTCCTATAGTGCTCAGAGCCATTTGACCCCAATTTATAAACAACCACCTTTCCGCGGGTGGGCAAACGGAGAAGAATGGTGGGACGACCCCAAAGCAAAACGGCCGGTGACCTCACCAAGAAAACAAATAGAATTTAACAAGAGTAAATGAAACAACATATCACCAATCACTTAACTTCTAATAAACTGCGATTTCTCGAGAAGACCTGGCGCAGCACCCCCAAATCGCTCTCCCGAACCGTCCGCTGCCAGCCGCTTCAACGGACGCAGGAAGGCGCGCCAATCTCCCGTCTAACGGCGACGCAGCTCGCACCGGCCAGACTGATGTCGTGGGTTGACTCCTGTTGCTCTCGTGTCGACCGCGAAGCCACTACCCTCGCTATAAGGCGCGGCCACTGGTCTCAGGTGTCGACCTCACATGTGCCGACGCTCAAGACGGAGAAGTCGTCTTGTGTCTCAGTGCGCGACCGACCAACCGATCGATCCAACCGCCAATGACCATTGCCTTAGCAAACATGAGCAGACCGGCGGCCTAACGCGTAGACCCAGATGCAGGAACTAAGCCCCGACCGGGCGACCACTCGCTGAGTTCTCTTACTGGCGGAGTGGAAAGACTCTCATTTTGCCGGCTTTAAAGGTTGATCTGAACGAAAGACATATTAGCACTCCGGACGACAGACAGACACTAACTGCCTCGCAAATGCGGACGAGAGACAGACTAGCAAGCTGGGGACGAGAGACTGACCCATACTGACCCTGGCGAGTTCATAGCGCCCCTTAAATGCAAGTGAACAGGCAACCTTTCCCGCCAGACACCAGAGGGAGACACCAAAGCTGCGTTTGCCACAGCGGCACCACCGCCAGAAACGGAGGGCGACTGCTTCACACTACGCGCTGCGGCGCGCTCTTCAAAACAGCAATTTTTACCACGGCTCAGTCTTGCAATTGGTAGCATCAGCTGAAGATACAAAGGTTGTACAAGATTATGCGATCATTCTGCTAGCAGTTTATTACAATGTACAGTCAAGATCGTAAATATATCGCTTAATTTTCCGAAAATAATGAGCTTCGGTGAGTGCTATTATCATCCTATAATAAGTTTCTCAATAGGTAATGCACCGTATTCGCGACAAGATACTTTTTATCGCGTGACACACCAAGCTGAATCTGAGAATGGCACTAGATATTTCGGAGTCGCGAACTTGAGGTCTTGACTGTTATAATCACAAATTTGTACATGTACAAAAGTGAAACTGGTGTACGAAAATTTAGAAGAATCCCGTCTCCTTCATTGCACACGTTACTAACCGGAAATTCCGGTGATCCTCTACAGACTTTTCGTATATGACAGATATTTCGATTGTAAGATCTAACAAAAGCGAGGCGCAAATGAGGCACTTCAACTTGAGAAAGAAATTTATCTTGAAACGACATCTTTTTCTGTCCTTTTGATTAATGAGTCCCTACGCACATCTCGAAAAGAATTATGTAATCTTGGTGATGCAGACATCTATAAGAATCTCTACTTCTGTTTCTTTCATTTTCATTACGTCTGCTTCCCCTCACTTTCCCGAAAATTAATGGTTTTGTTCCCGCCCGAGCACACAGAAGCCGCGCTGCGTTGTCCGTGCCAATGTTGTGACTTTCGCTTTGCGGAAACGCACGGCGTTATTGATTGCTCGTTGCAGAGACCTGATTATTTCGAGGAAGCGTTGCTCTGTCACTACAACAACTTGACGATGCATTTTCAATGGCGCAAGCGCTGCTAGTGAAATTTTGATGTGAAGGCATAGTTTGAGAGAGGAAATTACTGTGTAATTTAAGATAAATAAGGTGAAGAGTATTCAGACAGCGCTCGTCGTGCATCACTATCACTAAACGCCTCTGTCTCGTACCATAATGACATTACAAACATTACTGCATACTATTCTGCCAGAGTGTTTAGCTGTTTCTTACGTCGATGCCCTCCATGCCATCATGTCAAGAAATCTGCTCTTTCTAAGAGTAGTTGGAAATCACATTTATATCTTACGACAGAATTATATATATATATATATATATATATATATATATATATATATATATATCACCTGTGCCTGCTAGAAAAGAAAAAAATCATTATTACGTTTGTTTTTATGAACTATATATATATATATATATATATATATATATATATATATATATATATATATATATATATATATATATATATTACTGTAAAAGTAAGGTGGTTGGTAAATCCTAGAATTTACCAGTAAAACCCAACATTTACCATTGCATTTCTTATTATATGCATAGATTTGGAACTTTTACCAGGAGACATTGATAAAGCTTACGATTTACCCATGCATAATGGATAAACAGTATTCTTTACAAAAAAAAATCATCCTAGCAGCTATTGAAATAGTTTTTATTGATTGTAAAATTGTTATTTAAAAATTTCTGCATTCCAATGTGATTATAATGAACTATTAAAATGTTAAACAAAAAGTTACAAAATGTTATCTTGTAATTGTTAATTTTTGTTACAACGAGGTTGACTGTTGTGTCATTTAGAATTACATAACTTAAAAGAGAATATGCACAAGCTTTTCTTAGTTCAACATTTTTGTAAAGAATTGCAATTTCTGAACCTTTGGCCTCCAACGAAATATAGTTTGGCTGCCACTTCCCAGACACTGATTTCTTCTCTTCCTACTACTTCAACGTTAATAAAATTTTCTTTTGACAATTTAAACTGGTTTCTAGTTTACAGCGACCTCAGTTTGCCATCTTTGGTAAAAAGTTGATAACATTTATAATCCTGAATATTTATAACCTCTACTATTATTGATTTTCCATCAGTTTTTGGCCAGTAATTCTCACATTCTGTCCAACTGAAGATTTTGGATTTTTCTTATAAAAAGGCTGCTCTCATTTTCTTTGCCGAAGACCTTCTTTGACAGTCTCTTAGACCCACTACATTTTATTAACACTGTTAGAAGTTAAGCGTCTCGTCACTACCATCAGTTGGTGCCAATGTCTTGATGCTTCTTCGCCTGCTGCAAACACACTTTCTACCTATGTTTCTTCTGTTCCAGAATTTGATTCATTGGAATAATTTCCTTGACCATCATCTTCCCTCTCTTGTGAGTCAGTCATAGTAGTGTTTAGCATTGTTTCGAAATCTTCTCCAGTCTTTACATTTTTTATTAAATCAAGTGAAATAACTGAACTGGCAATGCTCATTTTTATTGGAACACCAAACATAGTTTCATATGGCGAACATCCGATCCCTTCATGATAAGCCTTATTTTTCATTCCTTGCACAAACCTTAACACTTCAGGCCATTTTTGATTTGGTCTTTTGATTGATCCCTGAAACTGATTTAGCCTTAGCTTCCCATTATTGTATCATTCCAAAACCCAGTTAAACTTTGGGTGCCTTGATTACCAAACTTTCTGCCATTATCAGATTGAAGGATTTTTGGGACACCAAAAGATGTAGTGCTACGTGAGCCCTTTTCGAAGTTTTTGCTCAGAGTATAACAAATTTTGTCAGATGATTCTCGTATACAAGTATGAACTCGAGTTATTGTCTGGGTTTGCCTGCATGTCAACCAAGTCAATTTCGCATTGTAAATTCATTTCACAGTCTATGATATGTGTCACTGCAAAACCCCTTTTCAGTGTTTACTGTTTTTTTCTGACATGGTTCACGTAAACTCAGTTAAGTAACTATTGATTCAGCAGTCACGTTCTAGTACTTATTATTCAGTTCCATAATCATCAGAGTTTGGCCGCTATGGTCTATAGCAACATGGGTCTCCTATATTTCATCAAATAGTTCATAAAAACAAACGTAATGATAAATTTATTCTTTTCCAGCAGGCACAGGTGCTATAAGTTTCTCTTCACCTCCGATGTTGAGAACATCATATAGCTTCAATAGTTTGTAGTGTCCGCCTGGATAGCTGGGTGGTAGCGTGCTTGCCTCTCCTGCAAGCGGGCCCGCGTTCGATTCCCGGACGGGTTGGAGGTTTTCTCCGCTCGTGGGCTGGGTGTTGTGTTGTCCTCATCATCATTTCATCCTCATCACCGGCGCGCAAGTCACCCAATGTGGCGTCGAATGAGATAAAGCTTGCACTTGGCGGCCTAACTTCACCGCATGGGGTCTCCCGGCCAGTGATGCCATACGCTCATTTCATTTCATGTCCGCACACGGTAGCTGAATGGTCAGCGTGACGGATTGCCAATCCTCTGGGCCCGGATTCGATTCCCGGCTGGGTCGGGGAATTTTCTCCGCCCAGGGACTGGGTGTTGTGCTGCCCTCATCATCATCCTATCATCCTCATCGACTGCAGGTCGCCGAAGTGGCGTCAAGTTGAAAGACCGGCACCCGGCGAACGGCCTGCCCGACGGGGGGCCGCTAGTCATACGATTAAATAAAAATTTCATTTCATTACAGTAGTTTGTGGTAAACAGGTTCTTTATCGGCAGCGGTCGTTACGGTTTTCACTTCACTAAACAGAATATTGAACTGCTCAGTAGTTACATTAAAAGTGTTGTCCTACTTCTTATTCATTGATGCAATTGAAAGTTCATTAAGTCTGTTACACATAACATCACTCATTGTGACGCAAAGCTCCACATGAAACAACGCCACTCAAATGAGTCAGAGAGATGACCATACATGCACACACGGTACTTGAGACAGACAGAAGCTATGCAGCGGTCAGTGGACTACGAACAAAAAATCTGCCAATAGAGAAATATTTCTGAACCTGCATGGCGGAGGTGGAAGACTTCTAATAAATTTTTACCAGTTCACTTGAGTAAATCTAAAGATTTACCAACTTGTTTTAGCAAAAGTTCAAAATCTGTGCGTAGAATAAGCAACTGTGGACTGTTACCACATGGCGGTGTAAAGTTTTAGGTTTTACCGGTATTTCTAGGATTTATCAATCATCTTACTTTCACAGTATTTCGAGAACCAGCTGTTCAGCGTATTTTTTCACTTAATACAATACGTTCTGAACTACACATTGTGTTTATCTGATCCGTTTTATAATTTTTTTTTTTTTTGCTTGAATGAAATCATTATATGGATCGGATTGAAACTGGATTGCTGCATTACGTTGCGGATATAATGTTTCCACGCTGGTGAGTGAGAATTTAAACACGTATTCGAATCTGCAGTGGTCTGGGAATTACTTTTCAAACTGCGTACAGTAAGCTAACTTCTACCATTTTCTCTACAAAAATCAATCTCTACTAACTCTATCCACCTAGTTGCCCAGGCTAGGAGGGAATGTCGAATGATGTTGTCTTTCACCCCTACTGTTCGCCCTTGATTAACTAAAATAAAAGAAAGATTCAGGAGTGGAATTCAAATTAAAGGTGAATGGATATCACTGATGATATTGCCATCCCGAGTGAGAGTGAAGAAGAGTTACATGATCTGCTGAATGGAATGAACTGTCTATTGAGTACAGAATATGGATTGAGAGTAAATCGAAGAAAGAGGAAAGTAACGAATAGTAGCAGAAATGAGAGTAACGGGAAATTTAACATCAGAATTGGTGATCACGAAGGAGATGAGTTTAAGGAGTTCTGCTACCTAGACGGCAAAATAACCCGTGACGGACGGAGCAAGGAGGACACAAAAAGCAGACTAGCACTGACGAAAAGGGCAGTCAATTTTGAGGAAGAAATTTCTGAGATTGAAACATGGACTGTGGGGAAACCGGGAAAGAAAGTAATAGAAGCATTTGAGACGTGGTGCTAAGAAGAGTGTTAAAATTACGTGGACTCATAAGGTAAGAAATGAGGTTCTCCGGAGAATCGACGAGGAAAGTAATCTATGGAAAACACTGACAAAAAGGAGGAACGAGAGGGTAGGACAGCTGTTCACACGTCAAAGTATAACTTCCATGGTGCTAGAGGAGGCAGTCCAGGGCAAAAATTATGGAGGAAGACAGAGGATGTGAATACATAGAGCAGATAATTGAGGACGTAGGTTGAAATTGCTACTCTGAGGTGAAGAGGTTGGCACAGCAAAGGAATTCCTGGCGGGCAGCATCAAACCAGTCAAAACACTAACTCAAAAAAAGAAAAAAAAATTATATGAGTCATGTGTTCAAACCAGCAGCGTATTAGACGTTCTATTGTTTGCAATGAAACGGTAATACTTTTCAATGACGTTAGTATCGTGCATATTCTTAAAGTTGTGGTCCATTTATTCATCCAAATGAAAGGCTGCTTGTTTTGTTGAACTACTCACACTTATGGCGACCCGCTCGTAATACGAATTATAATGTAATTGTCCTCTCGTTACGAGTTGGCCGTTCGGTACATACACACTGTATACATTGGTGTGCAGAACTTAAGGATGAAAGTATCTTTCGCATGATGTATCATTGCCAAGTAACATAGCTCGATTAAACAGGGACCATACATAGGAAGAGCTGTTATAATACACACACATCAAAGAAAGTTTTGCATCACCTCGGTTACGAGAGTTCTGAAACCTGTACAAAAATTTGAAATATAGGTCAACATAAACATCATTTCCACCCTTTTTATTACTCATGAAACCCACACATTGCATGTTGTACCACCATACAGCGAGACCTGCAGCCTGCAGAGGTGGTGGTCCGGATTGCAGTACACACCGGTACCTCTAATACCCAGTAGCACGTCCTCTTGCATTGATGCAAGCCTGTATTCGTCATCGCATACTATGCACAAGTTCATCTAACCGCTGTAGGTCCAGATTTTCCTATTCCTCAACGGCGATTCGGCGTAGATCCCTCAGAGTGATTGGTGGTTCACCTCGTCCATAAACAGCCCTTTTCAATCTATCCCAGGCATGTACGATAGGGTTCATGTCTGGAGAACATGCTGGCCACTCTAGTCAAGCGATGTCGTTATCCTGAAGGAAGTCATTCACAAAATGTGCACAATGGTGGCTTGAATTGTTCTCCATGAAGACGATTGCCTCGCCAATATACTGCCGATTGGTGGCACTATCGTACAGCCGTTACGGCGCCTTCCATGACCACCAGCGGCGTATGTCCGCCCCACATAATGCCGCCCCAAAACAGCAGGAAACCTCCACCGTGCAGCACTCGCTGGACAGTGTGGCTAAGGCGTTCAAGGTGACCTAGTTGCCTCCAAACACATTTCCGACGATTGTCCGTTTGAAGGCATATACGACACTCATTGGTGAAGAGAACATGATGTGAATCCTGAGCGGTCCGTTCAGCATGTTGTTGCGCCCATCTCTACGGCGCTGCACGGTTCGTGGTTGCAAAGATGGACCTCGTCATGGACGTCGGGAGTAAAGTTGCGCACTATGCAGCCTATTGCGCACAGTTTGAGTCGTAACACGACGTCCTATGGTTGCACGAAAAGCATTATTCAACATGGTTTCGTTGCTGTCAGGGATCCTCCGAGCCATAATCCGTAGGCAGCGTTCATCCACTGCAATAGTAGCCCTTGGGCGGCCTGAGTGAGGCATGTCATCGACAGTTCCTGTCTCTCCGTACCTCCTCCACGTCCGAACAACATCGCTTTGGTTCACTCCGAGACGCTTGGACACTTCCCTTGTTGAGAGGCCTTCCTAGCACAAAATAACAATACGGACGCGATCGAACCGCGGTATTGACCGTCTAGGCTTGGTTGAACTACAGACAACACGAGCCGTGTAACTCCTTCCTGGTGAATGACTGGAACTGATCGGCTGTCGGACCCCTCCGTCTAGTAGGCGCTGCTCATGCATGGTTGTTTACATCTTTGGGAGCGTTTAGTGACATCTGAACAGTCAGAGGGACATTGTTTGTAGTACAATATCCACAGTCAACGTCTATGTTCAGGAGTTCTGGGAACCGAGGTGATGCAAAACTTTTTTTGATGTGTGTAGTACAGAAGGGAACGGAATGGAACACGCAATTAGACGAACAGAATTGGTAGTTTTATTCAAAGACAATAACTACATTGAAATCGAAAACTGTGATGGTCCCCTGGACATTAGAAACGGAACATGGCCTTACTAGGGCGTTTGACCACCACTGACGGCAATGTATACTTTGCAACGTGCTCCCGTGCTGGCAGGAGCTCCAGTAGTAGGGCGTTCCATTCCTCCACCAGCGCGAGTGACAATCGTTGCATGGCCTTTGATGCTTGCGGACGTGCTCCAATACGTCTCCCCTAAATATCCCACATGTCCCAACGGCATTTAAATAGAAGGATGCAGACCGTTACAAAAGCACTCTAGCCGCACAGTTCGGTGCAGTCGTGCATCTTCATTCATAAAGTTAGGGCCGAATAAAAACTAACGAGATGCACATGAAGAAGGAGTGCAGTATCATAATAATGTTGACCGGGAAGTGTACCATGTTCAAAGGTTTGGAAGTCTGTACACCCATGCAACATTATGCCTCCCCACACCATATCACCTGGACCACCTAGACGATCATGTTCGACAACCTTCTCAGGTGCATTAGGCGTTCCAGCATCTAGCCGTAGAGGAACACTGTCGAACGTGATCCATTTTGCGCTCGAAGTGTTATGGTGTGGGGGGCATAATTTTGCAAGAGCGTAGTGACATCCAGATCTTTGGACACGGTACACTTACGGGTCGTGGTTATTGTGACATCGCACCCTTTCCCCTCGTGCGCCCTTTCAGAGGTTTATTCGACCCGAACATTTTCAGGGTTCCGGTAAAAACAGAACCCTCATAGTATCACTTTGTTGTCCACCCGTCTGTCTGTCTGTCCACCTGTTAAAAACACTTTTCCGAAGGAGGGGTGGACAAACCAAGTTGGCGTTTATGTCACATACTGAGGTCTAGGGTCCCTTGGCTGCGTAAAACATTGAAGCTCCTAATGCAATCAAAACATGATACGGCCATTTGTTTCAAATATTTCAGCACTCGCAAACTCACTCATCAAAACCAGTAGATTACTTTCCGTTGGCCTACAATCATGAAATTTAGCAAGAAGCAAGATTTCATTGTGCAAATAAAGAAAAAACCGAAAATTATTAATTTGTAATTATATCATACGAAAAATACATTTTTTTTGTCATTTGTTATACGACGTCAATCTTGAAATTAAAATCAGTAGATCTCCGTTCAGGCTGACTGGGTCGCAATGGTAAAAGTCAGACAGCAGGTAAGTATCAAAATGGCTCTGAGCACTATGGGACTTAACTTCTGAGGTAATCAGTCCCCTAGAACTTAGAACTACTTAAACATAACTAACTTAAGGACATCACACACATCCATGCCCGAAGCAGGATACGAACCCGCGACCGTAGCGGTCGCGCGGTCCCAGACTGTAGCGCCTATAACCGCTCGCTCACCCCGGCCGACCATCAGGTAAGGAATGACTTTATTGCTCAGATGACGCATTTCGGAATTTATCCATCATCAGATATCCAGGGACAATTAGTCTTCAAATGATTATTTCGCATACAACTTGAAACGCCATATCTGCGTGCAGTAATCGCTCCTGGATACCTTATGTAGTGACGGATAAATTCCGAAATGCGTCATATCAGCTATGAAGTATTTTCTCGCCGGATGTTTCTTTACCATTGCGACCCAGTCAGCCTGCATGGACAGCTACTGATTATTATAACAGTGGTCGCCTACTTCCTGCAGTACTTTAGGTCACATTTATATTATTGAAGTTAAAACTTTCTCGAATGTCTTGTCCTCCCTCGGGCATGGGTGTGTGCTTTGTCTTTAGCGTAAGTTAGTTTCAATTAGATTAAGTATGTGTAAGCCTAGGGACCGACTACCTCAACAGTTTCGTCTCTTATGAATTACCACCAGTTTCCATTTCGAATGTCTTGTAACCGATATCTTGACGTATCAATGTCGGTAACAGGCAAAAATGGTCCAGATCTTCGATTTCCGGAATGGATGAACTGTCTATACACATGGGGGGAATGAAAGTGGTCTGAAGAACAGAGTTCCAGGGTTAAAGGAAACACGATAGAGAAAAGGAAATACAGTACTAAACTGACTATAGCAGATGTTGAATGTGCATACATTTCATCTTATTGATTGGCGACTCCATGGAGTGTTCTGTGCACCACGACCAGATAATGGATATAATTGGAAGGAGAAACAGCCTTGGTCGTAGTTTATGTGATCGTTCTAAGCTTGTTAATACCAGTGCCTAACAATTTTAATTGTATCTTACAGCACTGAGGATGGTCACTAAGTGACCGAAAATCGATTTTGCGGATAATAAAACAAAAACAAAAAAATACGATCAAGGCTGTTTCTCCTTCCAATTACATTTCATCTCTTAGCACTTTTGAGCCCTGGTCAGCAAGTTGCTGAATACGGATCTAAGCTAGACTGCTGGAATTGCTGCAGTCTCATTCGAAATGTTCTGCTGCAGTTCTTGAAGATTATGAGGATTGTTGCGATACACTTCAGACTTGAGGGCTCCCCACACAAAATAATCGCACACTGACAGATCAGGTGACGTGGGTGGCCAGCTGGGGCCGCTGCGAGACTGACCTTTGATAACAACTCTGTCAGTCGTGAAGATTGTGTAAATGTGCTCCAAGGTTCGGCTGGCCATGTGAGCAGTTGCTCCATCCTGTTGGACGTAGCTGTAGGTCTTTCTCTCTTCTGTTAATATTGCCAAAAATGGTTTCAAAATGTTGGCAATGTAACTCGCCGAAGTCAGCTTGTGGTGGACGTAGATGGGAGCAATAACGCAGCGTGCAGACGCTACACACCACATCCCTACGTTCTGATCCCGCAATGATTTTTCGTGGAAGTTATGGCCACTCTTCGCTGCCCAGAACCTGTGATTCTGTGAATTTCACTCAAATGAAGCCAGGCTTCATCAAAGAACAAATCGGTGTCCACGTCATTCATTACTATCTCAGTGACCAACCACTCACAAAAGACCGCTGGTTCTAATGCGTGAATAATAGACGCTCGGTACTGATGCACGTGTAGGTCCAGGTGGAGTATTCGTCTGCTTGATCGACGTGATATGCCGGTTCTTACGAAAGGCGTCGCGTGGATTTGGTAGAACTCTGAAGCAATTTCTGGTGAACTACAGCCACATTTTCTGGTGTGCGGTCACGTTTCGCAATGTTTTTCGACCTATTCAAAACAGATCCTGTCTGACGCCATTTCCGGGCTATGTGCTGCATGGTACTCTCTGCTGGCTCTTTGATACCACCAAACTTCTCAGCCAACGACTTACCGCACCGTTTCCACAACTTTGTTGTCACGTAACTTTCCACAATGAACACCCGCTATTCCACTGTGAGTACCATGGTCCCCTTTGCACCCTCCAGTCACACTGACACAGCCCGCACTACGCTCTGAACCGGTATGGATCACGTGGCGGGCGTACACGTGGTGATGCGTGGCGGGGCGTTGTTATATGCGTACATTCACGTCCAGCCGTATCTACCCGTACAGGCCACTTTTATTTTCCCTACACTGTACGTAATTACGTTTGTGCAGAACCCTCAGTACGTGGGTCCTCCTCACGCCTGGCCATTTTTCTCCATTTCATACCCTTTTTATGTTTCAAATGCGCTGTCACATCGAACGGCGCAGGTGTAGGATCTCTTGGAACGAGAGGATATTCGGCAAATGGACAAGCCTGCTGGTCCCGACGCAGGTTCGAGTCCTTCCTCTGGCATGGGTGTGTGTGTTTGTCCTTAGGATAATTTAGGTTAAGTAGTGTGTAAGCTTAGGGACTGATGACCTTAGCAGTTAAGTCCTATCAGATTTCACACACATTTGAACATTTTTTTGACTAGCCTGCCCGTTCCCCCAACTTAAATCCCATCGAACATGTGTGGAATGCGTTGGAGAGACATTTTGCAGCACGCCCACATACACCAAAGACCAACCAGCAGTTTTCAACACCACCAGTGGAGGAAGGGAACGCCCTGTCACGACAACTTCTTACCAGCTCTATGGTCAACATAGGAGCACGTCGCAGGGCACGCATTGCCATCCGTTGTGATCAGTGTCATTTCTGTTCGTTGATTGCGTATTACTTCGTTACCTTCTGTACAGTACTATATGGTAGTAGTATTTTCTACACTACTGGCCATTAAAATTGCTACACCATGAAGATGACGTGCTACAGCCCCGAAATTTAACCGACATGAAGAAGATGCTGTGATATGCAAATGATTAGCTTTTCAGAGCATTCACACAAGATTGGCGCCGGTGACGACACCTACAATGTGCTGACATCAGGAAAGTTTCCAACCGATTTCTCATACACAAATAGCAGTTGATCGGCGTTGCCTGGTGAAACGTTGTTGTGATGCCTCGTATGAGGAGGACAAATGCGTACCATCACGATTCCGACTTTCATAAAGGTCGGATTGTAGCCTATTGCAATTGCGGTTTATCGTATCGCGACATTGCTGCTCGTGTTGGTCGAGATCCAATGACTGTTAGCAGCATTTTGAATCGGTGGGTTCAGGAGGGTAATACGGAAGCCGTGCTGGATCCCAACGGCCAAGTATCACTAGCAGTCAAGATGACAGGCATCCTATCCGCATGGCTGTAACGGATCGTGCAGCCACGTCTCGATCACTGAGTCAACAGATGGGGACGTTTGCAAGACAACAACCATCTGCACGAACAGTTCGACGACGTTTGCAGCAGCATGGACTATCAGCTGGGAGACCATGGCTGCGGTTACCCTTGAGGCTGCATCACAGACAGGAGCGTCTGCCATGGTGTACTCAACGAGGAACCTGGGTGGACGAATGGCAAAACGTCATTTTTTCGGATGAATCCAAGTTCTGGTTAGAGCATCATGATGGTCGCATCCGTGTTTGGCGACATCGTGGTGAACGCACATTAGAAGCGTGTATTCGTCAACGCCATACTGGCGTATCACCCGGCGCGATGGTATGGGGTACCGTTGGTTACACGTCTCGGTTACCTCTTGTTCGCATTGACGGCACTTTGAACAGTGGACGTTACATTTAAGATGTGTTACGACCCGTGGCTCTACCCTTCATTCGATCCCTGTGAAACCCTACATTTCAGCAGGATAATACACGACCGCATGTTGCAGGTCCTGTACGGGCCTTTCTGGATACAGAAAATGTTCGACTGCTGCCCTGGCCAGCACATTCTCCAGATCTCTCACCATTGAAAACGTCTCGTCAATGGTGGCCGAGCAACTGGCTCGTCAGAATACGCCAGTCACTACTCTTGATGAACTGTGGTATCGTGTTGAAGCTGCATGGCCATCTATACATGTACACGCTATCGAAGCTCTGTTTGACTCAATGCCCAGGCGTATCAAGGCCGTTATTACGGCTGAGGTGGTTGTTCTGGGTGCTGATTTCTCAGGCTCTATGCACCCAAATTGCGTGGAAATGTAATCACATGTCAGTTCTAGTATAATATATTTGTCCAATGAATACCCGTTTATCATTTGCATTTCCTCTTGGTGTAGCAATTTTAATGGTTAGCAGTGTATTTATGGTAAAAGTTCCATCGCGGTGTGTTACTTGGCAATGATACATCGCGCATCAGCTTCTTTTGTCCTTACGTTTTGCAAACCAACGTAATAAGTAAAAGTCGTGCTATCCTTCAGGCTACTTTGTTTTTGTGACATCACGTCTTTTAAATTGGTGAGAGAGGCATCATTATACATAGATTTTTGAGAGGTGCCGAATAACAGTCCCGAGTGAATTGATGCTGAGGTAACCCGTTATATCTCCTATACTTTGTTTTTGTTTTTGTGGTCACCTTCTAAAGTTAGGTTAGCACCCATGCTAAAACCGAGGCTGATGCCTGTTGATACCATGAATTCTGATTGTGGGCCATGTCACTTAATAAGTGCAATCCTATGGACACATGTTTTGACTTGATACTTGGTACATGGAACACAGTGCCTTTATCAAAAATGAACCCTGGAATGAAACTCCTACAATCGACTGCAGCCAGTTTAATTAATTCATCATTGTTTGTCTGTGTAATCAACAATTTGGATTTGTGGCGTTTAAAGTGGGCTTAGCATTTAATGTTTTTTGACCTCGAGTTGAGAAAAGCAGGGGGAGATCGTTTCTTTTTTTTATTACATATTTTGTTATCTGTGTATACACTGGGGTTACAACAGTCTTGGGATAGTAATATGCACATATACAGATGGCGATAGAACAGCGTACACAAGGTATAAAAGCCTTCCGACGTGATTATGGCCACACGGCGGGAATTAACAGAGTTTGAACGCGGAACGGTAGTCGGAGCTAGACGCATGGGGCATTCAATTTCCGAAATCGTTACGTAATTCAGTATTCCGAGATGCACTATACAAAGAATGTGACGCAAATACATAATTTCAAGCGTTCTCTCTCACCACAGACAATGCAGTGACCGACGGCCTTCACTTAACGACCGAGATCAGCGGCGTTTGCGTAGATTTATCAGTGCCAACAGATAGGTAACACCGCTTGAAACATACACAAATCAATATGAGACGTACAATGAACTAATCCGTCAGGACAGTGCGGCAAAAACAGTCGTTAATGGGCTATGGCAGCATACGGCCGACGCGAGTGCCTTTGCTAACAGCCTGCACCGACTCTCCTGAGATCGTGACCGTATCGGTTGGACCCCAGACGACTCGAAAACTGTGCCCGTGTCAGAGGAGTTCCGATTTCAGTTGGTACGAGCTGATGGTAACGTTCGAGTGCGGCGCAGATCCCACGAAACCATGGATCCAAGTCGTCAATGAGGCACTGTGCAAGCTGGTGGTGATTCCATAATGGTGAGGGTTGTGTTTACGTGGACTGGATCCTGGTTATACTGGGCTGCTCGGAGAACATTTGCAGCTATGATGAACTTCATGTTCCCAAACAACGATGAGTATTTTACGGATGACAATGCACTATGTCACCAGGCCACAATTGTTAGCGATTGGTTTGAAGAACATTGTGACCACCAAGATCGCCCGAAATGAATATCATCGAACATTTATGGGACATAATCGGGAGGTCAGTTCGTGCACAAAATCCTGCACCGGCAACACCTTTGCAATTATGGACGGCTACAGAGGCAACATAGCTCAATAATTCTGCACGGGGACTTCCAACGACGTGTAGAGTCCATGCCACGCCGAGTTGTTCAAATGTTCAAATGTATGTGAAATCTTATGGGACTTAACTGCTAAGGTCATCGGTCCCTAAGCCTACACACTACTTAACCGAAACTATCCTAAGAACAAACACATACACCCATGCCCGAGAGAGGACTCGAACCTCAGCCGGGACCAGCCGCACAGCCTGTAACTGCAGCGCCCACGTCGAGTTGCTGCACTACTCTGGGCAGAAGGAATTCCGATACGATATTAAGAGGTACTCCATGACTTCTGTCACCTCAGTGTACCGCATTTTACAATATTTCTAATTACATACTGTTTCTTCCAACTGTCTTTGAACTTTAGCTTCTTCTGTTAACCCTTCGATACCCCGGTCAAAAACTATCTACATCTACATAAATATCCTGCAAATTACGCTCAACTGCCTGGCACAGGGTTCTTGGAGCCACCTTCAGAATAAATGTTTACCGTTCCACACTCTGACAGCAGATGGAAAAAATGAACACTTAAATCTCTCAGAACGAGCTCTCATTTCTCTTACTTTATTCTGATGATAATTCCCCCCTATGTAGGTTACGTATAACAAAATATTTTCGCTTTCAAAGGAAATAAGTTAATGACTGAATTTCTTGAAAATGTCTTGCCGCAACGGAAAATGATTTTATGTGAATGATTGCCACCGCAACTCGCGTTTCATATCGATTACACTCTTCCCTATTTCGCTATAGTACAAAACGAGCTACCCTTCTTTGGACTTTTTGATGGCCTCCGTCAAAACTAACTGGTAAGGATCCCGAACCGCACAGCAATAGTCTAGTAGAGGACGACAAGGGTCATATAGGCAGAATCTTAGTAGACCTGTTGCGCCTTATGAGTGTTCCGTTAATAAAACGCAGTCTTTGGTTTGCCTAGTCCACTACATTTTCTAAGTGATTGTTCCAATTTATGTTGTTCGTGATTGTGATTCCTAGGTATTTAGTTGAATTGACAGCCTTTAAACACGTGTGATTTATCTTGTAACCGAATTTTAGCGGATTTTATTCAGTATTCATGTGGATGAACTCTCACTTTTCCTTCTTCATAGTTGAGTGCAACAAATATAGTGTCTAAGTCATTTCTGAATTGGTTTTGATCTTATGATGACTTTACTAGACAGTAAATGACGGCAACATCCGCAAACAATCTAAGAGAGCTGCTCAGATTGTCTCCTAAATCGTTTACCTGGGTTTAGAAAAGCAGAGGGCCTATAATACTTCCTAGGGGAACACCATATTTTACAAATATTTTACTAGTTGACTTGCAGTCAGTTACTATTAACAGTGACCTCTCTGACTGGAATTCAACAATGCAGTCGCACAACTGGGACGATGCTGCATATGCATACAGTTTGATTTAGAGGTCCCTAATGAGGAATGGTGTCGAAAGTCTTCTGGTTGTTTAGAAATATGGAATCAATTTGAGTTCTCCTGTCGATAGCACTCATCACCTCGTGTGAATAAGGAGCTAGTTGTGTTTTCTGAATTCGTGCTATGTGCCAATTTATCGTTTCCTTTTAGGTAACTCATAATGTTCGAACACAGTATATGTTCGAAAAGCCTACTGGAAATCGACGTCAGTGATATGAGACTGTAAATCATCGAATTATTCGTATTTCATTTCCTAAATATTGTGTGATCTGTGCAGCTTTCCAGTCTTTTGGTTATGGACCTCTTGCCCCTCGAACGATGGTATACTATTGCTAAGTATGGGCCTATTGTATGAGCGTACTCTGAAAGGAATCTGACTGATATACTCTCTGTACAGGAAGACTTGCCTTTGTTAAGTGATTTAAGCTGCTTCGCTACACCGAGGACACCTACTTCTACGTTACCCAATTGGCAGCTGTTCTCGATGTGAAATATGGAATATTGACTTCCTCCTCTTTAATGACAGAATTTCGGAAAACTGTGTTTAGTAACGCTGTTTTAGTAGTTCCAATCGACAATATCACAATTGGTATCGCTTAGTGAAGGTATCATTATTGTATGCCGCTGATGTACTTGACATGTGACTAGAATCTCTACAGATTTTCTGCCAGATTTAAAGACAGAGGTTCTCTGTGGAAGCTGTTAAAAGTGTCTCACATTGAAGTCTGCTCTAAGTTTCGATCGTCAGTAAAGATTTTGTGTTCTTTTAAATTTTGCATGTTTCTCCGTTGCTTCCGTAACAGTGTTCTGACCTGTTTTGTATAGCATGGAGGATCAGCGCCATGCTTTATTAATTTATTCGGTATAAATCATTTAGCTGTATCCGATTCTACTTCTTTGAATGTAAGCTACACCTGGTCTAGACCTTCGTTTACGTAGTTCGCTTGAAAGGAATGAAAGTGTCATGAAAATTTTTCTCTGTTTTTTTTTTTTAAATAGATCTATTTTACGTTTATTTTTGGTGGACTTGGAGGTTGCGATGGTTAGTCTCGATACAATGACCTTGTGGTCACCAATTCCTGTATGCATCATGAGTTTTCTATTTGCTCAAGATTATTTTTTGCTAAGAGTTCAAGAACGGTTTCGCGACCATTTACATTTCGAGTGGGCTCCTGAACTAACTGCTCAAAATAATTTTCGGAGAAAGCTTTGACTAGAACCTCTGACGATGTTTCATACCTACCACCGTCTTTGAACACGTATTTGCGCCAACATATCGAGGGTAGCTTGAAGCCACGACTAACTATAATCGTTTGAGTGGGATAGCTATTTTATAATATATACAAGTATTTCATGTATACTTTCTGAACACCATCAGGTGCTTTGTAAAAAATTCTGGTCTTATGTCCAGATTTAGCCAACTTTCGGTACCTATAACGATTTGTGCATCAGTGTTTTCTACTAGCGCTTCGAACTCTGGTTCTTTTCCAACATAGCTACGACAGTTTATAACTACAGAACTGGCCCAATAGGAATTCAACCTTTCAATCCTATACAAATTCCATTACTTAATACAGCTATTCGTTTAGCCCCAGGTTATTGCTATGTCTACCCTCGTCCTATGTTTGTCCTGTACCCTTTGGGGCTAAAGCCCTTTCTGTATTTTCCCGAGACCCTCTAACCTAACAAACCGTACAGTCCATTCATTCCACACGATTCCCTCTACCAGTGTAGCCGCATCCTGAGTGCATTGGATCGCTATAAGTTCTAATTTATTTATAATCCTTATTTTTTAGTATCAGTGTACTTCCAATACTGTTATGATAATTAGTCAGATCCGTAACACCTAGGGAAACTGATAATGTTGGACTTAAGACCAAAGAGACTGTCTTTCCAGATTCTAACGTCATATCGAGGCTGGAACACGATGAGGAAGATGAAAGAGTTTTGGGTCTTCAAGACACATGACATGAACCATGATTATTTACAACTAACAAACCATTTAATACTGCCGTTAACCACAACTAGGCATGTGTGTCGGCTTAGATAGGCGTTTCTCTCGCTATCAATAAAGTCTCTTCTGACGTAATATTGTGCGATTTTGACGAAACTCTGACAACAATAAAAACTAACATTATTGGACATGCTCTGTCTAACGAGGATTATGTGACTAATAATTATGCAACAATAAAGCAGCTTTTAAGAAGAGAGAAGCAAATTGAGATTTACTGCAATCTGAATCTGAAATACTTGAGACAGATTGAACATCGTGTGACGTAAATTAATAATAAGAAGAGATTTTTTATCTTTTCAGTGAAGAAGCAGTTCCAGTCACTAAGAGGAGAACGAACAGAAAAGTAATGAACTATGTCACGGCGCAGAGTACTACAAGACCTTTGATGTAGAACAAGGCATTGTGACTTGAAAGCGTTTTGTACTGGAAGAACACTCCAGGAAATGAGACTAAAAATTACTGCAATCAAAATAAAATATGCTCGTTCTGTATTGAAGAAATAAAACCTGTCACTGATAACGATTTGGAATCTTGAAAAAAAATATCGATATTCTTTCTCTATGCGATGCGTAATAGCGGCGCCGTAAGTTGGAAGCTCCTTACCAAACCGACATTGTAGGGATCCGGTTTTCGCAAGAAGACGCGGTTGCTACACGCTTTGGAAGCAATGCGTACGTGGGAACTACAAGTACTGACGACTCGGACAGCTGCTTGTCTCAGGAAGCTTCTAAACGAATATATGGCGGAGCGCAGCCGAAGTAGTTATGCTCAGAAAGATAGAAGACTTTGTTGCTAAATAATGGAAATGTTTATGGCCTACATCTAATTTTTATCAAGAGCGTTAGATGAAATACGAGAGAAGCTAACATACGGTAAGCTGTAAGAGCACCGAAGCCAAGTCGATGGATTTCGTAATTAGAAAAGAAAAATGTAGAAAACATTTTTTAAACAAAGCGCTAAATCTGATCACCCCTTCTGGGGAAAAGTGTGCTATTAACTTTAGGATGGATCAAATTAGATCTTCTAATCTTCTTAAATGTTCAATTCCTCTGCTTTACTTTCTATATTGAGGTAAACAGGGCGGTCGAGGGACCTCTGTTTTCCCAGACGGAGAAACCAAAAAAAATTTTTATGAGAAGAGTGGTCGAAAATGATCAATCAGAGGTATGTACACATAGCTCTGTCTATGGATCAGAATTCTAGGATAGACCTAGAAATTTTCAAACAGAAAACAGATGGAGCAAGCGAAAGACTGCATAACGTATGCTGTTATTGTTATCCTGCTAAATGCAGAGTAGTGAATAAATAAACCATGCACACCTTGGATGGTACCATTTCAGCCTGATGGCAGTGATAACACGGCACTGTAAGTCGAGGTTGGGAGACAGTAGTGAGCTATGAAAGTGCTTCAGTTCTGGTGTTTACAGAGCAAATTAGAAATACCGGTAAATAAAACAGTAAATACGGTGCTCATAGGAAAATTGTCTTTTATAAACAAACAATCTGTTATGAAACAATATTATTATGAAAATACCCGGAGTAACAAGGTAATTAGTGCTGCATATTGGTTAACAAGAAATATTTCGTAAGCGTATTATATTTTTCTGCCAACGAGTCATTGGTCTCACGAATAAAATTGTAACATTATCGGCATTTAGTGGTCAACGAACTGGCAACACATGTAATCGTCGTCTTGTCCTCAAATGCCGCTCTTGACGTGTAGTACTTGAAAACCGCCAACGTAGGACGATAGCGACTACCATTGTGTCATGAAATATGATTGTCAGAAATAAAACGAAGTCCACAATACTTCGCTCACGGACCTCTTTCGACACAATGTTGTTTTTTCCAAAAATTATAACAATTGGCGACAGTAAATTTCCTCTGCTCCTGAGTGCAATCAGATTACATAAAAAAACTGTACTTTATCGAGAATATGTCTCGTCGCCTGTTTGTAGACACGCAGGACAACACTTGTCAAACGAAAATAAGGTGTTGGTAGGTTGCTGAGGAACATAATACTGAGACTGACCAAAGCCTAAGGATCACTCCTGTAGGAGCGTTAGAGAAAGGAGCAAGTCACGTGACATGTAACGGGAGAGGATATGAGTATTGGGTTGCTGGTACAATAGCGATAGGTATATGATTTCTTCCCTAGTGTTAGGAAACCAAACGAGCCGCATTCACCCTCCAGGCTGTGTGATACATTACCTTACGGGAATAACAGCTTTAACTAACTTGGTCAGGCCAAGTCAGCGGGAAGGTAAGTTTTACGCTGAATGTTGTCGTTTATGGCACACCTGTTTCAGCAAAATTGTTCACCTGCATGTTAGGTGCTATCTTTGGCGCCCGCATTTGTAGTTGCTGTGTTCACTAACGGGAATGGTTGCACGGCCACTGAGGACGTGGCCCTTAAGATAAGCTGCTCACAAGCTGACGAGCCCCGTAACAGAAATAAAATAGTGGGTTATCAGTAAAGCTGTGAATTCATTGTATTTTCCCTGTTATATTCCTCTGTGCCTTACAGGAAAGAGTTTAAGGAGATAAAGAAAAAGAGAAGCTTGACAGTATGTACCTCGGAGTTGGATAGCTGCAGGGCGCTTCATTAAATTACATGATTTGCTTTTAGTGAGAATCTTTTTTCTTGTAAAAAATCGTCTATTTGAATTAAAAGGTTGAGGTTTCCCTGTTGAATGTGAGCACAGCACTCACTAAATAGCGAAATGACGTTGAAAGGGTTGCTATAATTTTTCCTTTTCTCTTATTGATGCTTTCTTGTTCAGTCTTCACACTGAATCTGGTTGGCTATAACGAGAGGAAGATTTTGTAGTTCTTAGAAATTAAACTGTGCTATAATCAAATAAAACTTTATTGTGAAAGTAAACTGTGTTACAATCCAATGAAACTATTTGGTTACAGACACCTTTTCAAGTCTCAAACATCTATGATGTATGGTTGCAGACTTAAGCGACGAATGAAAATTAGTATCAAGACCGGGATTCGAACCCGGTTCTCCTGCTCACTAGGTATATGCACTAACCGCTACGCAGCCCTGCCATAGTGGCTCTGCACCACTGCACGCTTCCCTCCTCAATCCAAATTCCCATTCACATCTCAATCCACTTGATATTTCCTGTAAACTCGAACAGCATTGCAGAGGTTCTCCAACTATGTTGGAGTAGCACCTTGACTTGGAACGATACATGAGATCCTGCCTGAAACGCAGGCGTAGATTCTTTAATCAAATGAAACTGTATGATTCCAGACAAGTCCCGGACATCTATGACGAGAAGGTCCAAATGGTTCAAATGGCTCTGAGCACTATGGGACTTAACTTCTAAGGTCATCAGTCCCCTAGAACTTAGAACTACTTAAACCTAACTAACGACATCACACACATCCATGCCCGAGGCAGGATTCGAACCTGCGACTGTAGCGGCCACGCGGTTCCAGACTGTAGCGCCTTTAACCGCTTGGCCACACCGGCCGGCTGACGAGAAGGCAGGCATGGTAGGGTAGTCCGTGCAGTTGTGCGAAGCTACTGTGAGCGAGTGGCGCAGTGATTAGTTCATCTGCCTAGTGAGCAGCAGACCCGAGTTAGAATCCCAGCCTGGTACAAATTTTCATTCGTGGTTTCAGTTTGCATATATACACGATAATTTCTTTGAGCACTCGTCGTAATTATTTTTGCCTCCATAACTTGCATAGTTCTCAACATACTGATTTTATTAATATTCTGGACGTCCGTTAAAAAAAGGGTTTGCGTTGGAGGTAGGACACAACCCATGGGGAAAAATATAGTAATTTCCAGTTGTATTTTTGTCCCCGCCTTTCTACAAGAGCTGAGTGTATTTTGACGTCTCTCAGTCGGATAGTTGCTGTAAAACACGAGTCTCTGCTTCACTTGTCTCCTCTTTTTGCGAAATTTCCAGTCGCTTCCTCTCATATTGATATCTATCCGTGTCTGTACTGAAATATACGATTGACTTCACCAGTTTAGACTTTAAATAGTGATCCTCTCCACGTTTGTGTTGTACGCCCTGGACAGCGTAATTTTAACTATTACCGGATTGAGAAGTCAAGCCCAGCAGTATCAAATGAAGGCAGTAGTCCTCTTAGACAGGACAAGTCAACCTACTCCGCTAAAAGTCTAGTGTCGTTAGGTAGGGTACTGTTACGCAATGCCTTACCAGAGCGCAGCCTAAGCAGATGTTCGACAATAATTCCAGTGATAAGTCTCGAAACCCACATACATTACTAATTATACAGAATGTTTCAAAAGAAGCATTTAGAAATATTGTAAAATGCTTGTGGAGGAGCAAACAAGAATGATAACACAGTGCATCGAAAACGCGGAAACCTTCATACAACATTAACCAATTTGTTTTAGGATAGGTTCCACCCTGTGCCAACAATTTTTTTTTATCCTTTTCGACCCCAGCTTTTTTTTTTTTTTTTTTTTTTTTTTGCTCAAATCACTTCATCCTCAGTGAGCTTTTATTTGGTTTCTATTAAATAACAGGAAATATTGCAATATAATTTCTAAGACATTCCCGGCGATATGTTGTCATCTCGTAGAATCGGGTGTACTGCCGGTGGTCCGCGTCGGGCGGATTCGATCCGAGGCTTGCACGCCTACGCGAGTCCAGGAAGCAGCGCATTAGCGCTCTCAGCTAACCTGGTTGGTAAGCTATACGTGCAATTACGTGTGATATTAACGGTGTGTGTACTTCACAAACTTTTTTGTTTTTGTTTTTAAAGAGAAAAGATCCCCCAGGCAGTTTTAAGAAAATGTGTTTTGTACTGTGATTTGTTATCTATCGCGTAAATGAAATTTATCGCAGAAGTTCTTAAATATTTTTACATGGTATTTGTGTTAGTTCATTTTCAGATTGCCATCTGAATGTTAATCTGTTCTGCCTTTGTAAGAGATGAATAAGGAAACTGAATACTACTGAATATTTCTCACCGTGAGTGGTTTTGGCCAGAATATGTTTATACACTGATGAGCCAAAACATTATCACCACCTGGTTAATAGCGTGGTGTTCCACTTTGAAACACAGTACAACAGAGATTCTGCTTGGCATGGATTCTAGAAGCCCCTGACAGGATTCCAGAAGTATGTGGCAGCACATATCTAAGCACAGCAATTTCCGAAAATTCTGGGATGATGGTTAAAGGCACGAGGCTAGAGCGCAATATGTGTGCCAATGGGCACATATCAGGCACATTTCTTGGTCAAGACATCAATGTGAGATCACTACAATGCCCCTCAAACCACTATAGTACGATTCTGATCTTGCAACACGGACAGTTATCCTGTTGGAGAAGTAGGAGAAACTTTAAGCACGAAGTGATGCGTTAATGTTCAAGTGCCTTCGATTACCGCCACATATCCCGTGGAAGCCCAACTCAGTGTACTCTATAGCATAATTCTGCCCCCACGGACCTGCAGCTGTGGTTCCGTGCATGTCTCGGGCAGCCATTCGCCTGGATGACGGCGTTTAAGAAACCAGCCATCGACCTGCTGCAGCAAAAATGCGATACATTCGACGTGAAGCAAGTTTCTAGTGATCCATGATGAAACCTCAGTGGCGCTGCGCCCACTGCAAACATAACTGACGATGCCGTTGGATCACCACAGGAACACGTAGGGGTCGTGTGACGTGGAACTTCATATTCAACAATGCCGTTTGAAAGGTGTGCTCCGAAATAGTTGTGCCTTCTTCAGCGTTGCACCCTGCCATCACATCTGCCACAGATAAATGCCTGTCCTGGATTACACAGTGTGGGATTCTTCGATCTCTACGTTTTGTGATGAGACGCCGTCGTCCAATATCATACGGCCAAATCGTTATTTCCAAATCGTTATTTCACCAGTTTTCAACCACTTTCCACAGGCGCTCGCGACAATTCTACGCCAACAGGAGACCACAAGTGCCGTTCCAGAGACTCTCGTTTGCAGCCGCATGGCCGTAACAATGTGCCCTTTGTCAAAACCTGTCATATTAGTGGATTTCCGCAATTGCGGCCCGCATCTTCGCTCTGTAATGACTGCCAATCCGCCTTTCTTCCATTTACATTCTTTCCTTACTGCGTCACGTGCCGGCTACACCACAAGGAGGCATTCAACTTCGCGGTGGGCAGTGGTCATAATGTTTTGGCTCATCAGTGTATTTCTTCCG
This sequence comes from Schistocerca americana, assembly GCF_021461395.2. Taxonomy (NCBI): domain Eukaryota; kingdom Metazoa; phylum Arthropoda; class Insecta; order Orthoptera; family Acrididae; genus Schistocerca; species Schistocerca americana. The sequence continues at coordinate 416,017,792 of NC_060119.1, forward strand.
AAGAAAACACAGTGGAGATCACGGAACACGCCTAAGACATATTTGTTTTAAATTGGCTTTCCTTCAAGATTTACTTTAGAGAATAACTAATTATTGTGATAAATTTGCAAGCTCTTATTACGTTTAAATTAGTTGTTTTTTGATGACTGTTTCTTAATTGGGAGTGCTCTTTAACTGTGAGGATTGTTTATTATTTAAATTTTGCGTAGATTCCGAAAACATCGACCATGTAAATCAAACTCACGTTTTCCTCACATGACATACTGAAAGCTTTGGATCAAGACAGTGAGGTGGAGGCAATATTTCTTGATTTCCGAAAAGCATTTGACTCAATACCACGTACAACACCTAAGCTTATTATCAAAGGTACGATCATATGCTATATCAAGTTAAATTTGTCAATGGATTGAGAACTTTTTGGCGGGAAAGACGCAGTATGTTACCTCGGATGAGGAGTCATTGTCAGATGTAGAAGTAACTTCGGGTGTGCCCTAGGACAGGATATTAGGACCCTTGCTGTTCATGTTTTATATTAATGACCTTGGGAACAATATTATAGTAACATCAGATTTTTGCAGATGATGCAGTTATCTATAATGAAGTCCCGTCTGAAAGAAGCTGCATAAATATTCAGTCAGATCTTGATATAATTTCAAAGTGGTGCAAAGATTAACAATTTGCTTTAGATGTTCAGAAATGTAAAGTTGTGTACTTCATAAAACGAAAAAATGTGGTATCCTACGACTATAACATTAGAGAATCACAGGTGGAATCGACCAGCTCATACGAATACCTGGGTGTAGCACTTTGTAGGAATATGAAATGGAAGGATCATATAGGCTCTGTCGTGGGTGAAGCAGATGGCAGACTTCGGTTTATTGGTAGAATACTGGGGAAGTGAAATCAGTCTGCAAAGGAGATTGCTTGCAAGTCACTCGTGCGACCCATTATAGAACATTGCTCAAGTGTGTGGGACTCGTACCAAAGAGGACCAAAAGGGGATACAGAGAAGGGCGGCACGAATAGTCACAGGCTTGTTTGACCCGTGAGAGAGTGTCACAGAGATGCTGAAGAAACTGAACTGGTAGACTCTTGAAGATAGACGCAAACTATCCCAAAAAATCTGCCAACAAAGTTTCAAGAACCGGCTTTAAATGATAACTCCAGGAATATACTACAACGTCTACGTATCGCTCACGAAGGGATTGTGAGGACAAGGTTAGAATAATTACAGTGCACAGAGATGGATTCAAACACTCATTCTTCCCACGATCCATATGTTAATAGAACGGGAAGTACCCTCTCCCATACGCCTGACTGGTTTCCGAAGGATGGATGTAGATGTGGTTGTAGGAAAGTACAACCTATATACACTACTGGCCATTAAAATTGCTACACCAAGAAGAAATGGAGATGACAAACGGGCATTTGTTGCACAAATATATTATACTAGAACTGACATGTGATTACATTTTCACTCAATTTGGGTGCATAGATCCTGAGAACAACCACCTCTGGCCTTAATAACTGCCTTGATACGCCTGGGCACTGAGTCTAACAGAGCTTGGATGGCGTGTACAGGTACAGCTGCCCATGCAGCTTCCACACGATACCACAGTTCATCAAGAGTAGTGACTGGCGTATTCTGACGAGCCAGTTGCTCGGCCACCATTGACCAGACGTTTCCAATTGGTGAGAGATCTGAAGAATGTGCTGGCCAGGGCAGCAGTCGAACATTTTCTGTATGCAAAAAGGCCCGTACAAGACCTGCAACATGCGGTCGTGCATTATCCTGCTGAAATGTAGGCTTTCGCAGGGATCGAATGAAAGGTAGAGCCACGGGTCGCAACACATCTGAAACGTAACGTCCACTGTTCAAAGTGCCGTCAATGCGAACAAGAGGTGACCGAGACGTGTTACCAATGGCACCCCATACAATCACGCCAGGTGATACGCCAGTATGGCGATGACGAATACACGCTTCCAATGTGCGTTCACCGCGATGTCACCAAACACGGACGCGACCATCATGATGCTCTAACCAGAACCTGGATTCATCCGAGAAAATGACATTTTGCCATTTGTGCACCCAGGTTCGTCGTTGAGTACACCATCGCAGGCACTCCTGCCTGTGATCCAGCATCAAGGGTAACCGCAGCCATGGCCTCTGTACTGATAGTCCATGCTGCTGCAAACGTCATCGAACTGTTCGTGTAGATGGTTGCTGTCTTGCAAACGTCCCCATCTGTTGACACAGGGATCGAGACGTAGCTGCGCGATCCGTTACAGCCATGGGGATAAGAACCCTGTCATCTCGACTGCTAGTGATACGAGGCCGTTGGGATCTAACATGGCGTTCCGTATTACCCTCCTGAACCCACCGATTCCATATTCTGCTAACAGTCATTGGATCTCGACCAAAGCGAGCAGCAATGTCGCGATACGATAAACCGCAATCGCGATAGGCTACAATCCGACCTTTATGAAAGTCGGAAACGTGATGGTACGCATTTCTCCTCCTTACACGAGCATCACAACAACGTTTGACCAGGCAACGCCGGTCAACTGCTGTTTGTGTATGAGAAATCGGTTGGAAACTTTCCTCAAGTCAACACGTTGTAGGTGTCGCCACCGGCGCCAACCTTGTGTGAATGCTCAGAAAAGCTAATCATTTGCTTATCACAGCATCTTCTTCCTGTCGGTTAAATTTCACGTCTGTAGCACGTCATCTTCGTGGGGTAGTGATTTTAATGGCCAGTAGTGTATAAAATTAGCAGAACCTATGGTTCCATTTCCGGATAGCAAGTTTCATATATTGAGCTGGTGTTTTGTTATTCTACCCTTGGCCAGTGGGGATTTCAGTGTCCAGTATCCAGTATTTTTATTTGTCTTGGAGCTTTTTTAAGTTTTACAAGGCTTATTATTTCATTCGCAGCTCCGGTTGATTCTAAGCTCATACACGTGCGACACAAAAACGCAGGGGGAACTGAATTTTTCTTTTGTAGTTTACACGAGTCTTTAGTGTACTTTACAGTTGTTGCGTTACCTGAGAGACTGTTGTCGAGATAATAGTGGCCCCAACAAGTATCTGTGCGTGTGTGTTGTCAGCTGAACGCGCTGGAGTGCGCGGCGGCGCTGGGCGGCAGCGTGCGGCCCAAGGTGTTCTCGTACAACGCCGTGTTCGAGCCGGCGGCCACACAGGAGGACGTGCTGCAGTACTCGGGCGTGACGCGCCTCATCGACATGGCCGTCGACGGCTACAGCTGCACCTGCTTCTGCTACGGCCAGACCGGCTCCGGCAAGACGCACACCCTCACCGGGCCTCCCGGACTTGTGAGTACTGCTTCCTCAGGAGCGTCGCTTACTTTGTGAAGCGCAGTAGTTAGTTACATGTTGCATAGATCATCTGGCGATTATTTTATCGAAATTATATGAAACGAATCAGTTTACAAGATATGTATGCGTGATTGGTGTTAACATTAATAATACAGTATTATATTTTGAGTCTTACTCAAGCAACTACACTTGAAAACAAGGTGCTTTCAGTTTTTATTTTATTTTTGTTGAAGGAGTTATCTAGGTGAAAGAAATTATTTTGCGTTAGATTTAAATGGAAGTTGCAACTAACTAAAGAAGTACTGGCAGCAGTAGACGTTACGACTGCAGTACATAAGCAGTGGGTGCAGAGGTGGAATTATACAAGCCTGCAATCCTGATTCTTGTCATAAAACGTAAAATCTTCCGCGTGGTTAGTACATGTTATTTTCAAGGGCAGATACACTATGTTATCAAAAGTATCCGGAAACCTGGCTGAAAATGACTTACCAGTTCGTGGTGCCCTCCATCGGTAATGCTGGAATTCAATATGGTGTTGGCCCACCCTTAGCATTGATGACAGCTTCCACTCTCGCAGGCATATGTTCAATCAGGTGCTGGAAGGCTTCTTGGGGAATGGCAGCCCATTCTTCACGAAGTGCTGCACTGAGGAGAGGTATCGATGTCGGTCGGTGAGGCCTGGCACGAAGTCGGCGTTCCAAAACATCCCAAAGGTGTTCTATAGGATTCAGGTCAGGACTCCGTGCAGGCCAGTCCATTATAGGGATGTTATTGTCGTGAAACCACTCCGTCACAGGCCGTGCATTATGTACAGGTGTTCGATAGTGTTGAAAGATGCAGTCGCCATCCTCGAATTGCTCTTCAACAGTGGGAAGCAAGAAGGTGCTTAAAACATCAATGTAGGCCTGTGCTGTGACAGTGCCACGCAAAATAACAAGGGGTGCAAGCCCCCTCCATGAAAAGCACGAACACCCCATAAGGCCACCGCACCAAATTTTACTGTTGGCACCACACACACTGGCAGATGACGTTCACCGTGCATTCGCCCCACACCCTGCCATCGGATCGCCACATTGTGTACCGTGATTCGTCACTCCACACAACGTTTTCCACTGTTCAGTTGTCCAATGTTTACGCTCCTTACACCAAGCGAGGTGTCGTTTGGCATTTACCGGCGTGATCTGTGGCTTATCAGCAGCCTCTCGACCATGAAATCCAAATTTTCTCACCTCACGTCTAGCTGTCATAGTACTTACAGTGGATCCTGATGCAGTTTTGAATTACTGTGTGATGGACTGGATAGATGTCTGCCTATTACACATTACGACCCTCTTCAACTGTCGGCGGTCTCTGTCAGTCAACACACGAGATCGGCATGTACGCTTTTGTGCTGTACGTGTCCCTTCATGTTTTCGGTTTACTATCACATTGGAACCTAGGGATGTTTAGGAGCGTGGAAATCCCGCGTACAGACGTATGACACAAGTGACAAACAATCACCTGACCACGTTCGAAGTCTGTGAGTTTCGCGGAGCGCTCCATTCCGCTCTCTCACGATGTCTAATGACTACTGACGTCGCTGATATGGAGTACGTGGCAGTAGGGGGCAGCACAATGCAGCTAATATGAAGAACGTATGTTTTTCGGGGTGTCCGGATACTTTTGGTCACATAGTGTGTATATATATTTATCGGTTTAGCTTTGGTTTTGTCATCTCTTTTCAATGTTCTGTTTTTATGTATAGTGTCTGCTTTAGGTTTAGCATGCTCTTTGTAGATTTTGAGTACTATATCTCGGTCGAAATTATTTTTTTCTGTGTTACGTATTGTCGTGTTATAATTTCACTTTTTCTTTATTTTTCTTCCAGTGGTAAATTTATAATTCCATCGATCGTTGATTTAAAGTATGCAAATTTCCACGACCTCTAATTGTAAGTTTTCTGTAAATTTCAAATTTATATTGGTTATTATCATTGGTTAATTTTAGATCTATGTGGGATGTTGTTGTTGTTGTGGTCTTCAGTCCTGAGACTGGTTTGATGCAGCTCTCCATGCCACTCTATCCCGTGCAAGCTTTTTCATCTCCCAGTACCTACTGCAACCTACATCCTTCTGAATCTGCTTAGTGTATTCATCTCTTGGTCTCCCTCTACGATTTTTACCCTCCACGCTGCCCTCCAATACTAAATTGGTGATCCCTTGATGCCTCAGAACATGTCCTACCAACCGATCCCTTCTTCTGGTCAAGTTGTGCCACAAACTTCTCTTCTCCCCAATCCTATTCAATACTTCCTCATTAGTTATGTGATCTACCCATCTAATCTTCAGCATTCTTCTGTAGCACCACATTTCGAAAGCTTCTATTCTCTTCTTGTCCAAACTATTTATCGTCCATGTTTCACTTCCATACATGGCTACACTCCATACGAATACTTTCAGAAATGACTTCCTGACACTTAAATCAATACTGGATGTTAACAAATTTCTCTTCTTCAGAAACGCTTTCCTTGCCATTGCCAGCCTACATTTTATATCCTCTCTACTTCGACCATCATCAGTTATTTTGCTCCCCAAATAACAAAACTCCTTTACTACTTTAAGTGCCTCATTTCCTAATCTAATTCCCTCAGCATCACCCGACTTAATTAGACTACATTCCATTATCCTTGTTTTGCTTTTGTTGATGTTCATCTTATATCCTCCTTTCAAGACACTGTCCATTCCATTCAACTGCTCTTCCAAGTCCTTTGCTGTCTCTGACAGAATTACAATGTCATCGGCGAACCCCAAAGTTTTTATTTCTTCTCCATGAATTTTAATACCTACCCCGAATTTTTCTTTTGTTTCCTTTACTGCTTGCTCAATATACACATTGAACAACATCGGGGAGAGGCTACAACCCTGTCTTACTCCCTTCCCAACCACTGCTTCCCTTTCATGTCCCTCGACTCTTATAACTGCCATCTGGTTTCTGTACAAATTGTAAATAGCCTTTCGCTCCCTGTATTTTACCCCTGCCACCTTCAGAATTTGAAAGAGAGTATTCCAGTCAACATTGTCAAACGCTTTCTCTAAGTCTACAAATGCTAGAAACGTAGGTTTGCCTTTCCTTAATCTTTCTTCTAAGATAAGTCGTAAGGTCAGTATTGCCTCACGTGTTCCAGTGTTTCTACGGAATCCAAACTGATCTTCCCCGAGGTTGGCTTCTACTAGTTTTTCCATTCGTCTGTAAAGATTTCGTGTTAGTATTTTGCAGCTGTGACTTATTAAGCTGATAGTTCGGTAATTTTCACATCTGTCAACACCTGCTTTCTTTGGGATTGGAATTCTTATATTCTTCTTGAAGTCTGAGGGTATTTCGCCTGTTTCATATATCTTGCTCACCAGATGGTAGAGTTTTGTCAGGACTGGCTCTCCCACGGCCGTCAGTAGTTCCAATGGAATATTGTCTACTCCGGGGGCCTTGTTTCGACTCAGGTCTTTCAGTGCTCTGTCAAACTCTTCACGCAGTATCGTATCTCCCATTTCATCTTCATCTACATCCTCTTCCGTTTCCATCATATTGTCCTCAAGTACATCGCCCTTGTATAGACCCTCTACATATTCCTTCCACCTTTCTGCTTTCCCTTCTTTGCTTAGAACTAGGTTTCCATCTGAGCTCTTGATATTAATACCAGTCGTTCTCTTATCTCCAAAGGTCTCTTTAATTTTCCTGTAGGCGGTATCTATCTTACCCCTAGTGAGATAGGCCTCTACATCCTTACATTTGTCCTCTAGCCATCCCTGCTTAGCCATTTTGCACTTCCTGTCGATCTCATTTTTGAGACGTTTGTATTCCTTTTTGCCTGTTTCACTTACTGCATTTTTATATTTTATCCTTTCATCAATTAAATTCAATATTTCTTCTGTTTCCCAAGGATTTCTACTAGCCCTCGTCTTTTTACCTACTTGATCCTCTGCTGCCTTCACTACTTCATCCCTCAAAGCTACCCATTCTTCTTCTACTGTATTTATTTCCCCCATTCCTGTCAATTGCTCCCTTATGCTCTCCCTGAATCTCTGTACAACCTCTGGTTCTTTCAGTTTATCCAGGTCCCATCTCCTTAAATTCCCACCTTTTTGCAGTTTCTTCAGTTTTAATCTACAGGTCATAAGCAATAGATTGTGGTCAGAGTCCACATCTGCCCCTGGAAATGTCTTACAATTTAAAACCTGGTTCCTAAATCTCTGTCTTACCATTATATAATCTATCTGATACCTTTTAGTATCTCCAGGGTTCTTCCATGTATACAACCTTCTTTCATGATTCTTAAACCAAGTGTTAGTTATGATTATGTTGTGCTCTGTGCAAAATTCTACCAGGCGGCTTCCTCTTTCATTTCTGTCCCCCAATCCATATTCACCTACTATGTTTCCTTCTCTCCCTTTTCCTGCACTCGAATTCCAGTCACCCATGACTATTAAATTTTCGTCTCCCTTCACAATCTGAATAATTTCTTTTATTTCATCATACATTTCTTCAATTTCTTCGTCATCTGCAGAGCTAGTTGGCATATAAACTTGTACTACTGTAGTAGGTGTGGGCTTCGTATCTATCTTGGCCACAATAATGCGTTCACTATGCTGTTTGTAGTAGCTTACCCGCATTCCTATTTTCCTATTCATTATTAAACCTACTCCTGCATTCCCCCTATTTGATTTTGTGTTTATAACCCTGTAGTCACCTGACCAGAAGTCTTGTTCCTCCTGCCACCGAACTTCACTAATTCCCATTATATCTAACTTCAACCTATCCATTTCCCTTTTTAAATTTTCTAACCTACCTGCCCGATTAAGGGATCTGACATTCCACGCTCCGATCCGTAGAACGCCAGTTGTCTTTCTCCTGATAACGACATCCTCTTGAGTAGTCCCCGCCCGGAGATCCGAATGGGGGACTATTTTACTTCCGGAATATTTTACCCAAGAGGACGCCATCATCATGTAATCATACAGTAAAGCTGCATGCCCTCGGGAAAAATTACGGCTGTAGTTTCCCCTTGCTTTCAGCCGTTCGCAGTACCAGCACAGCAAGGCCGTTTTGGTTATTGTTACAAGGCCAGATCAGTCAATCATCCAGACTGTTGCCCTTGCAACTACTGAAAAGGCTGCCGCCCCTCTTCAGGAACCACACGTTTGTCTGGCCTCTCAACAGATACCCCTCCGTTGTGGTTGCACCTACGGTACGGCTATCTGTATCGCTGAGGCACGCAAGCCTCCCCACCAACGGCAAAGTCCATGGTTCATGGGGGGGCTATGTGGGATATCAGGTATAATATTCACGAATGACATTTCTACCCTCAGTGAAAGTTAGAAAGAATAGCGGGACATGTTAAACGGAATGAGCAGTTTACTTAGCACACGGTATGGATCGAGAGTAAACTGAAGAAACGGGAAGGTAATGAGGAGTAGTAGAAATGAGCTTGGCGATAAACTCAAAACCAAAATTTAGATCTACGAAGTAGAATTTTGTAGCGTTGGATGAAAAATAAAACATTACAGACGGAAAAAGGAAGACATAAAATGCATACTAGCACAAAGAAAAAAAAAGACCCACTAGAACTCAACATAGTATCTAATTTAAGGATGAAATTTTTGAGGATGTTTTTTTCTAGCATAGAATTAAATGGAAGAGAATCATGGACTTCGGGAAAAGCAGAAAAGAAGAGAATCGAAGCATTTGAAATGTGGTGCTATGGAAGGATGTGCAAATTAGGTAGAGTGATAGGACGTGACACGGTTCTTCGCAGAACCGCCAAAGAGAACATCGTTGACAAGAAGAAGGGACGGGGTTACAGTGCATGAGTTAACTCCCCTTGAGGGAGTGTAGACAGTAGAAACTGCAGGGAAAGACAGAGATTGAAGTACGTAGAACAGATTTGTTGCATACAGGAGCTAATCTAAGAGAAGAAATTGGCACAGGAGAGAAATTCGTGTCGGGTCACATCAAACCCGCCAGAATACTGATGACGCAAAAAAAGTCATCACGCTATTCTCAAGAGTAAACGTTTCGAACCCTCTGTTAGGTTTCCCCTCGGATGTCTTAATGAGGTTCCCAAATTTTTATACTATTACTCATCTAGCTGATGCAATTTCTGAGCAGCAAGGCCTGATTATACGAGCAATAAGCTGCGGGTACAAAGTCCCTTGAGAGATTTCAAATATTTATGGTACAGTTAGAGGATTTTGATACTGTTAATCACGTGACTGATGCAGTTTCTGAAGAAGCAAAGTGTGAATAAACAAATATTAAGCAAGGGATACAAAGTCGCTTTAGTAATGTCAGAGAGAAACAGAAACTGAGAGCAGGGAGAAAGGAACCAACTGCACAATCGGACAGTGGAGTAATACACTGATGTGACAAAACTCATGGGACAGCGGTATGCACATATAAAGATGGCGACAGCATCACGTACGCAAGGTATGCAAGGGCAGTGCATTTGCTGAGCTGTCATTTGTACTCATGTGATTCTTGTGAAAAGGTTTCAGACGGGAATTAACAGTTAGAGCTAGGCGCATGGGACATTCCCATTCGGAAACCGTTAGGGAATTCAACATTCCGAGATCCAGAGCGTCAAGAGTGTGCCTAGAATACGAAATTTCGGGCGTTACTTCTCACCACGGACAAATCAGATACCGAAAGCTTTCACTTAACGACTGAGAGGAGAGGAATTTGCTTGAAGTCTTCAGTGCTAACAGACAAGCAACACTGCGTGAAATAAACCAGAAATCATTGTGGGACGTACGATGAACTTATCCGTTGGGGCAGTGCCGTGAAATGTGGCATTAATGGGCTATGACAGCGAACGACTGACGCGAGTGCCTTTGCTAAAAGTACGGCGTCGCGTGCAGCTTCTCTCCTGGCCTTGTGTCCATATCGGTTGGACCTAGACGACGGAATACCGTCTCAGAAAATTCCAGAGCTGATGGTAGGATTCTAGTGTGGGAGAGACCCCACGAAGCCATGGATCTAAGTTGTCAACAATGCACTGTGCAAGCTGGTGGTGGCTCCGTAATGCTGTGAGCTGGGTTTACATGGAATGGACTGGGTCCTCCGATCCAACTGAACCGATCATTGACTGTAAATGGATATGGTCGTTTACTTGGAGACCATTTCAGCCACTCAACGATGGAATTTTTATGGATGAAAGTGCGCCACGTCACCAAACCAAAATTTTTCACAATTTGCTTGAAGAACATTCGAGACAGTTCGAGCGAATGATTTGGGCACCTAGGTCGCCCGACATGAATCCCATAGGACATTCATGGAAAATAATCGTGAGGTCAGTTCGTGCACAAAGTCCTGCACCGGCAACGCTTTCGCAGTTATGGACGGCTGTAGAGGCAGCATGACTCAGTATTTCGGCAGGGGACTTCCAACGACTTGTTGAGTCCATTCCACGTCGTGTTGCAGCAAATGGTTCAAATGGCTCTGAGCACTATGGGACTTAACATCTGAGGTCATCAGTCCCCTAGAACTTAAAACTACTTAAACCTAACCTAACCTAAGGACATCACACACATCCATGCCCGAGGCAGGATTCGAACCTGCGACCGTAGCAGCATCGCGGTTCCGTACCGAAGCGCCTAGAACCTCTCGGCCACTGCGGCCGGCCGTCTTGCAGCACTTCGCCGGGCAAAATCAGGTCCGACACGACATTAGGAGGTATCCCATGACTTTTGTCACGCAAGTGGAAAGGTTGTTGGGTTGCTGAACGAGACGGTACGGCCTGTTTGAGTCAAGATATGTTTATATCGTGAGAGCAAATTGCGGATCATCGACTTGTGGACGTTTCTGGGCTTGTGTAGTAGAAACAATGATTGCAGTCAGATAGGGCAGAATGTTGGTCACGTATTAGGATCAGAGATATTACCTGTATCGAACTTGCAAACTTTATTAGTTGTAACAAGAATCGTTTAGACAGTATTCTGTATTCGCGTTCTATGAAGACAGTTGGCGAGGTGGCTCATACGAGTTGCAGAACGGAAAGAAGTCGAACGACATCGATCGGTAATGACAACCTTTTTGCCGCTGCCAACTTCACTTAGCAGACAGTACCGAGTGTAGTGACACGTGGAATTAACGGCCCTTAAAATATTAAGTGCAGCTGAGTTTGAAATCGCTTTGACGCACTAGAGCCATTGAGTTAAGTGTTTTCCGCTAGCTAACGTTAGCAGCGACCGTAAAGCAGTCGGTATTGATCAAAGACAATCGATTTCTTCTTCTCTAACGTCTTCCATCAGCTATCTCACCGAAAGTCTCCTTAGAGTACGCGTATAGTCTGTAGCAAGTAGAAATTTGCTGCGTACCTGAATCTAGGAGTAGTAGTAGCAGTAATAATAATCGTAGTTGATGCAGTGCCGGAAGATGACTGATGACGGCACAGAAGAGATCAGAGTATAGCGCATAATAAAAACAAATTATGATGTACAATGAGATGAAGGGATCTTTTTCTGAACCAGGAGTGGAGAACCGACTGTGAAAGATGACTGATACCACAAGGAAAATCACAGAGTAGCGTAACTGCGTAACAGTAACGACTGAACTAACGTTGGTGCGGTAGGAACAAAAGTAGAAAAGTATAATAGTTTATTTAGCAAATAACTTCAAAAGAATTTTTAACTCTGCGTTAAACCTTCCTGATTACACTGAGGCACCGAGGTGACAAAAGACATTGGGTACCTCCTAATGTAGCGTCGGATCTCCTTTTGCCGATGTAGAGCCGCAACTCTACGTGAGATGGACTCATTAAGTCGTTGGAAGTCCCCTGCGCAAATACTGCCCCATGCTGCCTCCATAGTCGTCCATAATTGCGGAAGTGTTGGTGATGTTAGGTTTTGTGCATGAACTAACCGCTCGATTATGTACGATAAATGTTCGATGGGACTCATGTCGGACGATATGGATAGCCAAATCATTCGTTCGAATTGTCCAGAATGTTCTTCAAACCAGTCGCAAACAGCTATGGCCCAGTGACATAGCGCATTGTCATCTACAAAAATTCCATCTGCCGACCGAAGTGGCCGTGAGGTTAAAGGCGCTGCAGTCTGGAACCGCAAGACCGCTACGGTCGCAGGTTCGAATCCTGCCTCGGGCATGGATGTTTGTGATGTCCTTAGGTTAGTTAGGTTTAACTAGTTCTAAGTTCTAGGGGACTAATGACCTCAGCAGTTGAGTCCCATAGTGCTCAGAGCCATTTGAACCAATTCCATCTCCTATTTGGGAACATGAAGTCCATGAGTGGCTGCAAATGGTCTCCAGGTAGCCGAACATAACTATTTCCATTCAGAGGACCCAGTCCACTCCATGTAAAAACAGCTCACGCCATAATGGAGCCACCAACAGCTTACACGGTGCCTTGTTGATAATGTGGGTCTATGGCTTGTCGGGGTCTCCGCCACACTCGAACTCAACCATCAACTACTACCAACTGGAATTGGGACGGTTTTCTAGTCGTCTAGGGTCCAACCGACATGGTCTCGAGACCAGAAGAGGTGCCACAGGCGATGTCGTGCTGTTAGCAAAAGCAATCGCGTCGGTTATCTGCTAGCATAGCCCATTAACGCCAAATTTCGCTGCGCCGTCCTAACGGATATGTTCGTCGTACGTCCCACATTGTTTTCTGCAATTATTTCACTCAGAGTTGCTTGTCTTTAAACACTTACAACTCTAAGCAAGCGCCGGTGCTCCCAGTCCTTAAGTGAAAGCCGTTCCCTACTGCGTTGTTCGTGGTAAGACATAACACCTGAAATTTGGTGTCCTCGCCACGATCTTGACATTATGGATCTCGGAGTATTGCAGTCCCTAACGATTTCCGAAATGGACTGTCCAATGAGCTTCAAGTACCATTCCAAGTTCAAAGTCTGTTAATTCCCGTCGAGCGCCCATAACCGCTTCAGAAATCTTTTCACATGAATCAGCTGAGTACAAATGACAGCTCTGCTAATGCACTACCCTCGTGTACCTGGTGTACGCCATACTATCGCCATTAGTACGTTTGCTAACCCATGACTTTTTTTCACATCAGTGTATTTAAATTGTGTGTCGGTCTAGTACTCTAATCCGGTCGTTTGCCACCCGAACGCAATGCTCTTGCCGACTAAACTTCCCAGGAACGACTCACGAACTGACCTGACAGCTGCCACTGACGCAGGATTGCTGGTAAGAACATTACTCGTAAAAAGCAAGCGGCTGAATTCGAGTGGCGGTATGCCACCAAGTTTTAATGTGTCAGGAAATGATAACTGTCAGTACAGACAGGAACAGTCAATTTTTATCACCAACATAAAAAGCTGTAAACAAATGAACAATCAGTCAAAAAAAGATCCTCTGCTAACGCCTATAAGTTATATGGAAACAATGACGCATTTCTGTACCATTGTCCGTCGATTTGTTAGTAGTGCTACAAACATTTCCAGTTTTCAGATACAGTTATTTTTAGGATTCGGAAGAGGTATATTTCTGTAGAAGATATGACAACTAGAAAGAGAGTATGTTTTTGGAGATTAATTTTTTAACGTTTCGCTTTATCATTAAATAGTAGTTTTTACAATTATCTCAAGTTACAAGCTAGTTTTCGGGGCACGAAAGTAATGTACTGATCTCTCCGTCATCACCAGCAACTCAGTTGGATCGCCAGGTTAAGCTCACAGAGAACATCCTTGAACTACATGGTGAACAGACTGCTCTTCAACGCCCAGTCACAATTTGGAGAAGATATTTTCTTCCTCTCGTGCAGAGAATCAGCACACTTGCCAGTGCTGTTAGAAACCGACCGGATCTTGCGTGGCTGTTTAAAGCCAACTGGCGTGGTCGATTGCACGGCATCCTAAATTGTTCTGTCGTAGCATTAATCGGCCATTTGTGTCTCAGGCAATCATTATCATAAAAGCCGTTGGTAACTAACATCACTACAGCTTCCAGGGATTGGTGACGAGAGCAAAGCTTTCCTTTACTGAATGCTGGAATGTCTCCGTAACAGGAAGTTGATGATTTTACTGTAGTGTTTTTGTACTTACTTAAAAGTGCACTTTCCCGCCACGGGGATGGAGGTGGTACGTGCCTCAGTACGGGTAGCGAGGAAGAAGATGAAGTTATGATTATTCCACTTACAAGACGCATGGCATGGTTGAGCTGTGTGTCAATAAGTGTCGTGTGAGCGCTACTCATCCGAACTGAGGAGAAAAATTCCGTAACAGGGTAAAACGGTGCTCTGACACTGGTGATACAGGTGATCTCCATGATGTGCCACAGAGTTTCTGGTGAACCTTATTTCGAATATCGATTTTGGCAGCTGGTCTTAATATATGTTGTTTGTAACTGAGCGCTCTATCAAGCGAAACTTCTAGAGCTTTCGACTTTCTGTCTGAGTAGCCTTCCACCAAAGTACACCGTCAGCTTTTTGTTGGCTACCTTGTTGCTTAGTTGAAACGTTGAGACTTCTGTAAATATGAGCAGAGTTTAGGGAATGAAAAGAAATTTCGTAAAATAGTGAACGTGATTAAAGCAGGTAACTTAATGTTACATCATCTCCTTGTTAGATGAACTTTGCTACTCATTATTAGTTTTATTTTGAAGAGAATGTAGAAACTAGTTATCGGAATGGGACCAATATGGTGTGTGTCTCAAACATTGATTTAGTGCGTTATACTAACAGCAGTCACGGTTTCCCTAAGACTTCACTTATTAAAAATTAGGCATGTAGATCAAACTAACAATTATGACAATGGTTAAGCGATTTTGGGTATCGTTCTTTTGAATTTATCAGAAGCCAATTTTAAGTGGATTATTACGGTGAAATCATAGTAACGCAAAATGGAAGTTTCTGCTCGAAGTATGCGGGAAGGTGATTATGAGCTTTCCGATAAGTAAAGGAGCATAGAAATTTCAAGAAAATGCCTTCGCAAATTAGTTAGTCGGAGTTAGTGATTCTTTTTTTTTTGTGATGATGCTATGGACCTGCTCACCCAACTCAGTCGAGAATCTCTAAAATAAAACACAAAACTCAATCACTGAAACTGAAAAACAGCTAGGTGTTCCAGTTCCTGGCTTATTTGTATTTAAGCTGGTGCAGTTTTTGAAGTGTGCATGTTGCGCAGTTCGACCAGCGGCCCAACCCGTACTCAGAGGACCACGGGCTGGTGTTCCGGTCGTTCGTGCACCTCTTCAAGCTGCTGCAGGAGCGCCGCGACTGTCACTTCGTTCTCAAGGCTTCCTTCCTCGAGATATACAACGAAAAGGTACGTCGCAGATCCCTATAGGCTCTGAAGCCGAGCGATGTTAGTTGTCGCTAACTCTGCTTGTTCATTACCTTAAAACGTAGTAATGTAACTTCTGTATGTAACTAACACAACTATCTTGTCACAACAAGTTATTGGCAGTTTCCTCTCTAGTGTCTGTGCGTGTGTTTTTCTTTTGCACTCTACTGGAGCTCTTAGGAATACGTGTTTGTTGGACTGTGCTGTAAAGAGAAAGAGACCATGTTAGCTGTACAAAAGAATGGTGGGTCTCGCGATTTCGATAATATTTTCTCAACACTTGACTGTGTTTGTAGTACTGGAATAGGAAGCGCTTGAACACAGCTTCTGGTTGGAATACTTTGTCAAGGTGGCTAATTTCCGTGGGAAACTGGCCTAGTCGCACAATCTCACACCCAGAAAAACCTCACAGAAAAACTTCCACTTTTAAGAGATTCACATTTCTGCACTCCCCGGATGACCAGCATTGGCGAATATGGCAGCGACCTGGAGGGATGTCCTACTCTTCCATTGTCTTGGACAGGAACGAGGCTGTTACTCCCGGTGTCATGGCGTGGGGAGCCGTTGGGCAGGACAACATGTCACTGCTGATGTGTGTCTGAGGACTCTGATTGGGCAGGACAACATGTCACTGCTGATGTGTGTCTGAGGACTCTGACGGCACAACGCTACGTCGCGGACATCCTGCGTCCTCATGAGTTACCTTTCACGTGACAGTATCGTTGTGCCACTTTTCAACGGGTCAATGATCATCCACAAACGGCACGTGTCTCTATGAACAGTCTGCGCGATGCTGAAGTAATCCTGTAGCCAATAGGATCCTCAGACCAGGGCCCTGTAGATGTGTGGGACCAGCTCGGACGTCGACTCCTGCCAGTGCCAGTACTCAAGATATTGAGGAGCGATTACAACAGTAGTGGACCAGATTTCCTCAGGAGGGGGTGCACCGGATTTATGATATCCTTCCCAACCAAATCAGTGCCTGCATCCACGGCAGAGTGGATGCAACGTCAAACTGATATACGCGCTTGTTGTGTTGAATCATATTATTTTTTCGTTCTTTTCTTTTCTTGTATGTAAGCTGTATGTAAACTGAATGGGTTACAAACAACGACAAAGATAAATTAACGAGTTCGTTTGTGGCAAGGATAATGTTCTGATACATCTCTATGAAGCAAAATAATAAATACGCTCTTCAATTTATTAATTCCTGTATCTACACCCGTTTGTTTCTATAAGTGGTAGCGTGCGGACGTATGCGTGATGACGTATCCGTCGTACCAGCATTGTTAAAAAAAAATGTGTACCTCAACCGTACATTAAAAGTGTTAGAAAAAGTTTTTAGAAAGGCAAAGTTCATTCGCACATTTGGGAGTCCATCTCTGTCTGTTCATCATTTCGCCCGCCGCCGAGATCCTGGAGGTTCGGAGCAAACAGGAGGAATTTCTTCATCGGCATTGTCATAATCAAGACTACACACAGTGGAATTAATGTGAAGCAGTACGAATATTGACCTAGAATGTATTGATATTGAAGGTCTGTTGGTATTGGTATCAGGACTGAGCCATCAGCAGCTGCTGCTATCATCACATTGATACTTGATTTAGAACTATCCACTATCCTTTCAGGAGGTCTTGTTCCTCGCTTCACTGTTACTTTCACTTGTCCAGGATCGTCACAAAAGTTTGTCTCGTAGTAGTTTATAATGTTGGAGGGAGGGACACCACTCAAGATCACTTCAATGTTTTAAAATTAATCAGTCACTGTTTCCCGGGTAACTGGTGCCTTTCTTTAAACTGTTCTTGCCAACCAATTTTTCCCATTATTCAAGCAATTATTATTTCCATTTTCCACCTGCCCACATATATCACCATTCATTATACTCCAATTTTCTCTAGAAATCTGAGTTAATTTTGTAATGACTGCAACAGCGTCACATACCGTCTCAATACTGAAATTTCGTTTCCTCCTCGCCTGCTGGGGGCTTCACTTTTTATTTTCAGGCAGTGTATATCGCCAATATATCGATATCTGTACTCACGCAGCCGCCGTAGTGTGTGTGGAAGAGGGTACACGGTATGCCTGAACAAACGCTTAACGAAGCGCGTAGCTCTCAACACAGCGAAAATCTGTGGTATCCGCGGAGAGGCAACGATGATAACACTTTTATTATTAAAACAAAGATAACAAATTGTAAAATTCCTTTTTTAACATATCTGCATCTCTCCGGGCTGAGGTAAACAAATATAGAGGCAAAAGACAGCAAATCAGATCATCTCGAAATTCGTCGAAAACTGTTAGTGATGTTTCAGTTAGAGTGGCAGGAAGCGCCTTTACACAAACTGCGAAGACGTTTTCCCAGCAGACTGGAAAGGTGCGGAAGGGGACCCCTGTGTTTTACTGCCATTGTAACTGCGAAACTGTGAGCTACACTGCTGTAAAGGTCGTAAATGAAGGAACAAAGCGAGTAAGTACATTAGAAGGATCGATAGAGCTGTTACAACTACGATAATTTCTCCGGGATATAGGCATTTTGCAGTGTCTGTTCGGCGCTGAACGGCGTATTGTGTAACAGCTGTCTTTTGTGACTCCGTAAAACAGCACTGTTATGTTTCTCGTACCCTGAGACCCATCACCACCTAGAATTACGCGGCTGGGTAACCAGCGCCTATAGAACGGCCCAATGTAAGCATCAGAATATTTTCCTTCTACAGAGAAGCTACACCGAAAACGTACCAGAGTCATTGTAGTAAGTTTTTTATTGGTGTTTAATCTACGTACAATGCAGCCAAGGCTTACGTAAGTGGTAATTGTCAGATCTGATATTTACAGAAAAATTTATTAGTACTTGATACAGAATATATCTGTGCAAATACACTTAATTACATGTGGAGGAAAAATTCCATGATGGTTGTGTGAGTCGTATTTTTTGATGTGAGGATGGTTGTAGCACTAATGGGAAGCCGATGATTCCACTTTCTCGATCCCTTATGCCTAAAAAATTCTCCAAAGATACATTCATGACCCTGATTCCTAATGATCGGATTCGGTAAACATCAACTTTTGTCCATGACATGAGTACGATCGGGGCATATCTACCCAGCACATTTACATACCACGGAAGTACTATATTCTGATAAATGTGGTCAGAATTACAGTGATGAGTCTGATATAAACGACGACATACTACAATGTACGATGTTCAGTCAACAGAGTATACAGTTCAGCAAGAGGTTAATATCACTCTCCCTATGAGCGTCGTCTGACTTACACAGTTTTCAAGGGGAAAGATGCCACAGAGTCGAAAAGTTACTAAAAGAGTCAGGAATACACATTTGAGATGTGCACGGGCATAGTTTATTTACGAATAACGTTTCTATACGAGACTGTGGACACCAACCAAGTGATGCATATGTGTTAATAAACAATGTTGATTTATTCAATAGTGTTGATTCCTTGTTTTTCCATCGAAACAGTTTACGATTGTCGGAGTTTTATAATTGTCAGGTTTGTATTTCAAGTTCCTCGGTGCTTCTCTAATAGTTTTCCCCTTCATGCTTGGCAACCTCGTTGCTGACTACTGACGTCAACCAGCATCTACAAGGGTGTGCCGAAAACTAAAGTTTTCGAATTTTTTATATGGAAACTCGTAAATCTTTCGAATAAAAGAAATGTTATTAACATTCTACATCTTTATTCTTCGTTTCTTCATATTTATTGCTCAAAATAGTCACACTGGCGATGAACGCATTTCTCCTAACGAAAGACCAGTTTGTTGATACTGTCACTGTACACTGCTTGATTTTGTTGTCGGAACCACAGCCTTACCTCTACTTGCAGCACCTCACCACTAGCAAAGTAAAGACCTTGAAGGGTGTTCTTTAACTTTTCGAAAAAGATGAAAATCGGATGGGGCCAAGTCTGGGCAGTATGCAGGATGATCGATGACAGTGAACAGACGTCGCATGGCCTGTGTGTGGTCTGTGACTGTAATGCTGAAGGGGAGGGTGCGCCATATGTGAACGAACACTTCGAACTCGTTTACAGCCCGCTGTTTCTCACGCACCAACATTCTTACATTACACACCGCCATGTTGTACGCTACATTCCGCAACCGTTTAGAGGCGGTAGGTTGGAAATATGTAGACATGATGAGAAAAGTATAATAACGTTTCTTTTATTTAAAAAGCTTTAAGAGATTTTACATAAAAAATTCGGAGGCATTACTTTTCATCACGCCCTCATAGTATCAAATCTGCTCTTCCCTCTGTTCCCGCTAATGAAACCTCCAATTGCCTGTATTAGATGGCCGTCTCGTCTCAGATTATCTCCTCTCCTGTTTAGATTCCTGTTCTTCACTAACAACTACTTCTTCCGATCTCCTCCAACTCTTCTTAGCACCTCCTCATTCCTATCAGTCCAGCTGGCCTCCATTCTGCGCCATGTCTACATTTCAGAAGCTTCAATTCTTCTCTCGTCCTCCTTTCTGAATATTCGCGCTTCTACTCCGTGCATTATTATAACTGTGTCAGCCCCCCGGTAGCTGCGTGGTCAGCGCGACAGAATGTCAATCCTAAGGGCCCGGGTTCGATTCACGGCTGGGTCGGAGATTTTCTCCGCTCAGGAACTGGGTGTTGTGTTGTCCTAATCATCATCATTTCATCCCCATCGACGCGCAAGTCGCCGAAATGGCGTCAAATCGAAAGACTTGCACCCGGCGAACGGTCTACCCGATGGCAGGCCATAATCACAAGACATTTTTTTTATTATAACTGTGTAATGTTTATTTTATTTTACTTAATTTTTTAACGCTCTAAAGACATGAAATTCTTTTCATAGTTGTCAGTGTACTGTGATGATAGCCTTACGGCAAGAAGCGCTAAAGACTGAGCTGGGAAAAAAATTACCCTGTTTTTCGTCTCTGAAACATCGGAGTGGTTTCCTGCGAAATCACTCCTTCCTTAGTTTGCGCCATAACCAGATGCACGCGCATGGTGGTCGATTTAGTGTCACACTCAAGTTGTTGCAACGAAAGGCAGTTGTCTGGCACAAGTTGGGAGACTCGCCACATCGCTTCCTAAGACTTTGTGCGTTGGAGGGAAGTCATAAAGCTTTAATTATCACCTCGAACATATAAAGTTACGTGATTAGTGTTCTGTTTGTTTGTCAGTACACGTCTGCAGATCTGGCACACTCCCGCGCCGCAGTACCGTACAACGCCTCTAGAGAGACCAAAACAATATGCACCCCTCATCTCCATTTTATTAATGGACTGCAATATTTTGTTTGCTTTCTCTATTAATGTATTAAGGCACTCTGACGTTTGATTTCAATGTTTACCTTCTAACGTACCTATACTCTACGGTGCATACAAGGTTTTATGTGACACACGTACCTAACATTCCGCTGTTAAGGAAACAAGGCGCCGAATCCGAAGATCAGCATTTATCCATGGAAAATAGATAGTCAAAGCATGATCGGTATCGCAAAGGTGAGTCAAAACATGATCGGTATCGCACGGGTGTTTGTTACTTCTTACAAAGACGATCGAAATAAGAAAAATTGTAATAAATTAAAATCTCACTGTAGTTAGCCGTAATTTAACATTTCAGAATTTATGTAAATGAATTTAGATTGCAGGATTAGACGGTACCCAGATCCAAAAACGAGCAAAAGTTTCAATTTAGTAAATGACTGTAACGTCTTTCAAATCAGGTAAATACCACGTGAGAAACACAAAGCTGTAAGTGGACAAAATGCACACGCGCTAACTTACATGTAAAAGACATGTGTGACACGAAAAGACGTTAATTTGTAATGCAATGATTTTAGTTATCTTATTGATCACCAATAATAAGCAATGACTTGCAACACTTTAAGAAAACTGTACTGCGTTACCTTAACTCACGATAATGTAATCTGTTTAAAATATCCTGAATCGTTACAAAAACTGTTTATCATTCTTTCCTTATTACTCTGCAAATGATTGCATCTCAGAATAATGCAGTAATAACGTTCATTAATGGCAACAACTATTTCTCGGTAGAGATGTCAGTTACACGTACACACATATCATCTACAAAATGCAACATAAAATTCTAAAACTGCTTTGGCTACAAGAAACTCAGTATATTTTTGTCACAGAAAATAAATTTCTCTTTAAGTCACTTTTAATTTTAACTGACTGTCTGCAGTAATAGTATAATACTTTATGACGAACTATAGTTACTACTGCCTTTTATTACAATAATCCCTCGATTGAAAATGAATTGTAATTTTAATTAGATTTATGATATTTTGATTATTTCTTTCACCTGCGACTTTCTCGGAATTTATAATCAAAGGGCAAGACCCTGCTGATGGCTAACGACTCGGGTCAATGAAGTTTCGACAAGTTTGTTCTTTGATTAAACACACTATAATGTTGCAAGACGTTACTAAAACGCTGGCAT
This sequence comes from Schistocerca americana, assembly GCF_021461395.2. NCBI lineage: Eukaryota > Metazoa > Arthropoda > Insecta > Orthoptera > Acrididae > Schistocerca > Schistocerca americana. The sequence continues at coordinate 416,039,876 of NC_060119.1, forward strand.
GCCTATTACTCAGCTACAAAAATACTGACTGGATCTTACTTTGCCATGCGTTGCTTCTGGTGCGAAGTAGTGCTTATTATGAGATACATTATTAGGAACGGGCTCTTCTAGATTAGAGACCAGTTTGGATAATGGTTCAAATGGCTCCAAGCACTATGGGACTTAACATCTGAGGTCATCAGTCCCCTGGGCTTAGAAATACTTAAACCTAACTAACCTAAGGACATCACATACATCAATGCCCGAGGCAGGATCGAACCTGCGACAGTAGCAGCCGCGTGGTTCCGGACTGAAGCGCCTAGAACCGCTCGGCCACCGAAGCCGGCCAGCTTGGATAGATATGGGTCACACAGTCTTCTTCATTACTTCCAAAATCTTCTTGCGACCATATACTGAGCCCATATACTTTCTCGCCCGCTTACAATTTGCCGGGCCACATATTAAAATAACATTTTGACGGAAAACATACTGGCACTTGCGCGCCAACACATACTTCTATTCGTAACTATTTCTCTGCCTTCACCTCTACCACTGCGCGCAATCGCGCCAACGATTGCACGAAAGACAGCCTCTGCGCTTTATACAATAGAAACTTCCGTGGCATGGTCAGTGTGTTTACAACAATGATTTGACATAAATAAATTTACTTATCCTATCAACATACATTGCATTTTATATAGAATAATTGTAGACAAAATTCTTTAATACATATATTTACGAAAAATGGTTACACCAACGGCGACATGGTCGCATATACAAACAGTGATCCAATACTGTCAAATGTTTTTTATTCCAGTCTTTGATCACAATATGAATTCTTTAGACGATGACCGGTTTCAGTCCTTAATGACCATTGCAGTGGCAATAATGACTGTGTGGACGATGTGACCTACTCTACACCTTTTATTGGATCTATATGACGATGCTGTGCTGAATATATTTTTATGTTTCGACGATGCCGTTATGGGCTTATCTCTTTAGGACATGGTGTAAAAAGGATCTGAGGATGATCATTACGGACTGAAACCGGTCATCGTCTAAAGAATTCATACTGTGATCAAAGACTGGAATAAAAAACATTTAAAAATGGTTACGTTTCGTTAAAATAGCGGTTCAGTCCTCGGATATCACGATTCTCCTACGCTGTAACACTGTCGCCGTCCGTGCGCGAGTAGTAGCTTTATAGTGACAGTGATTGTTATCTAAAGTGTTTGTTTGAACTTTCACACATTTCGTGACGGCCTTAAAAAATTACGCGTAATCGATTGTGGGCGGTCACCTAGGCAACGACAACGCCACCGCGGCCTGCGACGGTTGCCGACTATCTGATGACCCTCTGGCGACTTGGTCGCAACTCTCTGGCTTCGAGTCCACCCCAGACCCATAGGACGCCGTCTCTGAAATGGCGCCTCACTTCCCGCAGTAGGCTACATCCAAGCATCTGTGCCCGTCGACAAAACACCATCAATACCCGTCGACAAAATTTCGAGCTCTACAATTACGTTTGAAAATCTGCTCATTAGGTTGCATGCTGACTGTTAGTGCGGCCGTGGTGGTCTAGTGGTATAGCAATAGACGCTATCCGTGGAGGTCCCGGTTCAATCCCGGATCGTTCACGGGTGTAAAAGGTCGTCGGGGCATTGGGCTCGATATCCGCCCCCGCCTAGCGCCGCAGTGACAAAGCCAGTACTGTACCTACAGTCACGCCAATATCGTAATCACTGGGTCGTGCTTCAGACTTTAACTTTACCTTAACTGACTGCAGTTGCTTAAGTATACCAAGTGTGGCCTTCTATTTGTTCCCGTTCCCTCTGTATAACTTCATAGTTCACCACTGTTTGTCTTGTTTCGCTAACATAATAGTCTCTTATGCAAACGTATGGGAAGTGGAAATGGAAATTGTTCCCAGTGCCAAATCTCAGATATGTCATGAGGATCAGAAAATAATGCACGTGTTTTTGCACGTAACTTATTTGAATCCAAAAATCTGGGAAGATATTCTGATATCAGAGAAGTGAGCTAGCCACCTCATCACTGAAAAAAAAGAAGACAAAACAAATTAGGCAATACGAGGAAACTGACTGGTTCTAAGTGCCACTAAGAAAGATTTTGTTTCAAGTGTCATTAACAGAGACGGACTACGTTTTATTTGTGATAAAACCAGTACAGAAATACAGCAGTAATATTTTACCTGGTAGAACTGTAATTAACAATAACCATTTCTCGTTTCTTTTACATCTTTTAAATGAATAGCAAATTACATTCAATAAAAAAAGTCTCTCAGGGTTTTCTGTTTGTTACATAACACCGTTCTTGTTATCAGATGTTGTGAAATCTACTGTAAAATTCCCTGTGTTGTTGAGAAAGAAGTGGAACGTAGTCAAAAATCTTTGTTTTGCAAGTGACGAACATGGCTGGTCTTTTAGATGAAGTTCGGCATCTGCCATGGTCTTTTCTCTTTTGATACATCGACATTTTTTCCGTTCTTCTGTTTCAGAGCTAGAATTTTTAGTAGGTATTTGAGATGAATGAGAATGAGATACTTTGATCATACTGCATCTGTATATCTTACACGCCTGCAATGATAACAGTATTGCAGCAGCATCTTTAAAATGAAATAAGTCAGTTGTATGCATTGGAGTTACATGGAATGTGTTCATAACTTTAGTTGAATCAACAGTCTTACGTAAATATTTCGGAACAAATGCCCTGCTTACATTTCTTCGCTTGTCTATAATTGCAAAATATCGACACAGCTCGAAAAGCTCCCTACCAAAACTGGCATTATCTCTTCAGACCATCCCAGGCTAAATGGAGCAGAGCTTCAAGCATGGCGCGTAAATGCCAGAGAGATGCACTGCTTGGAACAAAGACCATGAGTATCTCGAACACTGTCTCCATGATTTGACACATGTAAAAAATTTAGACATGCAACAGAGTATCAAGAAAACAGTAGCACTGAAAACGCGTTTTACGAAGGAAATGACACTTAGAACGTTTTCCATTTCCTTTCCACTTTTCATTTGTTGCTTGCTGTTTTGGACATCAACGTAAGGTTGGTGCGATGCCTCTCTCCCTTCCTGCCGCTACCATACCAGCACAGCTCCTGCATTTCATACCATCGACGACCTGTCGTATGTTCTCCTACCTAGGTCCGTCACTGAGATTCTTTCCCTGTGTCTACCTTTCAGCTAACGTTCTCTCGTCGATTCGTTGCATGATATCTTCATTCCTTATTTCATCCGTCCATTCTCAAAACCCTCCTTAGCTGTATAAGGCATTTGGTTGTATAACGGCTCTCTCAATACCAGCTCCTTCATTAGCTTATCGCCTCCACTTCTTTTTCACACGGTCTCACAATTTCATAAACTGAAGTTTAGCTAAGGCCCTGCTACAAGACGACTGGTAAATTTGAAATATCACATAAACTAATTAAATACTATCAATAACATTCTTCTTTGTCTTTGACCCCATTGTCAATGTGTAAAACGTCCAACATTTCGACCACTATTGCAGGTAGTCTTCCTCAGACTGTTTCTTTTGCTTTTGCTTTTGCACCCTGAGGAAGGCCACTTGCAATAGTGGCCGAAACATTGGAAGTTTAACGCATTGACAATGCGGTCACAATCCAGAAGAATTTTACTGACTGCGACAACGGCTGTGGAAACCTACACTTGAAATATAAACACTGTCTAAGAAGGTGGCCACTAGCCCTTACTTCTAAAAAGACAAAAGTTCTGCATCTCTTAATGTCCAAATCAGAGCAACAAATCAACATTCTTAATAGCTGCAGGTAGTCAGCACACTCATTGATAACTCATGGTGACACTTCCGTATCGTGAGGTACAATAAAACATTTGTTGACATTTAATTTAAATAAATTTATTAGATGAAGCGTATGGATACATACTGTTCTCCAAATAACACAGACAACAAAAGGGCAATGCAAAAAATCCTAATAACGCTATCCTTCTATATTTACGTTCAACTTCATATACCTGCAGTCATTTACTGCACGTACTGATAAAAAGATCTTAGAAATAGTACACAGATAAATTAATGGCAAATATCTATGTAGCTATGGAGTAGTCAGGGCACGTCCTTGCTGAATAAGATCACAGCCTAGAGACAAGTTCTGTCCAGCGGCTTTAGCGACTGGCGTCCGCAATGCATTCAGCTGCTCGATTTCGAATTAAGCCAGTAGGAGTTCATCAGATCCTCGGCCACAAATAAGACCACTTCCTCCTGTTGCAAAATATTTATACAATATTCATACAATATACATTCCCCTGTAATAGGACCCTTTTTTTACGTGTTATTACTTTAATCGCTCACTGCATTAATAATGTAGGATCGCTATTTCAAACTACGTCGCTTCTCACGGTTTCTCGGTTCATTCAATATCTTCATTTCGTCAAGGATAGGGAGGGGGGGGGGGGCTGGAAAAATGGTACCCGTCCTGTGACGGTGCCGATGAGGATAATAAAAAAGGCACCAAGTCGTAGCCGGTATGTGCTAGTCTAGCGGTGCAGCTTCTTCTGGATACCCCCCTCCCTGCGCCCTCTCCCGCTCCGCCGCCTCAGGCGCCAGATGCCACAGCTGGCTTTACGCGCTCAAAGAACAGCCCCCAGATTGCAGTGCTCTTGCGAATTTCACCATCTCATTACCCTACATCCATTAACAACACATTTCAGAAGCCTGTTCAAATGGTTCAAATGGCTCTGAGCACTATGGGACTTAAGTGCTGAGGTCATCAGTCTCCTAGGACTTAGAACTACTTAAACCTAATTAACCTAAGGACATCACACACATCCATGCCCGAGGTAGGATTCGAACCGGCGACCGTATCGGTCGCCCGGTTCCAGACTGTAGCGCCCAGAACCGCTCGGCCACTCCGGCCGGCCAAGAGGCCTGTAATCGTTTCATATTTGTCTTCCGCAATCATATCGCGCATCCATAGAGAGTTTTAATACAAATGCAACGGATTCTCTAATCCGCAATTCCTGTCCATAGATTTCTCTTGTCGTCATTACTTACAGTTGCAGGTCTACTGGTCAATTTTTGTTTGTTTGTTTGACGTGACTTTATGAAAAACGATCAAAAACTTTAAGTAATGTTAAATTATTATTGTTCAGTACTAACAACAAAGGCATCTTGCACCCAGCGGAGTTAGTGTTGCCAACATCCACTTTCAGCAGCTATTGCTTCTCTTGATCCCATTTCCTGGCGTCAGACAACCTCTACGTCAGAATTACGACGTGTCTTATAACCCAAATAAAGTTCCATATAATTATAAGCTATGCTTATCGCTAGTTACGTGAATAATTCAGTGCATCTAAATGTCATTTGGAGTCATTCGCAAATTCCCACTTCTGTTCGCATGCAAATCGTGTTTATAATATACTGATTGAACCAGGCTGAAACGAGTTTGGAATAGCTAAACAGACTAAAATATAAGTCAGTTGAAAAATACAGAAATAAAAATAAATAGAACGTTATTGTGATGGATACGAAACGACATCAGTCGGTCAGAGGATTGCGAAAGTGAAATTTTATTTTGCCTAGGCAAAGTATCACGACAGTTATCGAGGTATTAACAGTGATCAAAATGTAACTTCTTAAGTAAAACTAATTATCAGAATCGAGATATTTTGACCTAGTACTTCAATTGAAATACTTTAATTGCTTTCAAAGGCTTTTCTAAAAAAATGTCAAAATTAGGACGAGCAGTGTTCTCATATGCGACTCTGCAGAGGTGAGTTGACGAAAGCTATCTCCAGCCTATCATGCCCCTGCAAATAAGATGTGGTTCTGACTTCTAATAAATGCTGGTAAAGCTGGGGACAATTTCTAAAAGAAAAACCAAATACTAAAACTTCAACCATACTAAGAGAGCTGCTTGTGTAAAAAACAGTAAGAAGATCGACACGGAAAGAGATGGATAATTTCAAGTAATTTTATGTAGTGGCCGAAAATTGCCGTTATATTACATCAGAACCTACTTTTATTAAGTAAAATTTTAAGCCGCACTTTCAAAGGAGTTTTTATCTGAAACAGTCGATTTGTAATAGAACTAAAGGTCGCACTCGATTTTGGATCAATGAAAAGAGCTTCGAGTTCGATTGAATTATATCACACTGTTCCCAAAATCACGGTGAGGGGTATGGAATTAGAATCAGTCATATAACAAGAACACCAACGAAGACATAGAGATGAGGGCGCAGTAAGTGAGTATGAATCAGGAAGTGAATATTGCAGATTTTAGTTTCGAGCTAAATTTTATTCTTATAAGGACGAGATCGCCCATAACAGGTAGAAATCTGCTGTTGCTAAAATAGTTATACATAAGATTTTGGCTTATGAATAATAGTCTGTCTGACATCACTTTAATTCAGATTTCTATCATTCTGTCCCTTCTTATTGTCCGTGTTTACATTGTACACCTTTTCGTGCCGATTCTGCGCAGAACATCATCATTTCTTACCTCGTCAATCCACCTAATTTTCAACATTCTTCTGTAGTAGCACATCTCAAACGCTTCAATTCTCTTCTGTCCCGCTTTTCCCATGTGCATGATTCACTACCATAAAACGCTGTGCTCCAAACGTACTCTCTCAGCACTTTCTTCCACAGATTAAAGAAGGTTTTTAATATTAAACGCGTTTCTTATGGCAAGAAATGCCTTCTTTGCTCGTGCCAGTTTGCTTTTTATATCACCTTGCTTCGTCTGCCGTATGTTATTTCGCTTCCAAGGTAACAGAATTCCTTCACTCCGTGTGCTGCTTGGTCCCCAATTTTTATGTTAACTTTATCTCTAAAATCATTTTTGCTACTCCTCATTACTTTCGTCAATCCATATTCTGCACTCATACCATTTAACACGTCCTTTAATTATTCTTCACTTTATCATTGATATTCTTTCACCTTGAATTTTAATCCAACCTTTCTTTTATTTCCGTGTTTGCTCCTTCGATGTACAGATTGAACAGCTATGGCGAAGAACTACATCTCTGTCTTACACCTCTTTTAATATCAACACTTGGTTCTTTCTCATCCATTCTTATTATTACCTCTTGGTTCTTGTATATATCTGTATTGTGTATTACCCGTCTTTCCTACAGAATACTCCTATTTTTCTCAGAACTTAGAACATGTTGCACCATTTTATTTGTCTAACGTTTTTTCTTGTTACACAGATCCTGTTAAAACTCTTGATGTTTTTCCATTCTTGCTTCCATTATCAATTGCAACGTCATGACTGCCTTTCTAGTGCCGAAATCCAAACTAATCGTCGTCTAACAGATCCTCAATTTTCTTTTCCATTCTTCTGTATATTATTCTCGTCAGCAACTTAGATGTCGCGCTGATTGTGTGACACTTCACGCACTTCTCTTCCTTTGCTATCTTGGGGATTTGTGGATGATATATTTTCGAATGTCTGATGGTAGGTCTCCAGTTGTAAACAATCTACACAAGGACTTGAACAATCGGTTGCATTCCATTTCCCGAACAATGCCAGAAATTCCACATGAATGTTATGTATCCCTTCGGGTCGCAAGTCTTCAAAGCTACACTCCTGGAAATTGAAATAAGAACACCGTGAATTCATTGTCCCAGGAAGGGGAAACTTTATTGACACATTCCTGGGGTCAGATACATCACATGATCACACTGACAGAACCACAGGCACATAGACACAGGCAACAGAGCATGCGCAATGTCGGCACTAGTACAGTGTATATCCACCTTTCGCAGCAATGCAGGCTGCTATTCTCCCATGGAGACGATCGTAGACATGCTGGATGTAGTCCTGTGAAACGGCTTGCCATGCCATTTCCACCTGGCGCCTCAGTTGGACCAGCGTTCGTGCTGGACGTGCAGACCGCGTGAGACGACGCTTCATCCAGTCCCAAACATGCTCAATGGGGGACAGATCCGGAGATATTGCTGGCCAGGGTAGTTGACTTACACCTTCTAGAGCACGTTGGGTGGCACGGGATACATGCGGACGTGCATTGTCCTGTTGGAACAGCAAGTTCCCTTGCCGGTCTAGGAATGGTAGAACGATGGGTTCGATGACGGTTTGGATGTACCGTGCACTATTCAGTGTCCCCTCGACGATCACCAGTGGTGTACGGCCAGTGTAGGAGATCGCTCCCCACACCATGATGCCGGGTGTTGGCCCTGTGTGCCTCGGTCGTATGCAGTCCTGATTGTGGCGCTCACCTGCACGGCGCCAAACACGCATACGACCATCATTGGCACCAAGGCAGAAGCGACTCTCATCGCTGAAGACGACACGTCTCCATTCGTCCCTCCATTCACGCCTGTCGCGACACCACTGGAGGCGGGCTGCACGATGTTGGGGCGTGAGCGGAAGACGGCCTAACGGTGTGCGGGACCGTAGCCCAGCTTCATGGAGACGGTTGCGAATGGTCCTCGCCGATACCCCAGGAGCAACAGTGTCCCTAATTTGCTGGGAAGTGGCGGTGCGGTCCCCTAGGGCACTGCGTAGGATCCTACGGTCTTGGCGTGCATCCGTGCGTCGCTGCGGTCCGGTCCCAGGTCGACGGGCACGTGCACCTTCCGCCGACCACTGGCGACAACATCGATGTACTGTGGAGACCTCACGCCCCACGTGTTGAGCAATTCGGCGGTACGTCCACCCGGCCTCCCGCATGCCCACTATACGCCCTCGCTCAAAGTCCGTCAACTGCACATACGGTTCACGTCCACGCTGTCGCGGCATGCTACCAGTGTTAAAGACTGCGATGGAGCTCCGTATGCCACGGCAAACTGGCTGACACTGACGGCGGCGGTGCACAAATGCTGCGCAGCTAGCGCCATTCGACGGCCAACACCGCGGTTCCTGGTGTGTCCGCTGTGCCGTGCTTGTGATCATTGCTTGTACAGCCCTCTCGCAGTGTCCGGAGCAAGTATGGTGGGTCTGACACACCGGTGTCAATGTGTTCTTTTTTCCATTTCCAGGAGTGTATATTAAACTGTAATATTGGATCCCCTGTCTTCCAAACTGACTCTCATTTTTACCTGTCACATCATTGGACAAGTTCTCACTCTCATAGAGGACTTCAATGCACTCTTTCCACCTGTTCGTTCTCTCCTCTGCGCTTAACAGTAGAATTTCCGTTGCACACTTAATGTTAACGTCCTTGCTTTTAATTTCATGGAAATTTGTTTTCACTTTTCTGTGTATACGCTCATTTAGTTTTTCTAACGATAATTTCCTTTTCGGTTTCTGCACCTTTTTGTTGCCGCCCTTAGCTTCCCTGCACTTCTTATTTATATATTTGATTCCTGTGTGACATATTTCTGTATTCCTTAATATCCCTGAACGTTCTGGTAGTTTATTCTTCCATTACCCAAGTTTTCTTCGCCGTTACTTTGCTTCTACCTGTCTTTGTCTTCCCAGCTTCTATGATTACCCTTTTTAGAAATATCAGTTCTTCTTTATCTTAACAGCCTACTGTGATATTCATTATCGTAGGATCAATAGCCTCATAGAATTTAAAACGCATCTTATGATCCTTCAGTACTTCAGTATCTCACTTCATTGCGCGTCGAGTCCTCCAGACAAGTCTCTTATTTTTCAGCTCAAACTTCATCAGTGCAGTTAACCACCTACTAGCAGATTTCTGACTGTCTTCCGAGTTCGAACGTTGCTTGTAACTCTGCGCTGAAGCTTTTCTGTCAAACAGTTATCGCGACCATAGAATTATGGATATGTGTGGTGTCTGCTCTGCCGGAAATCCCTATAAAGCTTCTGGTGTAATAAAACTAAAGGTTGTTCTTACCTGAGGATAACAGTTCAACATCAATGCAATAATAAAGTCTAAACCTGAAGCGGAGTGCGCTGTCTGACCTAGTTGCGTAGTGCTGATGCAGGCTAAGTCCGTATAGTCCTTGAATAATGCATTAGCAATGCCTTGGACGGTTGGACGCAACATACGAGAATGTGAGGTCCGACTGACATATGTTGTTCTTCGACGAGTGGAACTCTGATTTTGGAACTGCTCTTGGCCCAAAGAACAGAAGCTCCCAATGTCGACTGATTAGAGAGCAGTAGGTAGGCGTCCTATAATGCCGTGCGGACTAATACCAGGAAATCGTGCCAGTGTCACGTGGCTCGCAAAGGCTAGCTAGTACTGGCGATAACGGCGCGATATCCGCAAATGTGGCGCCACCAGACACTACAATGGCTGCTGCAGGCTTAATGTGCTGCGGTGAAGTTTGCAAGCGCCTACAAACTCTGCAACCGCGGCACACTGCTGTGTGGTTGGTATCTGGATCGAAAGGCGCCAGCAACGAGTAGCACAGGTAGTAAGTAACAGGTTTTTTTTTTTTCATCAGTCTCCTGACCGGTTTGATGCAGCACGCCACGATCCCCTTCTGTGCCAATCTCTTCATCTCAGAGTAGCACTTGCAACCTACGTCTCAATTATTTGCTGGATGTATTCCTATCTCTGTCATCCTCTACAGTTTTTGCCCTCTTCAGCTCCTTCTAGTACTATGGAAATCATTCCCTGACGTCTTAACAGTCTTCCTGTCCCTTCTCTTTGTCAGTGTTTTCCAAATAATCCTTTCCTCTCCAATTCTACGCAGAACCTCCTTATTTCTTCCCCTATCAGTCAACCAAATTTTCAACATTCGTCTGTAGCACCACATCTCAGATGCTTCGATTCTCTTCCGTTCCGGTTTGTCCATAGTCCATGTTTCACTTCCATACAATTCTGTGCTCCAGACGTATGTTCTCAGAAATTTCTTCCTCATATTAACACCTATGTTTGATATTATTGATAGCAACTTTTAAGCTGATTGTGCGACAGTTCTCACACTTGTCAACTTTATCAATCTTCGAAATTATAAGTGATGTTTTTCCGAAAGTCAGATGGTATATCGCAGGACTCGTATATTCTGCACACCAATGCGAATAGTCGTCTTGTTGCAACTTCCCCAATGATTCTAAATTTTCTGATGGAATGTTATCTGTCGCTGCAGTCTTATTTGATTGTATGTCTTCCAAAGATTTTCTGAATTCTAATATTGGGTCCCCTATATCGTGTACATCGACTCCTGTTGCTTCTTCTTCTTCTTCTATCACGTTTATCAGACAAGTCTTCGCCCTCATAGAGGCCTTAAATGTACTCTTCCCCCCGATCCACTCTCTCCTCTGCATTTAATAGTGGGCTTCCCACCGCACTCTTAATGTTACCACCCTTGCCGAAGATTGTTTGGACATTTCTGTATGCTGAGGCAGTTCTTCCACAATCATTTGTTTTTCGATTCCATCATATTTTTCGTGCATCCATTTCGCCTTAGCGTCCCTAATTTCCTATTTATTTCATTCATAAGTACTTGCATTTATGTATCACTGAATTTCTGTGAGCATTTTTGTATTTCCTTCTTTAATCCATGAAATGAAGTATAACTTCCGTTGCCCATGATTCGTTCGCAGTTAGTTTGCTTGCACCAGTGCTATTCTATTCAACTTCTGTGATTGTCCTTTATAGAGATGTCCATTTTTCAACTGAGCTGCTCGCTGAGTTGTACCTTATCGCAGTATCTATAGCCTTGGAGAACTTCAAGCATATCTCTTCATTCCTTAGAACTTCAGTATCCCATTTTTTTTGCCATTTGATTCTTCCTGACTAGTGTCTTGAACTTCTGCCTACTAAATTGTGATCTGAATAAATTATGCATAGAAAGAGAGTAAGGTCTTCAGATATCTGACACTGCTTAAGGTGTAATTGAAAAATATGAGGCCAATAATGCGCATGCCGGACAACGCACACCAAACACCTATCTTCGCTGAGTGGAGAGGTTGTTCATGCAGAATATGCGGATTATCCTGCGAACAGTTTCTGCAATTCTGGGTGTTTACACAACCAAATAAATGAAACCAGGCCTCATCTGCCATGAGGTAAAGCAAGGGTTCTAAGTAACCGTTAGCAATCGATGTTAACAGTCTGCTACAGTAATGAATTTTTTTCATAATCCTCAATTTTCGATTCTCGCACACACTCACACGATAGGCTTTTAATTTCATATATTTCAGTATGCGATATACGAGATACACCAACTGCTGCGATATCCTATTTACCGACTAAAGGGGACTTCTCGTAATGTGTATGTGAATTCTGTCTATATTTTCAGGGATCCTACTGTCGGTCGTCCATTCCTCAGCATATTCTGCATGGATCCTACAGCTCTCCATTTCTTGTAGATATCTTGAATAGTGCTGGTCGTGGGGAATTTCCTACCAGGATACTTCACTTGAAACATTTATTTACATTCCTTGACGAAGCCTATCTTAATGTGACACAATATCAGTCCGCTGTTCTAATGCAAGTTGCTCGATTTCTACAATAACTCAACAGTACGAGCTTCTCAGAACAACTGACGCACGAAAGCACCGCTGCACTCAACTTTTCGACAAAATGCAGTGTAGTGTTGCCACTTCACAAGCAGTTTGGCTTGAGATGATTTACTGCGTCGTGAGTCATTTCAGTTTTATGTGGGACACCCTCTATATTAGTATTTTCAATCACAATTCTGCTGAAGGCAAAATATACTTAATAACTTTTTCTCAGATAAAATGCTCTTTCATGTAAAGCCTATAGAAGCACACGGAAACAATACAGATATCGAGCAATTTTTTGAATAACTGTGGGATGTGAATAAATTGGAATTGCTTTAGAATTGCTTGTTCTAAATAGTTAACTCAGTAATCAATGGCCACAACAAAATTAAATTTATCTGATGGTGGACAGTGAGGAGTACAGTTCCACGAAACAGAGAATCCGAACAAAAAGGAACTCCGTATAACTCTTGAATACTCGGAACAATATTAAATTAGTGAGAAGGTAATGAATACCATACCATGCCCTAATCTCACGCATGGGCAATTAAAATACCGAAGTTGTTCCGTGGAACATGATCTCTCTCCTTGAACATATAGCCCTGAAAGCGCTGCGAACAGAATATTACGCCACGGTGAGTTAGCATAGCCACGATTATGAGCTCACCATAGTTCTTGCTGGTTACAGCATGGAAATGACTGTCAAGCCATAGCATCAGCTTAGTACAGACAGTGCCGTTACGATGCACATAGCCTCAAAGAATTAGAAAAGCAAGCCAGCTCCAAATAGCATGAAGTAAAATTACTACCAAAAGCAGGTAACTGATTGAGTCTTCGTCTGGCGTTCACAAGGGTGTGCTACCACCAAACTTTGTCAGCAGACACGCGATTTGTCAGTCAACTGTACTGCGGAAATACCTTCACTTTGCCTTCCAAAGACTGTAGGATGTTTAGCAGCGAAACCCGTGTACACCATGCCTTTGCACTACTACTTTAGCGGTTCACAACCTTCAATAAAAATTTTGAAATGCGGCTTTTCGTCGACGGCTTTCAAGGGTGCCCCTCTCCAAGTCTTTGCAGCCAATCGATGAAAACTTCACGTTATTTCCTACGAGGGGTCGAATTTTCGTGGGGTTAGTGTACGTTAGATAAGATATTAAAGGTCCATCGAAGTTGAAAGTCAGAAAGAGTCAAGTGTCATTGTCGTCTGGGAGTCCCTAAGGAGTGGGTTCAGCCACCTAGCTCGAAAGCGCTTTTGCCTCCGTACATAATGCGACGTGTGACAGTTGTGTCGTGAGCGTGTCTCTTGAGTGCAGGTGACTGTGATATATATGTATGCGTGCGTAGTGTGATGCCGTATTTTTCTTGTATCCTGAAGGGAGAGGACGAACTCTGCTTCTCTCGAATAGCACCAAAGTGGCCGCCGAGGTTTAAAGTCCCCATCCAACGTTCGGATCACCATCAACATTGTCACATGCCTCAGTCCATGAGCCGCTTCGAAGAGACTTGGAACCGAATCCGGGACATTGAGGCTAAGATTGAGGATCAGCAGCCGTCCTGCCTCTGCCCGCGGAAAATTTCATCCACCACTAGTTTTCGAACTAGCTACTTCAGAGTCAAGCGCCACCGCACAGCCGTGCGTTAGGAAGCTCGGCTACGGAGACGGAAAACGATGCTGAGGTCATTAGCAGCAGGGCTCCATCTCAAGCGATGGACAAGGAGAGGAAAATGAATCATTTGTGCTCTCATGATTCGCCTGTAGTGATTTGGGGGGGGGGGGGGGGGGGAGTTTGCAGGAAACCCAGATGAGGAAGGCCTGATGAGAGAACTCCACATCTCCTAGATACCAGTCCATTACTCAATCACGGCCCAACCTCGATTTGTGAGTCTTACCTGTAGCGCCCACCTATTCAACGTTGGGATGCAGACTGTGCAACGTGAGCGATGGTGGTTGCTGGATGGTCTGTCATGATTTGGGCAATACTATCCCTGATGTATTATTTAGTTGTAAAGCTAGACACTACTAAAAGTGAGCCGTGCGGCCCTGGCTTATGCGTTGGTTTTAACCTTGACTGTTACTCTGCGTTTGGTTTCCCGCGGTTATTGCGGTTACGCCGTGGTTCTTCCACTTTCTACGTGTGGCAGCAGCGGTGTGTATCGATATTCGCACCTTGTACTATCTTTGGTCTGGTGCTTATAGTTTTCGGCTAGCCGGTGTGCGGCAGTCGGTCGGTTGGTGTGGATCAGCCAGGAAATCTCCGCGCGGCGCAATGGGCCTGGCCCGCTGGCAATCTCTGCTCAGTGTCGGAGTGTATGGGAGCTGTTCCTGTTGCTACGGGGCTCGTGGCTCACCGACCCAGGACATCAAAGTTGAGTTACTATTTAATTACCGAAGCCAGACTGTTCACATTGTGCCGTTGGTTTTCATGGTTGGCTGATCGGGGTATTCCCGTGAGCAACAGCGAGTGTTCGAGTTGACGGAAGTTTGGCCACCATCCGGTGGAGTTTAACTGTATTTTGCTTATTTGAAGTCCAAGTGCACCAGCGGCATTTTCTGCCTTGTGGCCGTCAGCGTTCCGGTTACCTGCCCTGGCCGCTGACGTAAAATTCAGGCAGTGTCCTTTCCTCATTGTGTTGTCGCTGTCCAACACGTGTGTGTAGTTTTGACAGCTTATGCATACTTGGTTGTGGGCGGCTACGCATTTTACGTTTTGGCTTTGGAGATTCTTGTGCACTGGTAGGGTGGAAAGCAAGTCGTCCTGTCGGTGGGTCCGTTGACTGTCTCTTTGTTGGGTTGCCGGCGGATCGGATATAGTTGATCCGACTACCTGTCTCCCCTAAGCGAACGTTAATATTTCAAGTGCGGACCGACACCCGGAAACTTCTGAGCGCCGCTGGCTGCACTGCCTTTTCTTGTTGGTATTTGATTGTGTATTTTAATGGCTTATAGCCGATGGTTTGAATTTATATGCTTTCAGTTGGGTTTTGAATAATGGGCCTTCAGCCGCTTTAAAATTGAAACTTCCCTACTTGTAAAGTCTTGCATTGTTTGGGCCTTCAGCCTGTGTAAAATATTATTTAAGGATAAAGCTTTGGGCCTTCTGCCTACTAAAGATTATTTTAGTTGTTTTAAGTAATCGGCCTTCAGCCGTTTTTAAATTAAACTTGTTTGCTTTTCAAGTGTTAGTTTTGTTGGGCCTTCAGCCAAGTTATAGAACTTACTTACGTGAGGCCTTCTGCCTTCTAAATATTCTGTTTTGAGTCTGGATTTTAAGTTAATGGCTTTCAGCCGTTTTAAATTGAAATGGTTGTGCCCTTGAGGCATAAGATAATGTGGCCTATCCAGCCGGTAACTAAGTTCAAAAATTTTTGCTGTATTGTTTGGACAACTAAATAAAATTGTATGTGTTTGAGTGTAACTGACAGCCCCCTTTTGGCCCCTTTCCACAATTCCAACTACCTGTTCTGTCCTGTGGATTTAAGCAGGGCGTTTCAAAAAGTTTTACAGTTATTTTGTGTTTCAGGCATATGCTTTGGGTAATATTATGCCTGTCATATCATTAAGTTGCATATTTGGTGTACTACCAAAGATTATTTTGGGATTTTGAGCCGTCAGGCACATAATTTGGGCAATATTATGCCTGCTATATTAATAGGTTGTTTAGTTGGTGACTAACAAAGATTATACAGGGTGTCCCAGCAGGAATGGTCAATATTCATGCATATGACACGAACGCTTATGTGAAGCAATAAATTTCATACAGACGTATTCTCAATTCCGAATGTTTCGCAGATAGAACACGTTTCATATACATTTGTTTTTGGACTATTGGTGCGCACGTATATGTCTTACGTACCAAGCCTCTTTGACTTTTAATTCTGGCCTAATCTAATTCGTTTCTCTGGATGTCTCTGTGCTATTAAACTACCCAGTCGAACGCGCAGTTTTCCGTGATGTCTTGTGAGTGAAATGGTGAGGTGGATTGAGAATGTGTCAGAGAGAAGCGTCGGTTAACTGCTTTTGTACACGCGCTGGCTAAAATGCCGCTCACATGTAGTAATGAAGAATATGCAGACATAACGTACGTTAAGGCTTCTGCGATGGTAGCGCTCCTACTGCTGTTGAAAAATACTGGCGGCATTTCAGATTCGTCAAATTCCTGATCGTACGAACAGTGTTTACCAGAGTTTCCAGCACATTGCGTGGAACGCGTATTCTTCCAAATTCCCATTTTTATTTTGAACTTCTGGTTCAACAACCTGTGCAGTAAAAGCAACACTTTGTTGAAATGGTGCAGCGTAGTCCTACCACTAGCATACGGCGAATTTCTGCATGTATCAGAGACCGACGAACACGTATGTAGCGAACATTACATGCATAAAACTTGTACCCATTCACATACTTCGTGTCCATAATCAATGGCGACAGTACCATACGACTTGAATTTTGTCACTGGTCATTTGCTCCCATTAATATTATTCATTGATGAAACCACGTCTACTCAGAATGGAATCAACTACACACTTAATAATCATCGATTGTTGCAGGAAAATCCACACACTACAGTGGAAACCAATTTGCAAGTTCGTTTCTCGATAAATGTTGGTGTGGCATTATCGATAACTTGTTGACAGATCCAGTCATTTTTAGAAGAGCAAATGACGGGACAGAATTGCTTGCATTTTTTGGAAAATTCATTTGTTGAACACCTGACGATGTTCTTTTGACCACTCAGACTGAAATGCGCTTCCAGCGTGGCGGAGATCCTCCCCATTTGAGCATGCGTATTAGGGAATGTCTTAACGGCACTTACCCTGACTGCTGGTCTAGTCTTGGTAGCACAACCAAGTGGCCACCAAGATCGCCAGAACTTACACCATCAGATTTTTGTTTATGGGGTTGGCTGAGGTCTGAGGTTACAAATGAAAGATGAATACGCAAGATGAACTGCTTGGTCTTATCATGGACGCCGTTGCCCCCATTAGAGAACGTGCAGAGGCACTCAGACAAGCATCGCAACATGTTCTCCCTAGAGTACACAAACGAACTGAAGTTGACGGTTCGATATTCGAGCAGCTGTAACGTGCCGTATAACGCTTAGAAGTGAATCTGTTGAAAAATACGTATTTTTCAATTGATATTTTGTAAAACACATCTTGTAATGTTTACTAACAGTTGTACATACGTACATGTGTAAGCTTGACAATGTATTGAATAATGCAAAGAATAAATAACAATGCACATTAAATGTGTACTATCTGAGACACGATTCGAAACAGGACATATGAGAATATGGAGTTTTTTTGTTTTAGATTATCGTTCCTGATGTAACCCTGAATATTGGTTGGTTGGTTTTGGGGAAGGAGACCAGACAGCGAGGTCATCGGTCTCATCGGATTAGGGAAGGACGGGGAAGGAAGTCGGCCGTGCCCTTTGAAAGGAACCATCCCGGCATTTGCCTGGAGCGATTTAGGGAAATCACGGAAAACCTAAATCAGAATGGCCGGACGCGGGATTGAACCGTCGTCCTCCCGAATGCGAGTCCAGTGTCTAACCATAACCCTGAATATTGACCATTCCTCCGGGGACAATGCTAGTACCAACACAGGGCATGCCAATATACTAGGCGATTTCACTTTCAACTTCACAATACATTTAAGAGTTCATTACTTCATTATGTGACTTGTGTCGTCGCAAACGTTTGGTACGAGGTACAAAGCGGGAGCTCTATTTATGTTGTGACTCTTTATGAGAATGGCAAATCTTAATCTTTCGTTATCGCTTCTCGACATGTATGGCGTACCATTTCAAAGTGTTTCGATAACAGTTACCCTCATTCTTCTCTTAATTAACCTAATTGTATTCCTTGTAGACTACCTTAAAATCATCAGATAACGGGTATTTTCCTTTGACAAGCTTTGTCTCACGCTAATGCTTAGTTGTCATTTACGTCCACTCTCAGGTCGCTTACTTTTCACTAATTCACGTACTTGACTTCATTAAATTTTAGAAATGAATTGTGTTGTAACGTTACAGTCCGGCACTTCGTGTATTTTTCAGCTACTTGATATCTTGAGTTTATTACAATTTTTTGTCAACTAACGTATTAATGAATTTTGTCAGTAATTAATGTTTATGAAAATGTAATGTACACTGATGAGCCAAAACATTATAACCTCCTGCTTAATAGCTTGATTGTCCGTGTTTTGAACGAAATACATCACCGATCCTGCGTATCACGGATCCTACAGTTTATTCGTAAGTTTTTGGAGGTATGTGGCATTGCATGTCCACGCACAGGTCATGTAATTCGCGTAAATAAAGGGCCGCTGATCTGCGTATGCAGTGATGCCCTCGATAGCGACCCAGGTGGGTTCCATAGGATTTACAACAGGCAAATTTGGTCGCAGAAACATCAAAGTGAGTTCACTGTAATCCTCCTCAAACCCCTGTAGCACAGTTTTCGCTCCGAGACACGGACAACTATAATATTGAAAGATGGCACCGCCGTCGGGGAAGACACCAAGAATGAAGGGATGCAGGTGATTTGCAGCTGTCAGCGTGTCTTCGATTACTGTCACAGTTTCCATGCAAGGACAGGAGAGTATGTCCCAACCATAATACTGCTCTCACTAGCCTGCGTCCACGGCGCACTGCACGTTTCGGCCTCCGTTCACCTCAATGACGGCGTTTGTGGAGACGCCAATTTAGCTAGTGTAGCAAAAATGTGGTTCACTCGAAGGGCCTACGCGTTTCCATTGATCGACGATCGAATCCCCATGTCCCGTGCCCACTGCAGTCGTAACTGACGATATCGTTGGATCAATATGTGAACACATAGAGGTGGCCCGCTGCAGAGCTCCATGTTCAACAACGTACGACGAACAGTGTGCTCCGGGACACAACCGAACCCCAAGTTTTGCGAAGAATCGTAGACGTCCAACCACTAAGCTCCTATTCGTAGTTTCACTGCCCTTCTACGTCTTCTGCAGATCTTCACGACACTAGCATGTGAACACTGGACCGTCTTCGCCGTTTTCGAGATACTAGTTCACGGGCTCTGCGTGATAATAGTCTGCCCTTTGTCAAAGTCGTTTATCTCAATGGATTTCCCATTTTCAGCCCATATCTTCGCTATGGTGTTCCCCCAACCCGTGTCCGCTCCGCTTACATACATTTTCTATCGTGTCATGTGCCTGCAACGCTACCAGGCAGCATCCAACGTCGCGGTCGACCGTGGTCACAATCTTTTGCCTTATCAGTGTATATTGATAGGATAATTAACGTTTATTTATGTCAAGTCATTGTAGTAAGCAAGGTGGAAGTGTCAGGGAGACTTTTATTGTATAAAGCACAGAGAATATCTTTCGTGTAACAATAGCATCGTTGACGCTAGTGTGCACAGTTGTAGAGGTGAAACCAGAGAGAGTTCCGAAGCATCTCTGTTGTGGAACAGGCGTGCGGGATGGCGCGCAAATGCCAGAATATTTTGCGTCGAAAATGTTGCTCTAATATGAGGCCAGGCAAATTGTAAGTGGGCGAGGAGCTAAATGGGCCCAATATAAGGTTTCAAGAAGATTTTGGAATTAATGAAGAATATTGCGTGGCCCTAATTTATTCAAGTTGATCGCTAATCAAGACGGGTCTGTTACCAATAATGGATCTTATAAGAAGTAATACTTCGCACCACAAGCAACGCATCGCAAAGTAATAGCCAGCCATTATTTTTGTAGCTGTATAATAGGCACGCCAGTGTCTTTGCAACGTTTTGGTTCATTATAGTGTGTTTAGTCAAAGAACAAACATGTCGAGAGAATATTCAATGACATGTGTCGTTAACCATGAGCAGAGTCCTATCACTTCACCATAAGTTTCGAGAAAGTCACTTGTCAAAACTAACGAAACCTAGTTAAATTTACCGCTGATTTTCAAGCAAGTACTTATTGTGTTCAGAAGCATTAGTAACAATAGTAGTTCAAACAGTTTTGCACCACTACTGCATTATAAGTGATTTAAAAGAGTTTCGTAATCGATGACAAAAGCATTTTGGCTTTCTTGAAGCCAAAGTATGTTTAGAAATTTATTTTGTGTTTTGCAAATGATATTATGTGCATAATCTGCGTAACGTTAGCACTGAAAACAGTCGTTGTCATAAATGAAAATTTTACTTCATTAACCTGAAAATCGATCATTTGGAAAGTAATAAGTGAAGAAAAATAAACAGTTTTTGTCACGTTAAAGCATAACTTTCAGACAGACAGCATTATCGTGAATTACGTAACACAATACAGTTTCAATAAAGTATTGCTAGTCATTGCTTATTATTGGTGATCATAAAGGTAACTACCGTCACTGCACTCCAAATTAACGTCTTTTGTGTTTATAAAGACATTAGCTGCCAATGGGTATCGTTTTATATCAATGAGGCAAGTTAACAATCATTGCTGGAGCGGAATTCGAACCCAGGTCTCCTGCTTACTAGGCAGTTGTGCTAACCACAACGCCGTCCGGACACAGTGGTCGCCACAAACATACGGACTATCCTAGCACGCCTCCGTCAAACCCAAATTGTCAGCTCATACCACACGCTAATGATGTAGTGCCCATGCTCATTAGCCGCAGTAGTCGCGGCATCTCGTCGATATATCACATATGTGTGTGTTAGACGTGTCTTTTCCGTTTTAGTTTGCGTATATGCATTTTGTCCCGTTACTGCTTTGTTTTTCCCATACGATATTTGCGTAATTTTAAAGTAATTTACTAAATTTGCCTTTCACTCGTTTTGGGGCTGACCATCGTTTTATTCTGCAATCTAAATTCATTAAAACTAAATTCTACCATTGAAAATTAGGGCTAGTTACGGTGAAATTTTAATTTATTACCAGTTCTTACGATTCAGTAGTTGTGCATAGTTGTATTCTATCGCTCAGCATTGATATCCAGATTCTACGCCCTGTTTCCACTTACAGCAGAACATATGGCACACGTGGCACAATAAACTCTTACATACACCTGAACATGCCGTATAGCGCCCCACATACCGCAGAATTTAATGTGCTCTGCTAGAGCTGTGGGGTTTGTTACACTCGTTGCTAAGCACCCTCTATTCTATGGAGTCGAAGTGATTAATGGTGGTCTTGCGGCACGCAGCCTGCGTACAATGGGGTGCCACGACAATGGGAGCACCGCCTTCCGGGAAACTGCCTGATGGTACCACGTCATCGAGTCGCCAAGGTCGTAAATGCCAGGCCGCCGTTGGCCGCTGTTACCAGAGCAAGAGAAAGAGAGAGAGAGAGAGAGAGGGGGGGGGGGGGGAAAGAGGGAGAGGCAGAGGGAGAGGGAGAGAGAAAGAGAGAGAGAGACGTGAGAGAGCTGCCGTGTTCGAAATAGGGGCAAGGGTCCCGCTAAAAGGCAAACGCAACGGCAGAGCTCGGATAGCAGCTATTCTGCAGACAAACTAGATGACATTATCGCCTTCTGCCGTTATATTGTAGGAGTTTGTATTGTTTCAAAAGGGCCCTGTGTTCTCTAATACCATCGTTTGCTTGTTTAGACAAGTTATGTCGATTAGCTTTGGATTTTTGTTCCTTTTCTGTAAGAAAATAACTGGAAGTCGCTTTCATGCAACTACTACTTGAGACTCTCGTGACGTCATGAGTAATATCCCGTAGGTGTTAACTGTTTGCAACTATTAGAGACCTTGAACACGGACATTGACATCACTTTTTTCAAATTGCAACGATTACCTGAAATGCAATAAACCGGGGAATCAATGTAGGAAACAGAGTACAAGGCAAGAACAATTTTTCTAAAGTATTGCAGTACTCAGCTACGATAAAGATTATTTTTAAAAAACTTCAATTGTTTTGCGAAATCATTTCTCTAAAAATAAGAAATAGAAGAATTAGAGAAACGTTTGACGAGGTTTTGAACGATGGTCAAAATCAAGTCCAGCAAATCAGATGCGTCAAATGTTTCTATGATCTATCTGATTTCTCACTGTTAAACAAATCATTTAAAAAACATTAGACCTTTTCTTCAATTTTTTTCAATTTTTGTACCGAAAGTACTTGGAGAATCTGAAGAAAAGGTTCAAACAGCAGTACATGAGATGAGTCAAACTGTGGCTAGATATGGAATGACAATAACAACAGGTGAAACAAAAGTGATGGAATTTCAAGTATTGGAACCCATATAGTCAACTTATTACAGATGGATAAATGATTGGACAAGTAAGAGAGTTTAAATCTCTATAGTGCAATTTTAAATTTCCCAAGTCAGACGATGTAGAGGTAAAATTGGTCTGATTCAGACATTTCTTACATTAAAACATAACGTACGGAAAGAAACATTAACTTTGCTAAATAATATCCCTGTGTTTGCTGCCGCATGGTAGCGATGTGGGATCCTAACATCTGATCGATGACCACGAATCTATTCATAACAGATGAATTTTCTCTGCTCTGTAGCGAATATTCATTGCTGGACCATAAAATAAAGACCGATGTGCAAAAACTATACAGCTATAATCGTAAAATATAGACTGAAATGGATAGACCATGGCCAATGTAGTCTAACAATGCTATAACCAGATCTGTAATACAGTATTACCCAACAGGAAAGAGAAACCTTGGGAGTCTCTTAAAAGGATAGCGTGAAAAATTATGAGCGGAATAGGCGAAAAAGTCTAATCCTTGAAGACTACGCTATATATCTAACGGTAAGACGATTTCTGATGATAAAAGATTTTGCTGGGCAAGAAGAAGCGTGTAGTCCCTGATGTCATTGTTTTATTTCATTTTACTATAGAATAGGCTGACACCTGGTTCATTAGAACTTTTTAGGATTGCATCTTCTCGTTTGTTCACCTCCATTCATAGACTGTTATTGGAGCGCTTGCGGTCACTTTATTCTAACAGTGAGCTTAATCGAAGTGGCCAAAGTGTTTCCCTTTTTTCTTCAGATCCCGCTGATAAGATGAATGCCCTTGGGAATTGTCCAGCGCTCATTCTTTACCTTCCCGGGCTCTACGCAAGGAAGTTTTTCCTCGAGAAGACAGAGGCTGAAAAACCACTTTTCAGAGATGATGCCGAAAATTAATTTTCTTATACAACCCCAAATGCAGCGATAATTCCAACACGATGATTTTTTAATAATGATAAATCAGTAAATAGATATAACCAGTTTTGCAGCAGATTATCTTATTTACCGACGATCAGCTTAATGACATTCAGGTAATGTTCAAAATACACTTTGTATACATTTTTTTGTTGCAAATGCAGTTAGAGAGCATTCCATATACATGCCCAGAGTTTTGTCGTACCTCATCCGGGGTCGGACACCCATACAGCGACCTTGCAAGCGAGCATCGGTATGTATTTCCATTGGAGAGGCACTGCTAGCGTAGCTGCTTCTTCGCTGTGCAGACAATTAAGGGGGCCGTAACGTGCCGTCCTGCGAGATTGCTTCCAGCCACTTACAGAGGCTGCACTGCTCACGTCACCAGTTGACCATTACTTGTATGGGCCCAAGTGTTACCGACGTAGTGTCATCGCGTCTGCCCATGAATTCCATGGTATTTCTAGATGTTCCAAGGCTCTTCGCATGATCATGTAATTTATCTGACTTTGGAATTAATATGTATCTATTTTCTGTGCAAATTTCCTGTTACATAATATTCAACAATAGGTCGTACTCCTGTATATAATTATATTCCTACATTCATTTAAAGCTAAATAGAAACGACGATATGGTTTAAATATAACAAAATTACCATTACTTTTACTAGCGCAAACACCATCGCCATTACTGCGATCGTGTCTACATACGTCTGCGACCGCCGTTACTATTTCTCCTACCATTAAGGTGTACAACCACAATAAACTATCTATCTGTTTAACAGTTTTTAAATAGAGACTCCTCACAGTAGCACCATGGTCTGCAGGCTCCGTGTACATTGCACTGTAGAGGACGTTATGAAGTAATCTAACTGCCCCTTAATTTCAATTTACACTCCTGGAAATTGAAATAAGAACACCGTGAATTCATTGTCCCAGGAAGGGGAAACTTTATTGACACATTCCTGGGGTCAGATACATCACATGATCACACTGACAGAACCACAGGCACATAGACACAGGCAACAGAGCATGCACAATGTCGGCACTAGTACAGTGTATATCCACCTTTCGCAGCAATGCAGGCTGCTATTCTCCCATGGAGACGATCGTAGAGATGCTGGATGTAGTCCTGTGGAACGGCTTGCCATGCCATTTCCACCTGGCGCCTCAGTTGGACCAGCGTTCGTGCTGGACGTGCAGACCGCGTGAGACGACGCTTCATCCAGTCCCAAACATGCTCAATGGGGGACAGATCCGGAGATCTTGCTGGCCAGGGTAGTTGACTTACACCTTCTAGAGCACGTTGGGTGGCACGGGATACATGCGGACTTGCATTGTCCTGTCGGAACAGCAAGTTCCCCTGCCGGTCTAGGAATGGTAGAACGATGGGTTCGATGACGGTTTGGATGTACCGTGCACTATTCAGTGTCCCCTCGACGATCACCAGTGGTGTACGGCCAGTGTAGGAGATCGCTCCCCACACCATGATGCCGGGTGTTGGCCCTGTGTGCCTCGGTCGTATGCAGTCCTGATTGTGGCGCTCACCTGCACGGCGCCAAACACGCATACGACCATCATTGGCACCAAGGCAGAAGCGACTCTCATCGCTGAAGACGACATGTCTCCATTCGTCCCTCCATTCACGCCTGTCGCGACACCACTGGAGGCGGGCTGCACGATGTTGTGGCGTGAGCGGAAGACGGCCTAACGGTGTGCGGGACCGTAGCCCAGCTTCATGGAGACGGTTGCGAATGGTCCTCGCCGATACCCCAGGAGCAACAGTGTCCCTAATTTGCTTGGAAGTGGCGGTGCGGTCCCCTACGGCACTGCGTAGGATCCTACGGTCTTGGCGTGCATCCGTGCGTCGCTGCGGTCCGGTCCCAGGTCGATGTACTGTGGAGACCTCACGCCCCACGTGTTAAGCAATTCGGCGGTACGTCCACCCGGCCTCCCGCATGCCCACTATATGCCCTCGCTCAAGGTCCGTCAACTGCACATACGGTTCACGTCCACGCTGTCGCGGCATGCTACCAGTGTTAAAGACTGCGATGGAGCTCCGTATGCCACGGCAAACTGGCTGACACTGATGGCGGCGGTGCACAAATGCTGCGCAGCTAGCGCCACTCGACGGCCAACACCGCAGTTCCTGGTGTGTCCGCTGTGCCGTGCGTGTGATCATTGCTTGTACAGCCCTCTCGCAGTGTCCGGAGCAGGTATGGTGGGTCTGACACACCGGTGTCAATGTGTTCCTTTTTCCATTTCCAGGAGTGTAGTTTGCAGCCTTTGCCTGCGTACTTCTACCTGTGTTCCCTCGTTGCAGGCCACATTCCCTTGGCCCTAGTGTGTTTTGGGACATATAATGCACGATACACGACGTCTCACGGATTCCTTGTGTGTGCAGAACTGTACTTAAGCCGGGCGCATATTTCAGTAGTAGCCTAGTCTGCGAAGACTAGAAATAGTCGAACAGGAGAAAAAATCGTGCAGCCGCAAATTTGTGTACATTGGAAGCCGAGAGTGCTTTGAACAACATACTAAAAATCCCCACCAGTGGGATGTGAGCGCGGAGATGGGACGTTCAAGGTCCCATTTTTATGTTTTTCTTGAGTAACTCGAAAACCGCTATCTCTAGCCATAACATTTCCCAGTACGAAATTCCTACAAAAAATGTTCTGTTTATTTTTTCTCTAGGAATAATTATTTACATGTTTCAGGAGATGAAAAAAACTGTAGATTAATAAAAATAGTGTTTCGATTATATAAAACTAGTGTTAATTGTTAAATGGAGTGGATTAAGAACAAATATTAAATGTGTGTTCCACCTCCAAGTGCAGGTGACCCTGTTTAAGGGATAAATGGTTTTCTGGGGGTGTGACAGTGTGGAGGGGGCCGGGGTGGAGGGTTGAAATACAAGGGGAGGTAGGCCACCGGAGTGTGGTCATGCGCTTCACTCCTTCACAGGTCTGCAAACTGAAGAACGAATTGGTGATTCCCCACTCTATCTACCTCAGTCAAAGAAGCAGCTACGGGGTGTTCTGCAATGTTACACAGAACCTCTGCAGTGCGCAGACATTCCCGGAGGTGTTTATTTTCCATGAAGTGCAATACCACTACACGTATAACAGATATGAGTTATTAATAATACCGAGGCAAAATACGTAGATGGGCAGAATCTACGTGCCTCTCTGCACACTGTTGTACACTGCTAGAGGGGTAATTCATTCTTAGTCATACTATACGGCGGTTGTTGCGT
Source organism: Schistocerca americana (assembly GCF_021461395.2). Lineage (NCBI taxonomy): Eukaryota > Metazoa > Arthropoda > Insecta > Orthoptera > Acrididae > Schistocerca > Schistocerca americana. The sequence continues at coordinate 416,066,626 of NC_060119.1, forward strand.
TCTTACAGGAAAGAGAACTCCTTCACCACGAACGCTGCTTGCTTTTGATTTTGTGGACAGACATCTCCCCAGCATTTCCTGTCCAGTTCTCTTATGCGAGTAGAGAAAATAGCTTCACTGAACTAGTGAGTATATTGTGATATCGATAGTTCTGATGCCACAGCGTATGTGCACTCTAGTACGTTGGCACTACGAGAGCGGACGAACTACGCCGACCACAGCGCCCTCTAGCCGACGCTGTGGAACTCAACGAACGCCGTTCTATTTTCAGCGCAGTTGATCAAGAGGAGACGACCTAGCAACTTAGCTTCTACTTGTAAGGGGGCTACCCATGACAGACTTTGCCTTTGTAACTTCCAGTAACTGTTAGCTTTGATACATGAACGGCTTCGCACCTACGTGCTCATCTGTACCAAAAGTTATATAATATGTTTTTATTTGTTTATACAACAGTGAAGGTGCTTTAACTTTACTTGCAGTATCGAAGTGCTTTACCTCACCTGCTCCTACTCGCTTCCTTCATTTGGCCTTTATTTCAGATCACGGGAGCAGACCCACGCGCCGCCTTCCAGGCGGGATACAAAATATATAGTGGAGTTACTTTCTGTTTCTTAAATGTGTACTTAAATCCAGTTGTTGAGTGAACTTTGACGTATCAATGTTCAACAGCTGTAGCTGTCAACTGTGCACTATAATGAAGAGCCTGTCCCAGGTGCAACATGCTGTCATTATGTGCTCGACATTTCGAGTCTTTTGTCTCCACTACAACCGGCTAGAATACTTTTCACATCATAAAGGACACCATATACATCACCCTAACCTCAGCTTTCCCAACATCTGAAGCAACCTAGAGGCTTCAGTTATCTCCCTGTGCAAAAGAAGCTGATCAAGTAGGAGTTATGTAACTTCAGATATTTCAACGTAAGTCAAACAATGCACTATAGCAGATTATCGTTCTAGACTCGAACGTGATGAGTCCCATTCCATGAGGCATATTCACACCCAACTTGGAAGATACACAGGGTGTCCATAAAGTCCTTTTACAACTTCAAAATTTTATTACAACAGCAGTTGTTAAAATGTTTTAACAAAATTTCTTTTAATGTAACCACTGTTTACCAAATTTTTTATATGTAATAAAATTTTGTGTTTCATATACTCTATTGATGGAAAGAACTGAACCTCTGTAAAATGGCAACTCCGCAAGAGAAGGCACAATGTGTGTACTGGTTTATTGAGACAAAATCGGATGTTCAGACTCAACGAAACTTCAGAACGAAGTATGGAAGAAATTCACCATCGCACCCTTCAGTCCGTAAATGGCACAAAAAATTTATGGAGATAGGGACAGTGTTGGATAAAGGGAGGAGCGGGCGACCAAGAACATCCGAGGAAAACATCGATCAGCGTTTTAAACGTCTTCACTCGTTCACCTACGAAGTCCATCCGCACTGCTGCCAGACTGTTGCAACTACCACGTTCAACTGTGCATACGGTCCTCCACAAGAACTTACCGTTGTACGCTTACAAAGTGCAACTGTTACAGACACTTGAACCAAATGACAAGCCAAAACGGACAGAATTTGCGCTCAACATCCTGGAACGCGTTTCGGAGGATGAAGCATTCCTCAAGCGAATTTGTTTCAGTGAGGAGGCACCTTCTCATGTTTCTGGGACATTAAACAGAAACAATGCGAGAATCTGGGGATCTGAACACCCCCATGTGACTAGGGAGCTTCACCGGGATAGTCCAAAAGTGAATGTGTGGAGTGGAATCTTGTGCAACCGAATAATTGGTCCAATTTTCTGCAAGGAGTCGACAGCTACTGCAGATTTTACCTCGACCTTCTGACCGAATATGTAGCACCACCACTGATTGACTTACAACCACATTTTTCCAGCAAGATGGTGCACCACCACATTGGGGACTGCATGTTCGTCGGTTCCTCAATGAAACATTTCCAGGCAGATGTATTGGGAGGGATGGGCCAATTCCTTGGCCACCACGTTCGCCAGATATCACTACCTTGGACTTTTTTATGGGGGTATTTAAAAGATATCGTGTGTCAAACACAGGTACGGGACATTGCTGACTTGAAGCAAAGGATTCGCAATGCCATTGCCCCCATTGATGACGCTATGCTACAGCGAAGATGGCAAGAAATCGAGTACCGTTTTGATGTGCTTCGTGCAACTAAAGGCGCCCATATAGAGGTCTATTAAACACTGTCAAAAACTTTTATAAACAATGTTTACAATAAAAGAAATGTTGTTAAAATATTTCAACAACTGTCGTTGTAATAAAATTTTCAAGTTGTAAAGGGACTTTATGGACACACTGTACAGTGGGTGTGTGGTAAGCGGCTCCACCCAGTGCAGTACTAACAGTTCCTGTACGGAAGTCATTTAGGCTGTCTACCGGTAACACAGTTAATAGTGAGAGAAGGGCGGTAATTTTCTGGTCATTCACTGATTTACCACCAAGTGACTGCAACACAGTTACACATCTTTACAATGAGCTGCCAACGATAGGCAGCAGCAAGGTGTCACATTCTACAGTTCAAACCCTTTCCCACGAAATTTATAAAGATCACAAATTATACACTTCTCATCCCTTGTTTATACGATCGTATTTTACATAAAGAGGGGGGCCCACACGCCTTTTTGGACACTGGATCAGCAATGTTGACGAGAAACTGCAAAGTCGACTCATGGTGCAAGATTTACTTAGCATGTGGTGTTCCGGGCTGTCAGCTGTTACCGCCCAGCAGTAGCCACGTCGCCATACAGCGGGCAGTGTATGCTTTCTTCTCTGCCTTTGTTTCCTTCTGATTCGGTGCAAGTACGTGATGTAAGGACAGTGACCCGTTAGAAAGTGGGTCAGCGCTGTTGAAGGATCCGGGTGTTGTAATATAGGCCTTTGTTTGATACATGCTTTACTCTATTGTTCAGCTCGGTGAAGGATGAGCTCATTCGGCGTCGTTCACTTGTCCGATTATCTAGAACTCGAAAAACGAGATCAGTCTTTATGTGAACCCCACAGCGTCTGTTCGTGTGCAGTAACAGGGCTCAGATGTCCATTAGATTTGGAAATCAAATAATTACGTTAAGAACTATTATTCTTTTTCTTATAAATTTACATTCAAAGGTGAATTCGACCGTGTAAGTTGCAGGTTCTCCCCGAGTCTCCAATACACATATGTCCCCTTAGTTTACGCGAGTCAGCCAGTACATAAACTTCGTACTTATAAGTTACAATTTAAATCTTCCGTTTACAGTTACTCTTCTTCCCATATATATTTTAACATCAAAATCTCAGTAACTGAAAATTACAGCAAGTCTGCCGTTAACAATCTAAGATTTCCGTATCTATAATACATTCATTTCCTCTGATAGCTCAGACAGAAGTACTTTATTATCTTTGTTCATTCCGTGACTCGTAGCAGCACGGAGTACTCACACGCGTGTAGCCCATTATTAGCGTTCGCACTTTCAGAAGAATGTAACCGTCCTTTTGCACAACTTTATCACAAAACAACACTTACGGTTAGTTATCTATTTATTTCCTCCTCTATATGACGCAAACTCCTTTTCACACGCAGTCTTGTTGTATACGACAATGGCCTCCTATGGGAGCTTTTACTGTCTTAAACACTTCGCTACCTCCCAAAAGTTTCTCTATCCGTCTTTTCGTGCGCAGCCCGAATGTGCTACATACATTTGTGAACTTATAATTGCTCATGGAGCGTTCTTTAGACCATTGTTCATAGAAAAACTTATTTCAATTCTAGTTTGTCTCATTCAATAATAATGACATTAATTTTTATTTGTCTTTTTTTACTACATTAATTGCGGCTAGAGTTATTTATTATTTCTCAAAGCTTCTAGTGCTGCCATGGACTTGTTCCATTGCACCTACAAGCTTAGCCATCCCACTGGATGGACGTCGGGTTGAATAGGTGTGGGTATGGATTGGATGCGTTGTCAGACCCCTTCAGTGCTGGTGAGGAATGGTATATCGGAATGATAGTGACTGAACGCCACTCCGACATCGATTGCAGGTAATACATGCAACATGTTTTAGAAAGAGTATTAGTACTGAACTACAGTACAGCTACAAGAAAATTGATTAGCACGTATCACTGGTCTGTGACCGCCAGAATGCTGGAGTTGAAATGGTTTCTTTGTTCCCATTATGGCACGTCTGTTATGCCTTTCCTTTTACATTTTCGTGTTTTTTACGAGTCACGTTTCATTACCAGACAGGAATATACCAGTATATTTTCACGTATTGTCTGGTTCTTCACACTTTACCTGTATTATGGACAGTCTTCTCGCGAGTCGTTGTGCACCGAGGTTCTCTCTGCTCCTATGTATCATAGTTACAATGTTACTTAGCGTTGCATCTTCCATCACTGCCATCTATTCTTTTGTTACTTTGTATAACTGTTTACAGTTCTTATCAGATTTCACATATTTCTTCATTCGAAGCTCATGGCGGATGTTTTTGTTTCGTATTTACGCCGAAAATGATTACATTTGATCATTTATTTTACATTTTACAGAATTGCTTTTCTGTTTAAGAAACTTTAATTAAACTACCACATCCAGACCCTCGAATTCAGAGAATTATGGTCGACATTTGATATAAGGTCATCACATTCAGAGCCAAAGTTTTGAAGTACTCCAAGCGTCTTAGGACTAATAGGCATGATAATAAGCAACAACTATAATTCTATACAATCGGCATCTCCTGACCTAGTCATCAGTCTGATGAAGATTGATTAGATTTCTTCAGGAGTTCACTCACATTTGAATTATAGTATTCAGTTTTCTTTTCAATCATTAATTGTCTTTAAATCCTTTACATACAAAGTATACGTTATCTCACAAATCAAATCTTCAATTACCTTTATCTTAAACTTTCATTCTGAATCTCTGCAATTATGTAAAGAACTTAGGAACTATATTTTGCAGAAAAACTTCAGAAAATAACGGATTATTCTTATGCTATACTTTTATCTTAGTTCAGGTCCGAAATAAATAAATTAGTTACATACACATATATAAAACATTTTAAATTAAGATTACTTGCCACATTAGTTTTCTTGAAATGAGTGATCAGTTCCCTTTTTACACTACACTTTTCTTTATTTACATATTAAGTTCATTGCGTTTACATGCTGTTAATACTTATACATGCTCTTATCATTCTCCACTTCAGACTTCACGTCTACTTACTCCATGTACTTCACTATTATTTAGTAAAAGTTTTTAAGCGTAAAATTTCTTCAAGTCTTAATGGGGACTCAGCCCTTTAATGTGCTGAGTCCCTGGGTATGCCAGAAAATACACTCCAAGATGTGGACTTCCAATTATTTCGAAAGGTCCTGTACGTAGGAGGTAGCCAGTTATTATTTCGTCTATGTAGTAATGAGGCGCGTTGGTGAATCTTCAAAAGTATTCTTTCTCCAACCTTAAATTGTTGTAAATTAATCCATTTCTTGTCACAGATCTCTGGTCTTCTTTGTTTTTCGTATTGATCAACGCCTGTCCGATCTTTGCTTCCACAGTATTCCATCATCCTCTACTTGGGGAATTATACCTATTCATTCATTTTTCTCTTTCCTTTGAAATATCAGGTCCGCTGGAATGATCTGAGTTATGCGACATATTGTTCGTTATTTCTTCAAAATCTTCTATGTACTCAACCTATAGAGTTTGCCGTTTATTGCAATACATCCTCTTGAATCTATTCATTTCTTTGAATACTCTCACTGTGAGATTGGATTCTGGGTGATTTCTGGATATTAGTATTTGACGAATTTAATGATGTACCAGAGTAGTTCTCTATTGGAAAAAGTGAAATCGGCTGCATTATCTGACAAAATTGCTTGTGATTTCCCAGCATGCGGAATGTAGCCATTTGCCAGACTGCTTATAATTGGCTTCCTAGTAGCTGTCTTAATTGGATACACTTTAAGAAACTTTAGAAACATGCCTAAAATGCGACAACATATTTGCATCCTTTTCTAGTCCTTGGGAGGGGACCGCAGATATTGCCTAACATAAAGTCGAGTGGCCTTTTTTGTTTGTGGGAATTATCGGGTGTAAAAGTCATTTACTTCCGCTACTACTCGGTTTGGACTGTTTACATCTTACATATGGTCTCATTGTTTGTTGAATCTTCCTTTTAAGATTTGGAAAAGATCACTAAGTTCTCAGTTCGTTCTCATATTTCAGTATACCAAAATTGCCTCAGGCATAGTGAGTGTACCATATTAGTTCCTCTTCGTATTCCACTACAATACAAACACACCAGTACCCAGACTGATCACAATACCTACGAAACACTACCACATTCACTATTTTATGACACTGTTTAATCCTGCTTGATTCCTCTTCTTGTAATTTTATTCGTGTGGTAGACCACTGTAAATCCTAATCTTGTGGATTGGACATGTTTCTAAATAGCTCCAAACAGATATTACCAGTATATAGTATCTTTCGTCAACAACTCAGGAAATCCTATCACTTGCTGTGGTATAACGTTCTACGTCTACTGGTGATCTGGATAAAGCATCCATAGTAATATTCTCCTTGCATTTAATATGAACAATACTAAAGTCATATTCAAATGTCCACCTAGCCAATCTATAGTGTAGAAGATTGCGTGTCTGTAGTAAACTTATAGTTTGATGGTCAGTGTACACAGTTGTCCTTGCTTCATACAAGTAGTATTGGAATTTGTTGAATGCCCACGCGACTGTCAGGACTTCGAGTTCAGTTGCTGTGTATAAGCGTTCACAGCTTGACAGCGTCCAGAATGTGAGTTTTCCATCAATTGGCCTTATCTGAAATAGGCACACGTCTAATTTGATAGTTGATGAGTCTGTTAGCTAACCAAATTCCAATGACATGTCTGGATGAAATAAAACCTTAGCATTCACTAAGGCGCCTTAATTGCTTTAAAAGTAGGAAGACATTCTGACGTTCATTGTCATGCAACATTTTTCCTTAACAGATTCAAAAATGACTCTGCATTTATAAATTGGTTGAGTGTAAACTCCCTGGGAAATGAGGCCAACCCTACAATCCTTTCAATTGTTTTTGCGTTCGCATGATTGGAAAATTCTTCACAGCTCTTATCTTTTCTGAATATAGTACAATACCCTTTGCATATATCGAGTGCCCTGAAAATTTTATCTTCTGAAGTGCAAAATTAGATTTCTGGAAATTTGATGAATACCTACAGCCTTAAACGTTGCAAGCACTCCAGATAAAATTTCCAGATGCTCATTCTATGAAACCGTAGCCATCAGTAAATTATCTACAAAGAAGGTAAGTTTAATTTTCAGTTCAGGCCCTAGGAAGGAGCCCAAAGCTGAAATGAATATCCCGGCTCTAATGTTTAGTCCAAACGACAACACTTTAAATTGATAACTCCATTCTTTATAAATGAATGCTTTGTATATCAGTGATTCATATCCAGTTTTACATGTCAGAACGAGGCTCGGTGATTGATGTTAGTTAGGTAAAATATCCTGGGGAATTTTTGTATTGGTTCATATATATTCTCCAGGTGTATTCTCACAGGTAAAATTATTTTATTTATAACCCTCGTGTTAAAAACTAATCTTCCTTTGACTCCAGATTTAGGTACCACAAGAAGAGAGGTACAATATGGAGATGTAGAAGTCTCAGTTATATCCCATTTTCACATTCTTTGAATTTTTTCACTGACTGCTGGACATTGATGCCAAGATATTGAATAGAAGCTACGAGAAAATTGTTCTTAGGGAAGAACATCCAGTTCTGAAGGCTATAAACTCAGCTGAATACTTATGGATTACAATTACGAATAACTTCAATTAGGACGATCACAAAGATCATGTTGTGTGGAAATAAAACCAATGACTACGATTTACTGGCAGGAATATAGTTGTGTGGAGTGGGATCCGCATCAGATATGATTGATGGAGGACATAGAAAAATTTCAAAGAAGAGCAGCTCGTTTTGTATTATCGCGAAATAGAGGAGAGAGTGCCACGAACGTGGTACACAAATTGCGGTGGCAGTCATTAAAAATAAAGGTTTTTCGCTGCGACAGGACTTTCTTATGAAATTTCAATCTCCAGTTTTCTGCTCAGAGTGTGAAAATATTTAGTTGACGCCCACACACATAGGGAGAAATGATCATCACAATAAAATCAGAGCTCGCATGGAAAGACTGAAGTGTTCGTTTTTGCCGCGCACTGTTCGAGAGTGGAATCGTAGAGAAGTAGCTTAAAAGTGGTTAGATGAAACCTCTGCCAGGCACTTGTGAATTTCAGAGTACACACATAGAAATAGGCATTATTCTGAGAGAACAACGTTTGTTATCTCTGTTCGACAGTTAGGTGCTATAATACAGACAATTTTTGTTCTATCTGGTTAACCGATGTTATTACTTCTACACAATTTACTTGACACTTGCGGATCCATCGTATTCTTCAATGTATAATTTATATATCTTCTCATCTCGGCAATATTTTCCATTTTTAGTAACTCTTTGTACTATGTTATAACTCCATCCATTCGGAATGTTACTCTTCCCGTTGAGAAGTCTAATTTTGTGTCATTCTCAGGGATCCATACTACTCCGAAAATACAGTCGGTCTGCATATCCTGTTAAGAACGAACATTTCATTGCTGTATTTCCTAGCTTTATATAAAATTATATCAAATTCCGTCTGTACTTGTTGGATACTCTGTGATCGTGTGCAAACAGCCCCAATAATTTTTCAGTTGTGAAGTGGCAATGGTGGTAAACCTTTTGTCTGCAAAATCCTCCCGAATAACGTTTCTGATAAGACATTTACCGATACTCCACTGTCCAAAGTTTTTACTATTTGTATATCTTCAACTACTGTTTTTATTTCTGGTGCAGGTCCAGTTGAATATTCGGTCTGTCATTTGGTGGTGTCCAAGCACCATTGCTCTCTCATATCTTTTCCCTCATTGAAACTCAAAAAATTTACGTTTGAAGCATAGCCCCTACTTCTCCCCAGGGCCGCTTCTACGGGGCTCGAGTCGATCGAATTCAGTTTAATGATGTTTGCTCATTATTCGTAGCTGCGTCCTCCAGTTCTTCAGTTATTGTTGGTGGGGGATATGCTCTCCAGTCAGTCTCATTATTTGTCATGGATGGTTGCTGTGGAGTTCCACTAATCATATTATTCCACAATAGATAATTATTATTTGAATTATAGCCTGGATTATATCTTCTCTCTCCTTTATTTGGACTATTAAGATTAACTCTAAACTTATGTTTTTCTCCATATGATCTATTCGTGTTTCCATTAGAATTACATAATGATTGTTGGATCCTGACCTGTTCATAACATCTTCTCGTATTAGAATAATAGACTCAAGAACTGAGAAAAAGTCTTTTAAATTCTCCTCTGTAACATTAATCAGTTTATCCCTTACATCAAACGATAATTTAGTTTTCAACATTCGTAAAATGTCCCTTGTGGAAGTGGATCATCGTAATACCCCACTTTGTTGAGATATTTCTCAAAGTACCGGCGTAATGTGCCGTTCCTAAATGAATATGTTTCTGAATTGAACACTTATTTACTAATACCTTCTGGTATTCCTCTGTACAAATATTTTGCGAATGTTCGCAGGGCGCAATTGCTCTGGTTTACTTTTGTCTCTCATTTCAGTATCTCGGTAATACACAGCGAATACTGTGTACAGACACGACTGGACTTTTTTTTTCCTTTCATGCGGTAAAAACGGTTGGAACTGTTTGTGTTTCATTAACCTTTCTTCCGTCCCGCATAAATATTTGTGGACAGTGGTGTAGTTTGCGCGAACTGTTGCCTATCAGCTGATGTGGCCGCTGCTCACTTGTTTCTGAGCAAGAGCGAAATTTGTTGCCACTTACCTTACAGCAATTCAGAACGACTTTCCTTTACAGCGTCCCCCCCCCCCCCCCCCCCCCCCCCCGGTGCATTTCTTCTACTTCTCTGCTAGTGTCCGCTATCGAATTTTATGTCTGTGCTTTCCACTACAAGAAATCTGAACCGATTTGGCTTTTGACTTCTTGTAGTTCGCGTTTTATAAAACTATTATTAAGGGTTATCCCCCGACAAGTTCACGACTGCTTCAGATGTGCGTTTTTTACGCACTAGACAACTTAGCTTTTATTTGTTCTAGCCCAAGCACCTGTTTCCTCTAAAAAAAAAAAAAACTGCTTATGTTCATTGAACTTCTGCTCTATTAGCTTTTAGTTTCACTCTGACAAATCGTATACAGTGTCTACGATTTCTCCTAAGTTTGATTCGAAATCATCCCGCTTTGATTTACTGTCTGAAATGTCCTGATTTATCTGCTGTATTTCCTGCTGAAAAATCTCCTGCGCTTTTTAAAGTTCAGCTAGCTCTTTAGCGACCTCTTCTTGTTTCAGTACTACTTCTGAAAATTGAGTTGAAATACTTGCGACCTGAGGCGACATCTCTGTTTGTTTCGTTGACATCTCCGTTTGTTTGGTTGAGATACTGTCGACTTGAGTTACTAGAAGCGACAACTTTTACAAAATAGTAGTCAGAGGGCCTACCTCTCCTTGACCACTTTTGGGGGACTGTGCAGCTACGCCTGTCTCTTCTGTTGGTTGTATATTATCTTGTCTTCATTTTATACTGTTTTCTAGTTAATACCATAACCCGTAATGTTCCCCCACTAATCTGTTTATTTAACCAGTAATATTCTAATATCTGCCACTGTTGTAGTTTGTAGTTGGGTATAGAAATTTACAACACAATTGACCAGAAACTATGGAGTCCAAGTATATTATTACTGCTCATTGTTGAACGCTTAAGTACTCAAGCGATTCAGATTGTACAAAGAAAAATTCTTGTGATGGACCTGTCATTCTGATGATTATAGCGAATAAAATTCGTTTGTGATGGACCTGCTGCTCAGCGACTTTCTCTTTGTATCCACCAGATAGTTACATGAAAACAATAAAACTGTATTAGTGTATGCACATTATATGCATAGAATACATCGGAAACCATTAACTTCTATTTTATTTTTATATCATTTTTTTTATTTAACTTCCTCTTTCTTATTATCTTTACATTCTTTTTTCATCGTTACTTCTGTCCACAATTCTTCCTTTTCGTGGTCCTGCAATAAGTTTGCATAGCGAAATCTGCTAAGTTCCTCCCGATTACCACCATTTTTTTCTGCCAGAACAAAAGTAGTGTTTATTAAAATCAAATACCTTCTCGTATGATCGAAGATTCGAAGCGGGCTTAAGCTGAAGTGTACAGTGCGTGTCAGAAGAAGTACAACAACCCAAAACTGTTTAGATCGTCTTTGACAATATAAATAAACAGAAAGGACAAGACATGCTCACACTGGAATACCGAATTTAACAAATTTACAACTAAAAGGCTATTTCTTCATTAGGCGAAGTGATAAATTTTGGCGTGGCGTATGGTCTGATTTCACAAAAGAGCAAACTTAAATGAAGTCATTGAAAGTGAAATGCGACTTAACTCACGGACGTGGGTTTTCATATTCTGTGCTACAAAGTGGACTTCAGGGATGGCATCCTGTTTTTTGTCAAAAAATTGAAGAATTCCGTGGTGCATCATGAGGGACAAGCGAGCAACATGTGGGTTTAAGAGCTTCACGCAGAGATTGAAATGCAGCAGAAAGTGGCAAGCTGAATGATTGGGAGTTAAAACATCCACCTTTTCCAAAACTTAGTGTGCTTATGTCAATAAGCAGTGGCGTAATTGGTGATGAATCGGTGAAATGTCATGAACCATTAGTAAAAGAAATTGAAAGGATCGCCAGAGAACTTTAAAAATGTCGTATCTCAGCGCAACCCCAAAGTTATAACACTTGCATCCAGCACTACGACTCTCAGGATAGGGAAGAAGAGGATTCCTACTATAAACCTATTAAAATTGCTCCACAGACTGTGTGTTATCAAGCAATCTGATAAAGACCTGAAACAGAAGACGGTCTCAGTAAGGGTACAAAATCATATCTCTATTAAGAATTCACACCTCTTCAACACCATGAAGTACCAGAATAAAAAGTTTTGTGGTCGATGGTGGTCACCTGCTTCATAAAGTTGTTTGGCACATCAAAGATAAGTTTGGAACCATCTGTATGAAATATAAAACCTATTTGTGAAAGGTCCTCTGATTCGAAGTCATCCAAGTGATGCTTCGCAATGGGGAACAAAGTCTTCTGAAAGATCTCGTCGTTTGAAGAAACCAGGTTCTTCATGAGATATTATTTTCGATGAAGATAAAAATGCTGCAGACGCGCAGGAGAAGTTTCTCGCAAATGAGAGCAACAAGAATCACCTGGTTTTGATGCTCATGCGAAAATTTGAGGATGGAAGTATTCAAATACCACAAGCAGACGAAGATGCTGATTCATTAATTGTGGGAACAGCTATTTCCCAAGCTGCTGAGTCTGACAGTGTGGCAATTACGAGCGTGGACATTGACGTGCTTCTTCTCCTAATGGGTCGAGGAAACGACAGCAACAACAACTTGAACTTTCATAAACTGGGAAGATGGAAATCAGCAGGAATGGGGTACTCCAGTAGTTCTTTCACTTTCAATCCTTCATTTGCCCCTTCAACCACGCCTTCACAGGATAAGATACCACATTCTCTCTTTCGGCCAAGGAAAAGGGAAATTACTAAACCTTATGGAGCACAGCCACACTTCAAAGTGCAAGCTGCTGAAGTTGATTAACCCTCAGTTTCTCAAGCCATACTAGCATAGACAGAAGAGCAACTGATGTTAGCAATGTATGGGAATTCAGCTGCGCCACTTTGTAAAGCCTGTTCCGAAAAAGCTTTCAAACTCGAAAGGGTACCGCCAACATCTGATGCAGCAAGGTGGCACTCATTGCGATCCTGCCAACAGGTGCAATCTTGGCTGGGAAGAAAGTTGATCCATGCCAGTGGGACTGGAAGAAAAACTCATCAGGCTTGTTTCCAGTGGCGATGACGAGAGGTGCGGCACCACACACGTTACTGAAGATGGTCTCCTGCGGATGCAAAACCGTATGCACGGCTGTGTGTGGGTGTCGCAAATCTGGACTGATCTGCTCCTCAACGTGCAAACACTGTTGTGGCTTATCTTGCGATAACGCCTCAGAAATTGAACTCGACAGGGATATGAAGAGATAGAAGGTATGGTCCAGGACGAGGAAGTTGGTGAAGGTGCCACAATGGATCCTGAACATCGGATGCCGGACCGGGACCTGCAGCAGGCTCCCAGACGACCTCGGTGGAACAGAAGTTTGATAAAATGTGAATCGCTAATATTTAAATAGTGTTTTTTAAATACTGTCGCGCCCTTTTATTTTTTCATTTGTAAAAATTTTTGTAATACCCATACGCAAATACCTATTGGCCATTACTACGTACTTGGTTTTCATTTTAGCAACGCACTCTTGTCAATTAAGGCATGGATAAAAATGAATCAAAATACGCATGAGTGAAGAACGTTAAAAAAAAAAAAAAAAAAAAAGCATAGCAAAGACATATGTGCTCATTAGAGAGCCATCTTCCCACTGGAAGTTTCATTTCATTGAATAACTTTGACTTGCAAAAAAAGAAAAAAAAACAGAATGGAATTACTTTGGCTTTCAAGAGCATGAACGCTTAATAGTGCCTAAAACTGAAAAACTAGGTGCTTTTGTAACGTGATATTTCATGCTCTACACCTTTGATAACTTAACATTTTTGAGTTACAAACGTCGGAGACGACTTTTTGGACAAGTTGGTAAAAATCTACGAACTTTTGACAAGTGATTGCGACCAGAAGGCTCCACCTTTCTTGAATTTCAAGTAGATCATTCGAATCAATATTTAATGCTCTTTCATTTTCGTAATAGTAAAATTTTCAGTAGCATGCATCGTTTCCGAGTAATAGGTAAAAACCTGAAAAAAGTACCAAAATTTCTTGGTTTTTTTGCTCACAAAAAGTTGTCCCAAGGGTTCTGGAGGTGAAAACTTGGATTCGAAAACTATATGTACAAGATAATGAAAGGATCTCCTATCTAGTCTTTTGCAGGCAAAAGGTACCCCGTTACCCGACTGCTATTTAAAAAGCATCAAATTATTGTCATCTTAGTCTCAGTTCTAGGAAACAAGGTTCCCTGAATCGCTAGATAATCGTGAAACTGTCGCACATGTGAGAATGTCTATGATACTTAGAGGTAACTGCATTCTCAACAGTTTTTCAGTTTCTTTCTCGTGTTCTTTAACCCACAGGTAGGTGGTACAGCCCTGTTATCGATTGCTTACTTTGACTCACGACCACGTTTGGAAATCGCTGTGCATATTCTTCTTGTCGCTTTCAAAGTTATAGATCTCAAAATATGACAAAATCACAAATGGAAAATATAATTAATAGTCTAAAAAAGTTGTATTAAACACCGCACTCAACACAGGGGTGTTTTCGAGGGCATTTCTGCTTACTCACAGGGATCGGTGGTTTGCCTCTGGCCGTTGCGATGCTATTTTCTGATACGTTGGGGCTGATACTGACTGGCAGTGGCTGTCTTAATTGCGATGTGTAAATGAGTGGCAGGAGTCGCCCGCCACGGTGAAAGTAACTTCAGCCTGCAGGCTGGCTAACGAGTTTACAGGGGCAACAAAGAACTCACCGCTCGTTACTTTTGATCACAGGGAGCTACATTAGGCGTAATGAGCTTACCCGCTAGGTCTTACTTTCACTTATGCCTTTATTTATATGGCGTGGGTAGCATGCCTATGCCAGATGGAGTGTTTCACTTTAATTTTCTAATGCCCTACTAAGCAAACATTTCTTTTAGGGTACTGAAGAAAATAAATGCACCGAATATCTTTCGATCGCGTAATCAAACATATTAACCTAGGCGCAGTGTACGGTGTAAGATTAAACCGCTTAGATTTTACTATAAGCCCAATTCTGCACATCCGTTATGGAGCAGTATTCATACGCTGCACAGTCACATTAATGTGATCACTTTGAAAAGCCTGAATAACCAACTTTTGTGGCGCGGACCACGGAGGAAGTCGGTGAGGTTCTGGACAGTATCGACAGGGATGTGAGTGAGTCCATGCCGACTCCTGGACCGTGCCCAGAAGCGCTAGGTTTCCGGTTGAGGAAAAATAAAGAGAACAGCCCAAACGAGGAGGTCCCAGAGTTTCCTGATTTGGTTTAAACCCAGCGACTTTTGTGGCCAGGGGAGTACGGTACACTCGTCGTGATGTTCTTCGAACCACGCATGTACAGTGTAAGCTGTATGACACGTTGCATTACTTTCCTGGAAAAGTAAATTGCTTGGAGGAGTGGGCATTGGTCCCCAAGGATAAATGCACATATGTCTTGATCCACTGTACCTTCCAGAATGACGAGATCATCCAGGGGATGCCACGAAAACATTCCGCAGTCCATTATGCTCCCGCCTCCGCCGGCCGCTGTGGCCGAGAGGTTCTAGACGCTTCCCTCTGGAACCGCGCGACCGCTACGGTTGCAGGTTCGAATCCTGCCTTGGGCATGGATGTGTGTGCTGTCCTTAGGTTAGTTCTAAGCTCTAAGGGGCTGTTGACCACAGATGTTACCGGCCGTGGTGATCGAGCGATTCTAGGCGCTTCAGTCCGGAATCGCGTGACTGCTACGGGCGCAGGTTCGAATCCTGCCTCGGGTATGGATGTGTGTGGTGTCCTTAGGTTAGTTAGGTTTAAGTAGTTCTAAGTTCTAGGGGACTGATGACCTCAGATGTTAAGTCCCATGGTCCTCAGAGCCATTTGAAGCATTTTGAACCTCAGATGTTAAGTCCCATAGTGCTCAGAGCCATTTGAACTCCCTCCTCCGGCCTGGACCCTTCCAACGATTGTTGCAGGGTATTTCCGTTTGGGTGTCTCACGCCGTATATGCCAACTGCCATCTGTCCGATGGAACATTGTCATCTGCCTGGTGGAACATAAAACGTGATTCATCTGAAAAGGCCACCTGTTATCACTCAGTCGATGTCCAGTTCCGGTATTGGCGTACAAATTCCAGGCTTCGTCGCTGATGAACAGCAGCCAGCAGACGCCTGCTGCGGAGGCCCATACGCAGCAACTTTCTCTGAATGGTCCTTGAGGAGATGCCGTTGAGTTGCACGTCTATTCACCCGTCCACATGTCGGCAGCCGCCACTAGCCGCTGTCATGTACGGCCCGTGGTACTCTACAACTGCCTCGGAGCCGATTTTTGATAGCGCCGTTCCGCCATACACGGCATAACCATGGCGACACGCTAACAGTTTTCAAACTTAGCCTATTCTTCCACCCTTGACCAGAAAGCCAATGATCGTGCCCCTTTCGACGTCAGCTAAACCGCTCCGTTTCCGACAACTGCCCTGTTTTCCAGTCGTCCCCTCCCCCTCCCCCCCCTCCCGACAAGCTTTATATACCCTGCACTGCTAGTGCTGCCAAATGCTGTCTGCGAGTGATTATTACACACTGACCTCGAACATATTGGTGGTCGCATTAAAGTGACTGGAGCGTGTATAACGTTACCTAGTTGTTTTATTATAAGCTGAAGATATCAAATTCTCTGAGATTTGGTCTTGTAGAATTGTAGAACTAACTTATTTAATTGAAATAGTCAGCTCGCATTACTTTATACCCAATTCTTTTTTTGTGGTGGCGGTGGCGGGGTGTAGGAGAGGCGTCAGGCCTTCCAATAAAGTAATTTCAACTTCGTTATTCGAACTCCACTCCCTGCATTTTGCATTAAAGTAATTCCCCCACTGATAAGAACAACACCCAATCCAAAGCAACGCAATACTAAATCTAATGCAGGCCAGTGGTAACAACCAGAAATTTGGAAATTCAACAAAATTAGAAATTCAGGGACGTAGCACAATCATTCAACGATAGATTCATTGTACTTGAATAGAAACTGGGGTTACTACTTCCAGAATATGCGCGCAGTCGATATGTGTATGTGACACACACTGCATCGGTTCAAATGGCTCTGAGAACTATGGGACTTAACATCTGAGGTCATCAGTCCCCTAGACTTTCTTTATTCAAATTATTTCTTACATTGTAACCCACCACCTAATACATTAGTGGGTCTTAGATCTACATTACATTTTATTGATATTTAGCAGCATTGTTAACTTCTATTTCTAGTGTTAGTGAACTTACTTGCTACAGGAAATGAGGGGTTAGCTTCTTATTGGGTAAGATCTAATTCTACACTTAGCTAACTAATCTAGGGGCTACTTCCTGCAGCGTTACAGGCGTGCCAGTTGTTATATACAAACCTACTGTGTGGCCGTGCCCACTGAGCTAATCCCAGTGAGCATGCCCCTGGCACTGGGCTGGCCTTAAAGAAGATCGCTGCAGGTTCTGTTAGGGGTCTTCTGTCTACTATCTACTTAATGGTTAAATTATTACTAAGTCACAATCGGTGCACAGTTGTCAATTTCGGGTGTTGGCGCTCCCTCCCCCTTGTTCCAGAGCGTGGCGGATTCCTACCGTCACGGCGATTGGCCAGTCCACGCCCCGGCGGAATGGGATGGGTCGCCTTCAGTTATGTCATGTTTGGTAGTTCATATATTTTCCCTGAGGTATTCTTGCAGGACTTTTGCCGATACCTCGCTGGCAAGGCGGTTAAATATGTTAAATGTAGTAGGGTCTCTAATTAACTGGTACGTGTTGTTGTGAGGCAGCTGGTTTCTTAGGTCACCGGCTACATCATCGAAGACAGGGCACTAATAGATCACGTGATCCGGAGTGCCCCATTTGGTTCCGCAGTCACACGAGGGGGTAGCCCTTTTCCCGAACCGGCAGAGATATGCCGGATACGTTCCATGCCCTGTGAGGAAGTGCAACAG
This sequence comes from Schistocerca americana, assembly GCF_021461395.2. Taxonomy (NCBI): domain Eukaryota; kingdom Metazoa; phylum Arthropoda; class Insecta; order Orthoptera; family Acrididae; genus Schistocerca; species Schistocerca americana. The sequence continues at coordinate 416,084,535 of NC_060119.1, forward strand.
TCCCTTACTTGGTTGGAAATGCGAGAGTTGGAGGCGTTCTTTGATGTTTGGGAGCAGCTGGTAAGTCCTTCGGCCTGTTGTCTCTGCGTCCCAGAGTTCTTGCCATAGCTCTTCTCCTCTCCTCTTAATTGCAAACTTGTCCCCCACCCGCACTCCCAAGATGCTCTCGGTCTTTTCTACATCTCCCCTTTTCACCCAGTATCAGGTTGCCTGTTCCCGGATTTTGATGTCCAGGGGACACACCCCCATGAGTGTTAGTAGTGCCCCTCCTGGAGATGTTCTGTACGCTCCGATGGAGCACAGAAGCATGTTACGTTGCACCCTCCTCACAGACATAGCGGGCACGACCCTCGTGAGCCTGTGTGCCCACACTCCGGATCCATAACCCATGATGGAAACAAGAATGGTGTTGTGGTACAACTTTATGAGTTCTGGTGGAAGATGAAATCTGCTGTGTCCTATCATGATCAAATTGTTTAGGGCTTCTAGTGATCTTTGTGTAACTGTTTCGATGTGTTTGGCAAAGTTCCACCTTTCATCAATTGTTACTCCTAGGTACTGGGCCTCTCGACGCCGAATCACCGGTGAGCCCTCGATTCTTACCGTTGGATTCCTGGCCAATTGGCCTTTCAGTAATAGGTATGTTGACTTGCTAGGCGCAATAGTCATTCTCGTGTTTTGGCACCACTGTGTAAGAATTGCTAGTGTCCCATTAATTTTGGGGTCCAGGTCTTCGCGACTTCAGCCGCCAACCAGCAGAAGGAGGTCGTCAGCGTAAGCTATCGCCTCTAGCACATCCACACTACTTTCCAAGCTCTCCAGGAGAGGCTCCATATTTATATCCCAAAAGAGTGGCCCCAGGACAGAGCCCTGTGGACACCCCTTCGTGATTTTTTGCCAATTCGCTCGCTAGGGGACGATAGCCAGACCTCTCTTTCCATACAATAGCTCCTAAGACAGCCGTATAGCGGCCCTGGACACTCCTTCTCCCGCAAGCAGGAGAAGAGCGAAGGCCACCACAGGTTATCAAAGGCGCCACTGATGTCCACCATGATGTCAACTATGTACTTGTGCGGAGACGACCCACAGACCTCGGATGCGAGGGCAATTGCGTCACATGCAGATCGCCCATGTCGAAAACCGAATTGTCTGTCGCTCATCTCGCACAGCATTCGGTGTGCTGTCAGTCTGTCAGCTAGTAACCTCTCCAGCAATTTGCCTAACAGGTCCAACAGACAGATAGGTCTATAGGATTTTGCTTCTTTAGGGTCTTTGTCCTGCCCTTTTTTTGATAATTACAACATTGGCCTGTTTCCAGATTTTGGGGAATGTTCTGAGGCGCAGGGCCTCGTTGTAAATTCTTGCTAAAGGTGTCACCAGTTGAGGAGCGAGGTATTGCACCACCTCCGCGATGATGCCGTCTGGTCCTGGGGCCTTTCCTTTCTTTAGTAATTTTATGTGGGCTGCCACTTCCTCTTCTGAGAAAAGGTACACCATGGTGTTTTCTCGTAGTCTGCCTGCATAGCCTGCCTAATTAGGCATTGTTCTTCTGTGTCCTCTTCCTCTTTATCATCAGGGAGGAGGGAGTGGAGGAGGACCTCAGCAGTTTCCTGCCAAGACCCAGTCATCCGGTTCCCGTCCCTGATAGTGGAGAGCACCATTGGCGACCTGATTTTTTCTCTTACTATTTTGTAAGGAGTGCCCCAGGGATCCATAGCCAATTGACTGTGCACATATTTCTTCCAGCTTTCCAACCTGACTGTTCGCAGTTCCTTCTGAAACTGCTCTTTAGCTTCCCTGTATGTTCGTAGCCATCTTTGTTTTTCTTCCCAGACGACACTTCGCTGGTAATACCTCCTCGCCCTCCTGACAGACTGACGCATCTGCCCCAGTTCCGCAGACCATGGTGATGGAGAAGCCGCAACGGCTCTCCTCCTGGTTGGTACAGCAGCCTTGACTGCCCTGGTAAGACCGCCCACCAGATCTTCCGCGTGTTTGTTGATATCTTCGTCATCATCTGGCCATGTCGGAGGGTCAAACTCTCTTGCAAGGGCTCCCAGTTGGTCTTGTTATAGTTTAGTTGTACTTCCCACCCTATGTCCCAGTGGCACTCCCGATCTGAAATTGTAAATGTGATCAAGTTGTGATCGCTGGTTGTTTCTCCATCAGTAACAATCCAGTTTTGTATATTGGCAGCGATGTTGGCGGTCATCATCGTGATGTCGATGTTAGTTCCATCTCCTCCCCCTCCTGTGTAGGTGGGGGGATTTCCTAGTCTATTGGCAATGAGGAGTTGTAGAGACATGATAGTCTCTTCCAGCTTGCCTCCTCTTTCATCTCGAGTGCCACTGGGCCATAGGGGGGATTTGGCGTTGACGTCCGCCACCACAACTGCCTTTCTACCCCTCAGCACCGTTGCCACCTGCGTGAGTTGGTCAAGGTACACGTCAATGTCTGTACCGTATTGGAAGTACATATTTATTAAGTATATGATGCCAATTGGTGACTGAAGTTCGATGACATTGCAGTGATCGTCCAAAAGACGTGAGAGCACCGTTACCCGCAGTGCCTTGTTGGTTATTATGATGGTGGCTTTCGGGTCATCTCCCAAGCTTACCACTTGCCAGCTCATGGCAGCAAAGGCTACATTCCCTCAAGAGAGTATGGCTCCTGCAAACAGAGCACATCAAGGCTCCTCTCCTCCACCACTCTTCGAAGCTCCTGCATGACCAGCCTACTATTATGTGCGTTTAGCTGCCCTATCTGTATTTCTGTAATTATGGGAAATATGTGTGTACATATGATTCTGGGAAGGTTTTCGTCCAGTCGTAGGCTATTCTCCCATTGGATAGGACAGACTGATTATATATTTCATCTAAGTTGAAGGTTTCGTTTCTTCTCTCAAACACCTTCTTTACTAGTTCACGCAGGGCACCAAAGTCGGTGGGGAGATTCATGGTCTTTAGTTGTATCCTGTCAACAGCCTCCATGACCGAGAAGGTGACCTTACGCCCGTACGTATGTCCTACTCGCACTAGATGTCGCAGTGCAGTGGTCAGGACAGCCGGCTCCTCCAGGCGGGATAATTGTAAAGAATGTTCGAGATTAGGGTATATTCTGATCGGATCAACCACTGTTCTCACAGCTGTTGGTTGTCTCGAGTCAGTACTAGCATTAGTGTTATTTGTTGTATGTGTATTTGAGCTTGTAATTGTGTTGACCTGCACCGGCAATTCCAGTACAGGACTCCCTTGAACGAATGATGGTCGGCCCACCGCTACAGGACGCCTTTCTCGAGTTGCCTGATTTCCTGGCGTTCGCGATCCCCAGCAGTAGCGAGAGGGAGCTGCCGCTTGTTCTTGTGGGTCCGTTTGGACACACGCATCCTTCATTCTCTTCCTGCCATCTCTTCCTTCTGCGAGTGTTGCAAGGAACTGTTTGAACTGGGCTGCTCTTGCCGTGTCCCTTCTTCTCTTGCATGGGGATTTTCTTTTAGGCATCCCGGGTGCCGTAGTTAACTCAGCCATAGTCAGTTCTTGATATTAGCCTCTGCTCCAGCATCCTGTACGTTGGGCAGTTGCGACCAGAGGCATTACAAGTCTTTTTGCCTCTTCTCGTGCAGGGGATGCATATTGCAGATTTTGTACAGTTTTTTCTAATGTGATTTTCTTCTCCGCACCTGGAGCAAGCCGACTTCCTTTCACAGTATTTATGCACATGATCAAGATCGCCGCAATTATGGCAGCGAGGTACCACCAAAAAGTCCTGGACATTGATGGCGTGAAAGCCAATGTAGATCCTACCCATTGAGGTTAGTCTCTTCCACATCTGGCCAGAGACTTCCGCTACATGATGTACAACGTCTTTGTCTCTTGGCCCCGTTTTGAATTTAAGTTTGAATTCATTTTCAAAGTCATCAGTACTTATATCATCAAAATTCTGATTTCGGATTGTTTCCTGGAGTTCATTAATATCAAATGTGACTGGTATGTCATACATAATAACAAGAGGGTGTCTCTTTTTTGGGGGTTCACATTTACTGCTTTACACAGTTTCTGATTGTTAAGTATTTTATTCCGGTCATCTTCCGTTGCCACATCGACAATTACTACATTCTTTGTAGCTCTCACTTTATTTATTTTGATTTTGTCTTTTGCAGGATTAATCATTGTTGTAAAGATTTCCTGTACTTTCTTAGTGTCTTGACCAGGCAGTGGTCTCAAAAAGACAGCAGTGTCCGGTCTTTGTGACACTTTTACAATAGAATCTCTTGTAGTCTGGCTCTTAGGTGCCGTTTGAGCGACTACATTAGCCCATGATTTTGTTGGCTGCTTGCGCAGCCTTTCATTTTCCTTCTGCAGTTCTTCAACCCGCCCCTCGAGCTTCGCATGGGCGATAGCCCAGGAGGCGAGTTCATTTTTTAAGGTCAAGATCGCTGCCTGGCTTATCTTGCCGTTTTTTACATTGGCTTCCAGGTATTGTGTGATCCTGGCATGCCTCTCACTAATGCTTTCCTCGGTCTGCCCCGTGCCCCCTGATGGGGAGGGAACAGTAAGCAAAGAAGCCCTCGAAGGCGCACATGAATCGCTTGTCTGTGTCTCGGCCATATTGTCGACGAGGGAAAAAAGGATTGGGAGCCCGTCTCTTGCCCCGGACCGGCTCCTCTGTCATGGGGGGGGGGGGGGGGGGGACTGTTGCAGCTCGCACACCGGCCTCGCCCCAAGGCCAAGGGCACTCTTCGAACTGCGGGGTTTAACGCGCCGTTGCCAGCACACTGGTCCCCTTCGGTGGCTCCATCATCGTCGATTTCACCCGCCGCTTCCCGGCAAGTGCACCCCGCACTCCGGAGAGGCGGATGCACCTCTCGCCCTTCGCCGCTTACTAGCCCGAGCTTCCACCTGTCGGCCAAGGACCCACTCCTACTCAGGTGGTGGGTCGGTCACCCAGTCGTTCAGCGGTCTGGACCCATCTAACCTAGCCCAGGCGATATCACCACCTCCTGGGTTTGGCAGAACACGCCCTGGTTACCCAGGGGCGCGGCGAAGCACCCTTGCCGAGTCGCGCCGCGATCCCACACCGACAAACGAGGTCTCCGGCATGCAGAGCACCTGATGGTCTGTACCCTGCGAACAGAAAGGGACTGATGTTCGGTCCCTCGACATAGCTCCCCTGTGCCACGCACCCTTCGCTTTCGCATCGGGTCGGGTCGCAGCTCTCCTTTTGTCGCAAGGCGGAAGGCCGAGCTTAACATCTGGCACCCCGGGAAGGCGGAAAGAGCCACTTGGGAAGGAGAGGCTGTGAGAGACGCTTCACTTCCCCGAGTGAGGACTGCCGCGGCACGCTCAACTGGAAGCGATACGCCCCAGTGCGAGCTTCCGTGCCTTACGGCGCGCCGGCAAGGGGCGGGCCCGCGCCGAAACGCGCCGTCAAGCGACTGACCTTACGACAGACAGTCCCCTAGACTTGGAACTACCTAAACCTAACTAACCTAAGGACATCATACACATCCATGCCCGAAGCAGGATTCGAACCTGCGACCAGAGAGGTCGCGCGGTTCCAGACTGTAGCTCCTAGAACTCATTGCATTCTTGCACCTTTTATCTGTAATTTTAAAACCTAATCTAAGCAGTTTCAACAACTGAACGTATTCTTTCGAATCCTCACTAATTCATCGTTACCAAACGCGATTATATACTACACTCCTGGAAATGGAAAAAAGAACACATTGACACCGGTGTGTCAAACCCACCATACTTCCTCCGGACACTGCGAGAGGGCTGTACAAGCAATGATCACACGCACGGCACAGCGGACACACCAGGAACCGCGGTGTTGGCCGTCGAATGGCGCTAGCTGCGCAGCATTTGTGCACCGCCGCCGTCAGTGTCAGCCAGTTTGCCGTGGCATACGGAGCTCCATCGCAGTCTTTAACACTGGTAGCATGCCGCGACAGCGTGGACGTGAACCGTATGTGCAGTTGACGGACTTTGAGCGAGGGCGTATAGTGGGCATGCGGGAGGCCGGGTGGACGTACCGCCGAATTGCTCAACACGTGGGGCGTGAGGTCTCCACAGTACATCGATGTTGTCGCCAGTGGTCGGCGGAAGGTGCACGTGCCCGTCGACCTGGGACCGGACCGCAGCGACGCACGGATGCACGCCAAGACCGTAGAATCCTACACAGTGCCGTAGGGGACCGCACCGCCACTTCCCAGCAAATTAGGGACACTGTTGCTCCTGGGGTATCGGCGAGGACCATTCGCAACCGTCCCCAACATCGTGCAGCCCGCCCCCAGTGGTGTCGCGACAGGCGTGAATGGAGGGACGAATGGAGACGTGTCGTCTTCAGCGATGAGAGTCGCTTCTGCCTTGGTGCCAATGATGGTCGTATGCGTGTTTGGCGCCGTGCAGGTGAGCGCCACAATCAGGACTGCATACGACCGAGGCACACAGGGCCAACACCCGGCATCATGGTGTGGGGAGCGATCTCCCACACTGGCCGTACACCACTGGTGATCGTCGAGGGGACACTGAATAGTGCACGGTACATCCAAACCGTCATCGAACCCATCGTTCTACCATTCCTAGACCGGCAGGGGAACTTGCTGTTCCAACAGGACAATGCACGTCCGCATGTATCCCGTGCCACCCAACGTGCTCTAGAAGGTGTAAGTCAACTACCCTGGCCAGCAATATCTCCGGATCTGTCCCCCATTGAGCATGTTTGGGACTGGATGAAGCGTCGTCTCACGCGGTCTGCTCGTCCAGCACGAACGCTGGTCCAACTGAGGCGCCAGGTGGAAATGGCATGGCAAGCCGTTCCACAGGACTACATCCAGCATCTCTACGATCGTCTCCATGGGAGAATAGCAGCCTGCATTGCTGCGAAAGGTGGATATACACTGTACTAGTGCCGACATTGTGCATGCTCTATTGCCTGTGTCTATGTGCCTGTGGTTCTGTCAGTGTGATCATGTGATGTATCTGACCCCAGGGATGTGTCAATAAAGTTTCCTCTTCCTGGGACAATGAATTCACGGTGTTCTTATTTCAATTTCCAGGAGTGTATATTACTCGCAGAGAATACGCTATCGACGGATAAACATGGGGACATCTTAGAGGAGTGTAGCAACGACTTTCGCGGTGATTCCGGCGACGCACCGTGCGATGAATTCCGCAGTAGACAGCCATGAAGACTTTCGGGCGGTCACGCTGTTCGATGAGCACTCAGCCACCAACCATATCTCGAGTGGTGGCGTCGTCCAGACGTGTTTGTTTTTGTAAGTGACCATGGAAAGCGTAAACGACCGTGCCGAGTTTTGTGGCCAGCGGAATACGGTACATTCGTACTGATGCTCTTCGAATCACGCATGTACAGCATGAGCTGTATGACTCTTTCCTGTGAGAACACCAGAGTGGCTAGTACATCGATCAATGACCGTCCGCGGTGTCGATAACTATCCCCAGGAGGGAGCGGTTCTAGGTGCTTCAGTCCGGAACCACGCTGCTACTACGGTCGCAGGTTCGCAACCTGCCTCGGGCATATATGTGTGTGATGTCCTTGGGTTAGTTAGGTTTAAGTAGTTCTAAGTCTTGGGGACTGATGACCTCAGATGTTAAGTCCCATAGTGCTTAGAGCCATTTGAACAATTTTTAACAGGATGGATGGTGGGGTATGGTACCGGATCACCACTCTTTTCGTCAATCTCCTGGACTAAATTCCAAACCTTTCCGCAGTGTCTCATGAAATACGGCCATGTATCCGTCAGTCATATGGGGACGTTAAAGCTCGGCAGCCTCAATGGTGTCCTTCGAGAGGTGTAGGCAATGTACCGGCACCGGGTTTTACACCCTCCCTTCTCTCATTATTTCCAACGCGAACTTGACACTGCACTACATTCACACGCCCATTACAGTCACACTTACATATACGACTCAAGCTTGACGAAGAGAAGATGCCTGCAGGCGCAAAAGGTAGAAAAAAAAAACTTTCTAATTAGGCGTCTCTACCTGCCCTTCGGTGTCCCCCAGCCATTCATGCCATTCAAGTTTACTTTACTTACCGTGGAAATCGAGAAGGGGGCACACAAACTCTCTTACGCTTCAGGAACTTTTCCGATACAATTCAAGAACAATGTATCCTACTAAATGCCCTTAACAACCACCCTCCTTAATTATACGAACAAATGTTATCACCCTCCTCCATCGCCTAATTACTGATTCCGAATCCCAATACGACTGTCAAACCAGCTGGTTCCAGTCACCGCTTCGTGCCCCAAGTAGTGCCAACCCTGGCGCCCCAAGCGGCGTCCTATATTCCAGGTACAGTCAGGGATTTTTCCTTGGTAAGAGGGCTGCAACGGGGTGGACTCAGTCTCGGAGACCAGGTGAGGAGCTACGTGACCGTGCACTAGCGTTCCAAGGTCAAGAAACCCGACAACGACCGGGATAGCCGTGTGCTGAGCACTCTTCCCTTCACTTAGCACCTAATGAAGCTGTTGGTTGAGGATGACACGACGATCGGTCGCGGCAGATAGGCCTGTTTAGGGCCTGAACGCAGGACTTTACATTTTTACAATAGAGACTGAAGAGCCAAAGACACTGGTACACCTGTCTAATATCGTGCAGGGCCCCCGCGAGCACGCAGAAGTGCCGAAATACGACGTGCCATGGACGCGACTGATGTCTGACGTAGTGCTGGAGAGAACTGACATCATGAATCATGTAGGGCTGTCCATGAATCAGTAAGAGTACGAGGGGGTTGAGAATTCTTCTGGACAGCACGTTGCAAGGCATCCCAGATATGCTCAATAATGTTCCTATCTGAGGAGTCTGGTGGCCAGCGGAAGTGTTTAAACTCAGAAGAATGTTCCTGGAGCCCTCTGTAGCAATTCTGAACATGTTGGACGTCCCATTGCCCTTCTAGAATTTCCCAAGTCTGTCGGAATTCACAACGTACATGAATGGATGCATATGATCAGACAGGATGCTTATGTACGTGTCACCTCTCAGACCCGTACCTAGATGTATCAGGGGTCCCATATCACTCCATCTGGACACACCCCATACCATTACATACCCTCCACCAGCTTGAACAGTCCCCTGGTCATATCCAGGTTCCATGGATTCATGAGGTTGTCTCTATACCCGCACATGTCCTCCGCTCGATACTATTTGAAACAAGACTCGTCCGATCAGGCAACATGTTTCCAGTCATCAACAGTCCAGTGTCGATGTTGACGGGCCCAGGCGAGGCTTAAAGCTCTTTGTCGTGCAGTCATCTAGGGTACACGAGTGGGCCTTCGGCTCCGAAAGCCCACATCGATGATGTTTCGACGAATAGTTCGCACGCTGACACTTGTAGATGGCCCATCATTGAAATCTGAAGAAATTTGTGGAAGGGTTGCACTTCTGTCACGGTGAGCGATTCTCTTCAGTCGTCGTTGGTCCCGTTCTTGCACGATCTCTTTCCGGCAGCATAGATGCCAGAGATTCGATGTTTCACCGGATTCCTGATATTCACGGTACATTAGTGAAATGGTCGTACGGGAAAATCCTCACTTCATCGCTACCTCGGAGGTACTGTGTCTTTTCGCTCTTGCGCCGACTATAACACTACGTTCAAACTCACTTAAATCTTGATAACTTGCCACTGTAGCAGCAGTAATGGATCTAACAACTGCGCCAGACACTTTTTGGCTTATATAGGCGTTGCCGGCGGCAGCGCAGTATTCTGTTTACATATCTCCGTATTTGAATACGCACACCTGTAGCAGTTTCTTCGGCGCTTCAGTGTAGAGGTGCGTTGCGAAACTGTTTTAAGAAGTACAAACGCAGATTATCAAACGCGGAAGTAGAAAATTTACATATGAATAGTGATAATGAGGATGAATTTAATCCTCCTTTGTCTTCGGATGAGGATGCTTGTGTCATTGTCGATCCTCATCTACGTTTTCACGATCGAGAAAATCGTTTTTCATGTTTCCGGTGTCCGCCTTCCAGAAGGATGACAAACAAGAGACTGACCGAATTCCCGTCCAGTGTGTGTACAATTGTGCTAACAGAAGGACGGAAATGGCCAGCACAGTCGGGAATTGCGTGAGGTGCTCCACGCCGCACACAGCGACCACACTGCTGCCACCAACTCGCAAGGGGAGCGGGCCAACTTCCTCTCACTGATTTGATTCTGAATGACAACGTGTGTAGGCCACGGCTAGAACTTCAACATATGTAAACACGAAGAAGGTTTTGAGAAAACGGAGTTTGAAAATTTTAGTTCTGCTTATACGTTTTATATGGTCGCTCCTAATAGAAATGTCTGCAGCCGAGCGCATAAGTGCTTAGTTTCATAGGTGCGAGGTCTCTGGAGCGAATCTCGCTGCTGGTCCTTTTTTTCGTTCCCATTAATTCTAACAACAGCTTTATTATCACTGCACAGATTATCAACATCTAATGAATTATTTATGATTTTCATAATCTTTGCCCTTAAACATCGGATATTGCTCAAAAATTTTAGAACTAGCTTCTCATTATAACGGTTTCGGTTCGCTATATTCGCTGTATGTCGCAATCATTATTGCTTTCTGTACTGCTACCATCAGTAACATCCTGATTCGTTCAGTCCTCCAAAGCCCACGCATGACACTTCCTACAAATGTAGATACGATAAATACAAATGGCATTCAATAACCAATGCAAGACATTTTTTCTGAGAGCTCGTTGGCTTTATTCAGGATTCCAATACACCATATTATTCCCCTCTCTTCTAGTTGCAAAATTCAGTTTTCGAGCATAATCTCCGTTGAGTGCGACAGCCTTACGCCGCCTTACTGGAAAGGCCTGCATTCACGAATGGTACCACTCTATTCGTCGGCGCTGGAGCCAAAATCTTACCGCAGAAATACTCTCCCGACAGTCCACTTACTGCTTCCCGCGGAGAGCATCCTTCATTGGGCCGAACAGACGGAAGTCGGAAGTTGCGAGATCCAGGATGTAAGATGGATAGAGAGAACAGTCCAATTGAAGTTTTGTGAGCTCCTCTGGAGTGCGCAGACTAATGTGAGGCCTTGCATGGTCATGGAGAAGGAGAACTCCGTTTGCATTTTTGTGGCGACAAACACGCTGGTGTCCTCAATTGTCTGAGGGTAGGACAGTACACTTCAGAGTTGATCGTTACACCACGAGGGTGGATATAAAAAACAATAGCCCCTTCAGAATCCCAGAACACTGTCGCCATGACCCTACCGGTTGAGGATCCGGCATTGAACGTTTCCTTCCAGGAGAGCTGATGTAGCGCCACTCCATGGACTGCCGTTTTGTCTCCGGTTCGAAGCGATGAATCCATGTTTCATCACCTGTGACGACGTTCGACAAAAAATTGCCACGATCAGCCTTGTGATGCACAGGCAATTCCGCATAGATGCTCTTTGTGATTTTCTGCAAGGTGGTGTGGAGCACAATGGGCACAAATCTTTGGGTCCCCCAAATGGTGTATGCATATGTCAGCACTACAAACAGAGACGTCCAGCTGTGCAGCGAGGTCTTTGTGATTCGTCGGACACCTCGAATGAGTGTGTCCGCAAGTTCCAAAATTGCAGGAGTCCAGTTATGCACCACCGGACGGCGCGCTGGATATTTGAGCGACTTGTTGCGATGATGAAAGGTCATCTCCCTCAACCACTCGCCGTGCTTTTGTTCACTGTTAGGTCTCCCTAGACATTCTGCAAGCGTCTATGAATATCTCCGATGCTCTTGTTCTCCGCCGAAAGAAACTCAATGATAGCTCTCTGCGCGAAGCGCACTTATGTTACAGACGCCATTTTGAAAGCCACACATAGCTCCGCGACGTATCGGAGCTTCATGAAACTAGAGGGGCTAAAGCGGGAATGTTCGACGATATCCTAGAACAAGTTCCGTATTTTTGGAATCGAAACTGGCCGAGAAAAAATGTGTTGCATTATTTATTGAACGCCCATCGTTAAATGCCAATAGTGATTTGATTGAAAGTTGTCGTGTATCCATCTTTTATTTCCAATCTTTTTACGAAACACTTGTTTCTGTTTTTTCAGGATAAAGATTACGAAAATAATAAATCAATCATTAAATACTGATAATCTACACAATCATAATAAAACCATTTGTTAGAATTACATGGGAACAAAAAAGTGCCAGCAGCGAGATTCGATTCAAAGACTTCGAGCTTATAAAACCAAGAGCGTACTTGTTTTGTTTTCTTTCCATCGACGTGTTTTTCCGTCGAGATTGCGTCAGTGGTTCTGAGTGGATGTCGCATAGAATCTCTCAAATTCGCTGGATGAGAACTTCACTCATTGTTTATTTTTAATTGTTACGGAGGTTGGCCAGTCCCCTCCTTCCGGCATTACTCGCTCCGCTGCGGTCTCCTCGAATACTAACGACCATACAAAAGTTACAAACACGACTACAATTTTTAAAACTGTTCAGCTGCGTGTTCCTGCTTGTGCATGTCGAAGACCTAGCTGTGGCCTGCACACCCTGTCAACATGAATGAAATTGGCGAGGGAAATTCGTACGGCCCCCCTGTCAGCAGCGAAAGGACTGAACTGCACATCTCCCACTTTGAAATCTCCACATTGTTTCTTTGGTGTCTCGTTCATGTACATGTGGCAGCAGCGGTCGGAAAATCTCTCTCAGCATGAGCTTCTAGCACCGAAAGCATCGACCGAGCGTCGGCCTCTTGCCGATGACCCACAAGCTGCGTGAAGCGGTCGTCGGGTTAAGGGGCTCCGGAAAGGCTCAAAATCATGAAAAGTTCAATTTTTACTTTTTTGCGTTTTCTGAATCTGCAGACTATTACCTTTTAATAGATATATAATTTATTCAATTCCGAAGACTACAACTATTTTTAAAAATTTTTTGAAATGTGTTCTACATGGGCGTGACCCACTGTGGCGCTGTTAAACTGCTGTCAAATGGTGTTATTATTAACGTCCGTGTTCATCAGGTACATTTTAGTGATGTGAGATAAAGTATGTGTTGTGGCTAACCTGTGATGGTTCAATATATATCGCTGGTGTGATTGTCGATTGTTTCATGTTTATTTACTCTGTCGTTATCTCGAAAATATTCGTAATTAATTCTGTTTCTTGAATCTCTGTTTTGTTGAAGTATAATAATGAGTAAAAGTAAAGTTATTAGAAATCCTCTGAAGGCTTTTAAGAAAAGGAGAAATGTTGGAAAGCCAAAGGTATGTGTTATTACTGTAAACAATAAAGACGATAACCAAGTGAGTGTACCTAACCTCTCAAGTACACCTGCCCATAGCAGTCAAAGTGGGAAAGAAAATACTTCACAGAAGAAGCTTGGTTCAATGAGTGAAAACTATGAATGTTTTATGGGCGAATCGGATGTGAATGAAATATTTGATATGTCGGTTCTCAAAGGAATTTTTTCAAACTGTGTAAGATGTATTCATTGTAGTGAAGTTGGTCTGGAACTCTCCATAATAAAGCACGTAGGACTTGCTAGTGAAATACAACTGAAATGTGATAAGTGTTCATACATGACCACCTTTTGGAACAGTGTTGCAGTAACTGCAACTGAAGAAAATGGTAGCAAAATCTACGAACACAACATTAGATTTGTTTATTCCTTGCGTTCAGTTGGTAAGGGTGCTACTGCAGGTGCAATTTTCTGTGGCATCATGAATCTTCCAAATCCCCCAACCAAGTTTACGACCTATAATAAATTAATAGGGTCTAAAGTAGAAGATGTCTGTATAGAATCTATGAAGAACGCTGTGGAAGAGGCAGTAATGGAAAATAACGGTAACAGATATTTGACTGCAGCGTTCGATGGTACCTGGCATAAACGGGGACACACATCTCTTCATGGTGTAGTATCTGCCACCAGTATGTATACAGGGAAAGTTTTAGATGTAGCAGTAATATCAAAGTATTGTAGATGTCCACAAAAATATGAAGGTACACATGAAAATAATTGCAAAGCTAACTATAGTGGCAGTAGTGGAGGAATGGAAGTGGCTGGTGTTGCCAGTATATTCCAGGGTTCTGAGGCGTGTGATAAAGTGCAATATGTTAATTACCTTGGTGACGGTGATTATAAAAGTTTCAAACATGTTCAAGGACTGAAGCCCTATGGTGATGATGTTGTAGTGCAGAAATTTGAGTGTATTGGACACGTACAGAAGCGAATGGGAACAAGACTTCGGCGACTGAAAGCTTCGTACAAAAAACAAAAACTCAGTGATGGTAAAGGGTTGGATGGGAAGGGAAGGTTAACTGACAGTGTAATTGACAAAATACAGAACTATTATGGAATGGCTATTAGGCAAAATACACAAAGTGTCGACGAAATGAAGAAGGCTGTTTGGGCTCTTTTTTTTCATACTTCTTCAACCGATGAAAATCCCCAACATAGCTTGTGTCCCAAAGAAGAAGACAGTTGGTGTAAATATAACAAAGGATTGCTAACTGGTGAAGTGTACACTCATAAGCATAGTCTGCCTCATGCAATAATGGAGGTGATAAAACCTATTTTCAGAGCCTTAGCAGCACCTGAACTGTTGAAAAATTGTATTCACGGAAAAACTCAAAACCCCAATGAAAGTGTAAATAGTGTTATATGGTCGAGAATCCCCAAGACTGTATTTGTTGGAATAGAAACACTTCACTTTGGTGTGTATGATGCTGTTGCGACTTTCAATGATGGCAACATTGTAAGGTGCAAGGTATTTAGAAATATGGGAATGAAGATAGGTTCTAACATGGTACGAGCGATGCTTGCTTTAGACAAGGAACGCCTTCGGGCTGCAGACAGGGCTGTAAAGAGTCTAGAAATACAAGCAAGAGTAAACAGGGGGAGGAACAAGAGGAAGCTGGAGGAGGAGTTTGCAGAGGATGAAGGTAATCCATCCTATGGACCTGGAATGCACTAAAAAGTTAATCCAATCTTTGTCGCTCGATTCCCAAAACTTTTATTTTCTCATACTAATTACATGTTTTCTAAGGATCTTCCAAACATATTTGTTTCAAACTTTCAGTAAATGTTACACAGTACCTTCTGCATAATTTAACACAGCCTTTTTCCAAAAAACTGTATATTTTTGAATATATAAATAAAAAATTGCAAAAAAATGTTGTGAATTTTCATTACAATTGAAAAAAAATCATCTTTAATAACTGAACTAAAATTTTGTAAAATCCCTGTGTTAAGTTGTAGCCCGTATTCCAATAAATAATCTGTAAAAAGTTCAACTTCCTACCTCAAATACTTTGTGAGGAAAGATGTAATTTATAAGCGTTATTTTAACATTGCAAGTATAGGGCGTTCTGGAGCCCCTTAAAGTGGTCCTGAGCGCCAGACGCCAGGGTGGGTTGCGCTATAGGCCAGCCGCCAGGCCTCATCAAATAAACAGCACGGCACAGCCAGTGGCGGCACGCGACCGCACCCCCCACCCTTCACCCAACCTGTTTGCGGACACGCAGTGGGTGAAGGCCGCTCTGAGTGCCTCCTTTGCGAATGCACTAATCGGACGTCGCTCTCCATTCCTGTAACACACCACCGTCTACCTCGTAGCATAGGCCTCGCAGGATCGACGAAGTAAATAATTACACGTGAGAGCCAATAAACGGGAAACTGTGGAAACCCATCAAACGGAAATCCTAAGACCCCGATAACCTTGAACGACTTGCAGCACGAGCAGCGAGTTGTAGACGGTGTACGTAATTCAAATAAATGTATTGTTAGGAACGTAGAATTATGAAGCAGGGACGCAGAAGCATGAGCTGTAAGCCTGAATTTGTAGCACGATATATTTTTAATAACGCTTTCCTCGTTCTGTTACCTGAGAACAAGTACTGATGTGTCTGACAGCTTCCAAATACGCCTTGTCCCGAGCAAAAACTGCCTGATATAAAAGGCTGCTTTATAAGTTCATCTGTCGAGACCTCGCAATGCAGTGTTAATCGAGTGTGTCTCTGAGTTACACATTAGAAACTGGAACCTCTGATTGTGAACCACTTACATGCAACACGCTTGCAAACGGCGAAATAATACGTGAAATTTTTCTGGCGTGTTCCACATCCTCAAGAGTCACGTCATTGTGGTTCTACCTAATGTGATATAATCGAGTCATAAACGGGGTGATTCAGCTGTCCCCGAGCCCGCCGCTGTGGCCGAGCTGTTCTAGGCGCTTCCGTCCGGAACCACGCGACTGCTACGGTCGCAGGTTCGAATCCTGTCTCGGGCATGGATGTGTGTGATGTCCTAAGGTTAGTTAGGTTTAAGTAGTTCTAAGTTCTAGGGGACTGATGAACTCAGATGTTAAGTCCCATAGTGCTCAGAGCCATTTGAACCATTCAGCGGCCCCTACCGCTGTCGTTGTATGTGACCCTCAATGTTATAGCTGACCCTCATAAACTACGTGCGAGATTTTCATATTTTCTCGCTCGCTACGTGCAAACTATTAGTTCAACAGAAAAAAATTAACAGCTGTACTGTTTCTCATGGGTGGACTTGGGTTTTAAAAAATGTAAACTAAATATTACGATAAATTTTATAAATAATCGACAAGTACGCCAAAGAGAGAGAACTACCGTGGACATGTTATTCCATGGACTCTTGCGCTTATATGTATGAACTATCTTTCCTTTGTCTTTCACTTATCTTATCTGCTTGGATTCGGACGTAAGAGGACGTTCTTGTTTAAAGCTCATCTTGCTGTACCAGCTGATAATGTAAGTTGTACTTAAACCCAAAAAATATAATGGTTATTTTGTCAAACGAATTTGTGTATGTGGTTAATCAATTGGTAGTCTGATACCTGGATTGTCTTAAGTAGATATGGGCCTTAACAAAGAATTTTCATTGTTAGGCGCCATCTTCGAAAAATCTTTAACATTTTTCTTTTAGCTCATCTACGAGACGTGCTGTCGGTTAGGACAATTAACCTTATTTCAGATCCCACGAGACCGGAGGCAGCTACTAATAATTTAACAATTTTGCTTACAGATTTTCTTTATATGACGAGATAACATCCCAGGCAGAAAATGTCTGGTCACAGGATTCCAGTTCCATTATAGGATTTCATTTGTAGATGCTACTCTTGTTATCTTATATTGGGGAATCGAGACGAAAGCACAATGTTAAGTTACGTATTGCAGTAGTGTATATCGAACAGACTTGGCAAATATTCTCTCGTGCAATAAGCACACGACTTCTCACGAGCCTGGAGTAATATCTGTAGTGTTGGGTAAATAAGGAAAGGATAATTAATTATCGACTATTACGTAACTACCCCGAGAACCAAGCTAGTTTACTGAGTGCTTATACACATCGGGCTAAATTAAACAACATATTACACTGTTAATAATATTCCTATATCAGTTATGTCTGTTCTATGCTGAGCCATTGCATTAATGTGTGTTTCTTTTTTATATAAGTCACGGCCCATGTTCATTCTATTACATTACACTAACAGCAAATAAAAACAGTCACATATAATTTTTATTTTATTACATTTCACAGCACCTTTTTCTAGGAAATTTAATGTTGTTATTTTAGCATTTATGTACCTTGTTTCTTGAAAGAAAG
The DNA here is from genome assembly GCF_021461395.2 of Schistocerca americana. NCBI lineage: Eukaryota > Metazoa > Arthropoda > Insecta > Orthoptera > Acrididae > Schistocerca > Schistocerca americana. Next base: position 416,102,126 of record NC_060119.1, read on the forward strand.
ATAAAATGTGATTCTGCCCAGATAAACAGAGAACACTTAATGGTCCATTTCTGAATGATAGTCAGATGTTTTGGTTTTTGAGTCATATATATGAAGTGAATCCTTAAAGAAACCCGTGTCACTGTCTACATGCACAACAATTCTAAATGGTGACCGAAATTTTTATTCGACAATATTCCTTGAACATTGTCATGTTGCCAGCATTTATTTATTTACTTTATGTTTCTTCTATGTAAAGGACTTGCCACTTTCATTCTTATGCTCCTTTCTCACATAAAAGCCTAATGTAACGTGCTCTTTTGCAACTATTTCCTCTCGTTCTCACATAACTACAAGTTTAGTTTGGCACCTTTTAAAATTAAATCTCATAGACAGAACCATTATTCTAAGAGTTTCCTTGCTAGCCTTGAAGTTCAGCTCTGTAGGACGAAAGCTGTGTAGTTTTTGCAAAATTGGTGTTATTATGTCCGACATAATTTATACACGGAATCTAAACTGGGCAAATGTTTATTGACACCATTATGTTCATTGCTCACAGTTCCTCCATCGCCTTCGTCAGGAAAAAATTGACTGTTGTGGCTGCTGTTTGAGGTGACAATTTATAGCCCATGGACGGCATGTGAGTAGTCAGCGTACGTCAGAAGTACATCATGCTGCCAGTTCTTGTGCCCAAGTCAGTATTGTTGGTGCTAGCGCTATCATAGGAACGTAAACAATTCAGCGCATTTGTATAGGTCTTTTCGGCATGTAGAGCTCGCTTCCACGCACTACAAAGATCTGCTGTGTCGCTTAAATCTGTTCCGGCAATTCCTTTGATTCCTGCTTTTGGAGGAAACGGTTCACTAGAACAGGCGCTGTGTGTTCGTGTATCATCTGCTTAAAAAACGAACCCATCTCCCAAATGTTGGTTGTAGATCTGGACAATAGATTCCAGGGTTCTTTCCCGCTACTGCAAAGACCTCAAATTCATATACGATACCGGACCAAAACATGGCTGAGCCACCTCCCTGCTGAACGTGCGCTGCTGCATGCCTGAGACGTGCTACAGAAGGTTGCCGCATCCACGAGGGTGGTTGGATAAGTCTGGTAAAAAAGCAAGAAAAAAATGTTTGTTCCGTAAACAACTCACCTTTCTTCTCGGAAAAGTCTCCTTTGAGGAATATATACTTGGTCCAGCGATCCTCCGGCTTTTTCATTCCATCAGAAAAGTAGGTTCTTCCAACTCTGCAGAACACTCGTTGACTGCAAGTGTTACTCCCCCATTTGATGAAAATTTTTCCCAGCAAATCAGTTCCAAGTTAGGAAAAAAGAAAAGGTCGCTTCGGGCTACTCCTGGTGAATAGGGTGAAAGAGGAACCAGTTCAAAGCCCATTTCATGCACTTTCCGGCACTGTTATCGCTGAAGTGTGGGATGGTACAATTATACTGATGAAAAAGCATCTCGGTCCTTTCCAGTCTAGGCAAGTTTAAAACGACCCAGCGATAAATCATAATAGGATCCAGTTGTGCCATTTGCCAAATAATCTATGAGTGTTATTCTTTGGGGTTTCACCTTACTAGATGACAAAATGGTTTTTGCATTCTCCGCTGCACTTTCACCCGTCTTTGTCCATTGCTTTGACTGCCGTTTTGATTCTGACGTGTAATGCCCTTTTGAGTCTGGCATATGTAGATTTCATCAAGTCACAAATGTACGCAAAAGGCCCGACAGATTGCGATTAAACATCGCAAGACATTGTGTTGGAATGTGGTTTCGGATGTGCTTTTGGCCGACTGCGAGCAATTTGCGGCACCCGCCTCGCGCACAGCTTCTTCATAGTCGGTTCTGCACGCAGGATATTATACAATCTCTCAGTTGAGTTGCCTGCAGTCTCAGCAATCTCACGAATTTTTGTTAGGCGCCCTTGCTTTACCATATCATGGATTTTGTCTGCTGATTCTTTTGTGGTGACCTCAACTGGACGGCCGGAGCGCAATTCGTCTTCGGTGCTTGTCAGTCCACGTTTAAATTCGTTCATCCACAGTAAATGACTTTCAATGATGGTGATGAGTCCATGTGAGCTTCAACCAATTCTATTTTGATTTGTGCCACAGTCCAATTCTTCAAGTGAAAATGATTTTCTCCATTCTCAATCGCAGTCGACACACCGACCAGTTCATACAGCTGAAGGATTTGGGTAACGAACACGATGCCCATGACGTGTTATGACTGTCAACGTTACCGATTCACATGCACAACATTTATTTATACATATTATACGGACAGATGCAACTTGAACATTTGGCATCTCAGAACGCACTACCCAAGGTCCAGAGGTACTGTTTTTGCAGTGATATTTTTGGGGACGGAAGTCTATAGAGTTTGTGTCCCCACACAAGATTTCTGCAGATTTCTAGACTTGCGCTATTGGGTGGGGAATTGTAGGACGCCCTAGATAGGTCAGGGGTGCACTACACAAAGGAAGCGGCTACTCGGGTAGCAGAGTACTTGTGGCGTGCACGTGGGGGTTTTTCAGGCTAGGCAGTAGTGCGAGGTGTCCTGATGAACACTATGAAACGTCCCCATAGAAAAATTAGTGAATTACTCTGCTGGTAAACCCCTTACGTTATTTGACTTTCAAACAGCTGAGCAAAACTGAACGTACTCAGACATTTCTATCTTTACTTATTCTGATCATCACTAAACTGACGCCGGCCGAAGTGGCCGTGCGGTTAAAGGCGCTGCAGTCTGGAACCGCAAGACCGCTACGGTCGCAGGTTCGAATCCTGCCTCGGGCATGGATGTTTGTGATGTCCTTAGGTTAGTTAGGTTTAACTAGTTCAAAGTTCTAGGGGACTAATGACCTCAGCAGTTGAGTCCCATAGTGCTCAGAGCCATTTGAACAATTTTTGAACTAAACTGACACACAATATTTTTAGCGCAACGCATTCTGAATTTTAATAATCCCTACAAAAGAATGGCCCTGACTAGCAATAACCTATACCTTGCATGAATCACTTACCTCACAAAAATCTTCATTACTCGAACTACTGCAATACAGCGAGCGCCACTACTGCCAGCTAAGTAAAAGATTCTAACTACTGAAGTCACTAACTACTGATAGGCATAGTTAGCAAATGAAAGATTTTGATACAGAACAAACAATGTATTTACCTTAATAGTGTTCAAAAGTCATTATATGTATGTCTCCATCAGAGAAAGTAAATTCGTAAGACTGGATGTCATGAACTGATATATATATATAATTTACTGGCTCTGATGGACACACGTCCAGATCATCCGCTCTCAAAACTCCGCCATCTCTCTCCCCACATCCACCACTGCTGGCGGCTCACCTCCAACTGCCCAACGCTATGCGCTGTTAACAGCCAACTGCACAACACTACAATAGCCAACAACAATGCAAACCAGCCACAGACTGCACACAGCACAGCCAGTGATTTTCATACAGAGCGCTACGTGGCGTTACCAATAAAAAGCCTAAACAGCCTACTTACAACACTCACCAGTCAACGTGCAGGCAGGGAAATCAGGATGCGCTCAGTGTCAAGACACTTCAGCTATCAAGATATTAGCAGTAAATTTTCAGAGTTTCGGAATATAGTTCCTGAATTTACTGCCCTCCAGAAAGCGTGTGGCGCTCAAATTATTCTCCGGACTGAGACCTGGCTCAACCCTGAGATAGGAAGTTCTGAAATATTTAGTGAGGGTTGGAACGAGTGTCGGAAAGACAGATTAAAAACCGTAGGAGGTGGTGACTTTATTGCAGTTGACAAAAATATTGTGTCTAATGAGGTCGAAGTAGAGTGTGATTGTGAAGTTATCTGGGCACGTTTAACAGGGCTAGGAGAAATAAAGTTAATTGTTGGGTGTTATTACCGGCCACCAGGTTCCACAGTGACAGTTCTAGAATCATTCAAAGGGAGTCTATACTCTGTATCGCAGAAGTACCGGGATCATGCTATATTAGTCGGAGGCGACTTCAGCCTACCTAGTATAGACTGGGATGTCTATGGATTCATTACAGGTGATACAGACAAGCCGTCGTGTGAATTACTTTCGAACACATTATCCGAAAACTGTCTTGAGCAGCTAAATCGACAGCCAACGCGTAATGGAAATATTTTGGATCTGGTAGCCACGAACAGACCAGACCTCATCGACGGTGTCAGTGTTGAGACAGGGATCAGTGATCATGATGTTGTCATTACGACTATGGTTAAAAGTTATAAAAGTCGGTCATGAAGGCTAGGAGAGTATTCTTACTAGAAAGAGCAGATAAGCAGTTGTTAGCATCCCACTTAGTAAATGAATCGACTTCATTTACATCCGGTACGATGGACGTGGAAGAATTATGGGCAAATTTTAAACACATTGTAAATCACGCATTGGAAAAGTATGCGCCGAAAAAGTGAGTTACGGACGGAAAAGACCCACCGTGGTTTAACTGCGCAATTCGGAGAATGCTCAGGAAGCAAAGACAGTTGCACTCGCGGTACAAGAAAGATCGGGAGAATGAGGACAGGCAAAAGTTATTAGAGATTCGTGCTGCTGTAAAAAGAGCGATGCGCAAAGCATTCAACCACTACCACCGTCATACCTTAGCAAAAGATCTTGCCTTGCTGAAAACCCAAGGAAATTCTGGTCTTATGTAAAATCGGTTTGCGGGTCGAAGGCTTCCATCCAGTCACTCACTGATCAGTCTGGCCTGGCAACGGAAGACAGCAAAACGAAAGCTGAAATTTTAAATTTAGCATTTGAGAAATCTTTCACGCAGGAGGATCGTAAAAACACACCGCCGTTCGAGTCTCGTACAGATTCCCATATGGAGGACATAGTGATAGACTGATAGACATCCCTGGGGTTGTGAAGCAGCTGAATGGGTTGAAAATAAATAAATCGCCAAGTCCTGATGGGATTCCAGTTCGGTTTTACAGAGAGTACTCTACTGCATTGGCTCCTTACTTAGCTTGCATTTATCGCGAATCTCTTGCCCAACGTAAAGTCCCGAGCGACTGTAAAAAAGCGCAGGCGACGCCTGTATATAAGAAGGGTAGAAGGACGGATCCTCAAAATCGCAGACCAATATCCTTAACATCGGTTTGTTGCTGGATTCTCAAACATATTCTCAGTTCGAATATAATGAATTTCCTTGAGACAGAGAAATTGCTGTCCACGCATCAGCAAGGCTTTAGAAAGCATCGCTCCTGCGAAACGCAACTTGCTCTTTTTTCACATGAAATCTTGCGAACCATGGATGAAGGGTATCAGACGTATGACATATTCCTAGACTTCCGGAAAGCGTCTGACTCGGTGCCCCACTGCAGACTCCTAACTGAGGTTCGAGCATATGGGATTGGTTCCCAAGTATGTGAGTGGCACGAAGACTTCTTAAGTAATAGAACCCAGTACGTTGTCTTCGATGGTGAGTGTTCATCGGAGGTGAGGGTATCTTCTGGAGTACCCCAGGGAAGTGTGGTAGGTCCGCTGTTGTTTTCTATCTACATAAATGATCTTTTGGATAGGGTGGATGGCAATGTGCGGCTGTTTGCTGATGATGCTGTGGTGTACGGGATGGTGTCGTCGTTGAGTGACTGTAGGAGGATACAAGATTACTTGGACAGGATTTGTGATTGGTGTAAAGAATGGCAGCTAACTCCAAATATAGATAAATGTAAATTAAAGCAGATGAATAGGGAAAAGAATCCCGTAATGTTTGAATACTCCATTAGTAGTGTAGCGCTTGACACAGTCACGTCGATTAAATATTTGGGCGTAACATTGCAGAGCGATATGAAGTGGGACAAGCATGTAATGGCAGTTGTGGGGAAGGCGGATAGTCGTCTTCGGTTCATTGGTAGAATTTTGGGAAGATGTGGTTCATCTGTAAAGGAGACCGCTTGTAAAACACTAATACGACCTATTCTTGAGTACTGCTCGAGCGTTTGGGATCCCTATCAGGTCGGATTGAGGGAGGACATAGAAGCAATTCAGAGGCGGCCTGTTAGATTGTTACTGGTAGGTTTGATTATCACGCGAGTGTTACGGAAACGCTTCAGGAACTCGGGTGGGAGTCTCTAGAGGAAAGGAGGCGTTCTTTTCGTGAATCGCTACTGAGGAAATTTAGAGAACCAGCATTTGAGGCTGACTGCAGTACAATTTTACTGCCGCCAGCTTATACTTCGCGGAAAGACCACAAAGATGAGCTAAGAGAGATTAGGGCTCGTACAGAGGCATATAGGCAGTCATTTTTCCCTCGTTCTATTTGGGAGTGGAACAGGGAGAGAAGATGCTAGTTGTGGTACGAGGTACCCTCCGCCACGCACCATATGGTGGATTGCGGAGTATTTATGTAGATGTAGATACAGATGTCGACAATGAACTGGTGAACTCTACGCTGTACATTGTTGAAACTCTTTACACGATCTTTGGATTAATCAAGCTTACTAAGCGCGAAGACGCATCATAAATACTCCATTCTTTCATAGAATTTTACCAGACTTATCAAATCCCATGACGACCATCAGGCGCCGGTAAACTGCGTTGTCCCGTCCACGTGTGTAGTGACAGCGCTCTTCTGAGCAGCACTGAGAATGCCTGGTTATTTTTACATCCAGTTTATAAGTGCGACATTGTTGTTAAGAAGAACGATGCCATGTTCCGTATGCGTGATATACACTATCTGATCCAAGGTATCCAGAGATTCCACGCATGCGTAACTGATCACTGGATGTTACGAGAGGCGGACCAGAGATGGGCAGACTCGTTCAGCTTTGAGAACTAGTTCACTGGTGATCGTTTCTTTTGTGAGCCGTTCATTTTTACCCATTTACCGCTCCCTTTTTATCTGATTGTGCATGCTCCATGGATTTTAGTTAAATTTTCAGGAAAATAGCAAGAAACCACAAGTATTAACTCTGCATGATAAATTCAGTGATTACCTAACGTATAAGGGTTGTTTCCTTCTGTTTCCTTAGCTGAAAGCGTTCTCAGAAAACATTACATTATTCAGGTGACGTGACGGGCCAGTGAACAGAAGCCAGGTAGAGAGAGACCAGAGCAGGATGAACGGAAATACGGATTACGAAACTTGTTTACCACCCATCGTGGCCCACAGCATTCGTTATTCACTCTCGAGGGAATCTAGCAAGTACAGAGTCTTCGTTAACAGTTCGTTTGCAGAAAATAATATATATTAGTGTGAGCAAATGGAAAAATAATTTATGGTTCCTGTTCCTTTTTCTGTCGTCTTAATCTTTTGATTAATAAGTGAAAATGTCACTGTACTGAATCGTAAAGTCGAACCAATGGACTAAATACGTAAGGATTCGAGTAGGAATCAACGATCAAATCATAAAATACTATGAATAATGGGACTGAGCTGTTCGTTCCTAATAAAATAAGAGTACCCTTTAAACAGATACGGTTCGAGTAACAAGTTCCTTAAAACAGATTCTTCACAGAGGTATGAAAAAGCTGAAAGTTGTAAACTATCCAGCTGAGACATGCTTCAAGCTCTAAAAGAATTGTAATAAGTAATTTACACACATACGACGACAACAAACGAGGAACAGAAGCTGTATATACTGCAGGCTGTGTCTGTCAAGTTCCAGGGCAAAAAAAAGACTTTGTCGAAGAACAAGTATTTTCAAAAGAAAATATGATTTCCTCGTCATATCTGCCTCGTATGCTTAGTAAATAGTAGATTTACAAGTTGGGTTATTAAAGTTAATACGGCATTAGTAAATTAGTTGAAAGTAGACACATCAAAAAAAGTTTTGCATCACCGCGGTTCTCAGAACTCCTGAAGGTAGACGTTAACTGTGGGTATTGTATCACAGACACAGTCCATTTGACTGTTTAGAGATGTCACTAAACCCGCCCAAAGATGTACTCAACCATGCATGAGCAGCTCCTGTTAGACGGAGGGGATCCGACAGCCGATCAGTTCCAGGCAATCCACTAGGAAGAAGGTACACGGCTTGTGTTATCTGTAGTTCAACCATGCTAGACGGTCAATACAGCGGTTCGGTCTCGTCCGCATTGTTACTTTGGGCCAGGAAGGGATCTCAACAAGGGAAGTGTCCAGGTGCCTCGGAGTGAACCAAAGCGGTGTTTTTCAGACATAGAGGTGATACAGAGAGACAGGAACTGTCGGTGACATGCCTCTCTCAGGCCACCCAAGAACTACTACTGCAGTGGATGACCGACACCTACGGATCATGGCTCGGAGTAACCCTGACAGCAACGCCAACAGGTTGAATAATGCTTTTCGTGCAGCCACAGGACGTCCTTTTACGACTCAAACTGTGCGCAATAGGCTCCCTGATGCGCAATTTCACTCCCAACGTCCATGGCGAGGTCCATCTTTGCAACCACGACACCATGCAGCGCGGTACAGATGGGCCCAACAACGTGCCGAATCGACCGCTCATTCTCTTCACCGATGAGTGTCACATATGCCTTCAACCAGACAGTCGTCGGCGACGTGTTTGGAGGCAACCCGGTCAGGCTGAACGCCTTAGACAAGCTGTCCAGCGAGTACAACAAGGTGGAGGTTTCCTGATGTTTTGGGGTGGCATTCTGTGAGTCCGACGTACGCTGCCGGTGGTCATGGAAGGCGCCGTAACGGCTGTACGATACGTGAATGCCATCCTCCGACCAACAGTGCAACCATATTGGCAGCATATTGGCGAGGCACTCGTCTTCATGGACGAGAATTCGCGCCCCCATCGTGCACATCTTGTGAATGACTTCCTTCAGGATAACGACATCGCTCGACTAGAGTGGCCAGCATGTTCTCCAGAAATGAACCCTATCGAACATGCCTGGGATAGTGTGTTTATGGACGACGTGATCCACCAACCACCCTGAGTAATCTACGCTGAATCGCCGTTGAGGAGTGGGAAAATCTGGACCAACAGTGCCTTGATGAACTTGTGGATAGTATGCCACGACGAATACATCAGTGCAAGAGGACGTGCTGCTGGGTATTAGAGGTACCAGTGTGTACAGCAATCTGGACCACCACCTCTGAAGGTCTCGCTGTATGGTGGTACAACATGCAATGTGTGGTTTTCATGAGCAATAAAAATGGCGTAAATGATGTTTATGTTGATCTCTACTCCAGTATTCTGTACAGGTTCCGGAACTGTTGGAACCGAGGCGATGCAAAACTCTTTATGATGTGTGTAATAAAGTTTTCTGTTAAAAACTACTCCTGATCAATATTTTTAGATAAAAATGCGATTTTATGCCAGTCTACGATTTTTTCAAATGCTGAGACAACCGTTCCGCATTTCAATCCTTCTAAAGCCGCCTAAGTCGACTATTTTGTTTGTGAAATGGGAACGCGAAAGAACAGCCACAACAATATCAAAACAAGGCAGACATTGTGTACGGACAGACAGAGACCTTCGTTCATTGTGGAGGGCTGTTGTAAAAATCGTATGAAATCAGTGGAAGAAGTGACTCGTGCATTGTAAAGTGTTACCAGTAGCGCTTCTAGCTCAATGAATGTGCTAGCAAGCTAAAAAGCACACAGTGGTCGAGCAGCTCCTCATAAGCCACACATTTCTGTATCCAGTGCTGACGCCAGAGTTGGTATAAAGAGTGACGGTACTGGACAGTGGATGGCTGGAAACGAATGATTTGGAGTAATGAATAACGCTTTATCCTGTGGCAGTCCGAGGGAACGGTCTGAGTTTGGCGAAAGCCTCGAGAACGTAGCTTGCCATCACGTGAAATGCCAACACTGAAGTACAGCGGAGGGACTGCTACGGTACAGGGATGGTTTACGTGGTCTTCTTGCTGCACTGACGAGAACGCTAAATGCGGACGGATACTAAAACATTTTACGACGTTGTGTACTCTAACTAGCGTACAGTAGAGGAAGCGTTCTGATAGGATGACTGTATCAGCATGACAATGCACCCCGTCAGAAAGCGTGCGGCAGTGGTTAGTGGACGATAAGATTACTGAAATGGCTTAGTCTGTCCAGAGTCCCGACCTGAACCCAATGGAACATCACTGAGATGATTCAGAACGTCGACTTCGCTCCAGTCACTACTGTCCAACATCACTACCTCCTCGAGTTTCGGCTTTTGAGGAAGAGTGTTCTGCCATACCTCCAGAGACATTCAGACACCTCATTGAAAGTGTCTCCAGTGGAGTTGAAATCCTCATAAAGACGGGGATAGACACACCCTATATCCCTGCCAAATGATGGCCGAGGTGCTTCAGTCTGGAACCGCGAGACCGCTACAATCGCAGGATAGAATCCTGTCTCGGGCATGGATGTGTGTGATGTCCTTAGGTTAGTTAGGTTTAAGTAGTTCTAAGTTCTAGGGGAATGATGACCTCAGATGTTAAGTCCCATAGTGCTCAGAGGCATTTTAGCCATCCAAATGATGATGGGTAAGTTTTCTTCTACCTTTGGATTTAAGCCGGGTATCACCGTGTCTAACGCTGTAAAACCGATTACGGTTAGGGAAGAAGAAGGGTATGAAGATCGGTATCTGAGGTCCCGCCGACAACGGGTCCATTAACTTCGGATCTCTGATTTGGAGGAGAGCTAGGAAGGATGCAACCTTTTCAATGAAACTATCCCAGTATTAGCCTCAATACTTTAGGGAACTTATGGAAACCCAAGTCTGAATGGCTGAACCGGCGCACTCCCCAATAAGAGTCATTTGTGTTGACACTGCGCCACCTCGTTCTATCGACAAAGAAAGCAGGTAACAAGTAGCCCTGCTTTTATGAAACTCATATACGTTCAACAGAGCGGCCAATGAAGTGTAATTTATAGGAAAGTAGTGATTAGATCGAGAAAACGTGTAATTAATAAGGAAGCATGGCAATAAGAACGCGCAACAGCGGTTTGGATGCAAATTCTCGCGTATCGATCCACTGCGCTTAACAAACTATGTGAATCGATCGCAGACACAAACTTGGTATAACTCAACGCTGCGTGTGAAACAACTCTAACTAGCAACAAAAGACAAATTTCATTTCTCACGCCATAAAGCTTCCATGATAGCAAGGTTCATAAATATTTGGTTGAAGCAAGACCGAAGAGAACACTGTATTTACATTATCTCATAAATAAGTTCCCTTTATGATGTAGTATGCATGCCCTGTTTTGTGCGTTACATACAGCGGTATTACGTGAAGTGTCTGTCCTATATTTCATAAACATCTCCTGATATGCAAGCAAGATTTCAGCCAATAACAGTATGAAATTGGGGAATAATTGTAAAGTTTCTTATCAAATGATAAATAAGATATTTTAACGATTGTTGTTAACCGATAAAAAGAGCGGTATAATGATACATCATTTGTTAATGTTTGCGGTTAAACACTTCCCAGAAATATCCAGAAAAAGTGCTGAATGTGACACATGATTCTGACAACGAAGAACAGGTATGTCTTCATTGACAGGTAATCGTAGAATAAGGGGACAGAAACAGCATTTCACCAAGAAACTAGTTTCTAATATTTAGAGTATTTCCCAATAATTTTTGTAAAATTCATAAAGTACCATTTTAGGTTGTGACTAAGCTACGTAGTATCAAATCCTTTCTCCCAGAAAAGTCAGGCAGCATGAGGGCGTGTGCGAATTTGGAGTAGACAAGTACATCTACATCTACATCTACGTTATTACTCTGCTATTCACAATAAATTACCTGGTAGAGATTTCAATGGACCAACTTCAAACTGTCTCTCCACCGTTCCACTCTCCCACTTCAGCCTGTATACGGTACAATCGACCGTGATTACGTGTATGAAATTTAATGTGTATAGACTGAAGCTCCGAGTGAAAATTTGTACCAATGCCGAGAATTGCACTCGGGACTCCTACTTACTAGACAGGTGGGTTAGCCACTAAGTCACCTTGGCACACTGGTTCACACAACTGGACGGATTACCCTCGCACACCTTCCTCCTCGATCTAAATTTCCCCTTGCCCATGAACAGTTTTTCCGAGGTTCTCCATGTTCTGGAATAGCACCTCAGCATCGAACGTAATTGGGGGACCCAGTCTGAAACCCAGGTGTAGGTACTTACACAAATGAAATGACACAGTTTCAGAGACTTCACTGATCACATAGAGATATGATTTTGTGTGCATAGACTGAAGCGGCAAGTGAAAATTTATACCAAGGCCAGGGATCAAAACCTTGTCTCCTGCTTAATAGGGAGGTGCGTTAGCCATTATGCCACCAGTAAAACCCCTCAAATTGTGTCATTTCGTTCGTATAAGTACATGTACTTGGGTTTCCCCCATTTACGTTCGACGCGGAGGTCCTGTTCCAGAACATGAACAGCATCTGCAATTCCGTTCGTGTGTAAGGAGGAATTTCAAGTTGGCTGGGATGGCAATGAGAATTTGGATCGAGGAGGGAGGTATGCCAGGGTAATCCGTGTAGGTGTGTGAATGACTGTGCTCAAATGGCTTAGTGGCTAACGCACCTGCCTTGTGCATAGGAAACCCGGATTCGATTCTCGGCCTTGGTACAAATTTTCACTTGCTGCTTCGGTCTATCCGTATAAAATCGTATCCGTATGAGACCAATTATGTCAATTCATTTGTGTAAGTACCTGCACATGGGTTTCAGGCTGATCCCTCACTTACGTTCGACGCGGAAATGCTGTTCCAGAACATGAAGAGCCTCGGCAAATCTGTTCATGTATAAGGGGGAGACATGCTAGGTAATCTGTGCAATTTTGTGACCGACTGTGTTCAGATGGCTTAGTGGCTTACGCGCCTGCCTTGCACACATGAGATTCGTGTTTGATTCCGGGCCTTGGTAAAAAAAATTTCACTCGCTGCTTCATTCCATCCATATAAAAGCATATCTGTAATTACAAAGAGCAGTTTAAATTGATAAGTCGAATTCATTATTAATTAAAGTTTGTAGTTACTAATTTTACTCTCACGTGATGAAATAATTCTGTGGACAATATCCTATAATTACAAAGAGCAATTTAAATTGATTTGTCGAATTTATTATTAGTTAAAATTTGTAGCTAGTAATTTTCCACTCACGTAATGAAATAATTCTGTGTACAGTTTATTTCTGAAACCAGCTCGTTATAATATACAGGCTTAAGTTCAGTAACAATTATACGTTTATTGGTGAAGTGAATCATTAAGTGCTCGTTTTTCCCGAACGCCTTTCGAGTGTGGAACGGTAGAGAAATAACTGAAAGATTTCGATGACCCCTCTGCCAGGCACTTAACTGTGATATGCAGAGTTCAAAATGTTCAAATGTGTGTGAAATCTTATGGGACTTAACTGCTAGGGTCATCAGTCCCTAGATATGCAGAGAATCATGTAGGTGTAGACGTACTTGCACGGAAGTAAATTTTCATAAATAGAGGATCAAAAATCTTTAGTTAAGTCATAGTTTGTATTCAAAAGTTTAGAACTGTTTAAAGTAATTATAAACTAAATGAAAACTCGACGGATAATAGCAGTACGCGACGCGAGAATAATGATTAGTGAAACCTCATCCTTGTCTTTATAGATTCGAATTTTGATGGGCAAACTTCTCCAAATACTTAAAATTCATTCTCACTGTTATTTCATTGAAACGTTTATCATTTCTAAGCAACAGTAAAGCACCAAAGTAACTTTTCAGCACGACAACAATGACATCGATCATCAGAATCACAGAAAATTAACTAACACACTTAAATACGTTGAAATGTTTACCGTGATTTGCCAGATTCATTAACTTCGACAGATCTTTTAAATGTTAACTTCAAAATTATGACCTTGACGAACTTCAGTACGTTTTCTATAACAATATATTCGGAGCAAGAATGGGAAATTCTACAGGAAGCTCGAACAATTTACGTACTAAGACCATAGGTTGCCGTAAGGTACACCCTATACTACACTGGAGCTCCAAAGAAACTGCCACAGGCATGCGTATTCAGATACAGAGATGTGTTTAAAAGGCAGAATACGGCGTTGCTGATGTCAACGCCTTTAAAGACAAAAAGTGTCTGGCGCAGTTGTTAGATTGGTTACTGATGCTGTAATGGCAGGTTATCAAGATTTAAGTGACTTTGAATGCGGTGTTATTAGTTGGCGCACGAACGATGGCACACCGCATCTCCGAGGTAGCGATGAGGTGGGGAATTTGCCGTACGACCATTTCACGAGTGTACCGTGAAAATCAGGAATCCGGCAAAATATCAGATCTCCGACATCGATGCGGCCGGAAAAAGATCCTGCAAGAACGACGACTGAAGAGAATCGTTCCATGTGACAGAAGTGCAACCCTTCCGCAAATTGCTGCAGATGTCAGTGCTGGGCAATCAACAAGTGTCAGCGTGTGAACCATTCAACGAAATATCACCGATATGGCCTTTCTGAGCCGAAGACCCATTCGTGTACGCTTGATGACTCCACGACACACACCTTTACGCCTCGCCTGGGCCCGTCAACACCGACATTGGACTGTTGCTGACTGGAAACATGTTGCCTGCTCGGACCAGTCTCGTTTCAAATTGTATCGAGCGGATGGACGTGTGCGGGTATAGAGACGACCTCATGAACCCATGGACCCTGCATGTCAGCAGGGGATTGTTCAACCTGGTGGAGGCTCTGTAATGGTGCAGTAGGAGTGATATGGGACCCCTGATACTTCTAGATACGACTCTGACAGGCGACACGTACGTAAGCGTTCTGTATAATCACCTGCATCCATTCATGTCCATTGTGCATAGCGAGGAACTTGGGCAATTCCAGCAGGGCAATGCGACACCCCACACGTCCAGAATTGCTTCAGAGTGGTTCGAGGAAAACTCTTCTCAGCTTAAAAACTTCCGCTGGCCACCAAACTCCCCAGATATGAACATTATTGAGCTTATCTGGCGTGCCTTGCTACGTGCTCTTCAGAAGAGATCTCCACCACCTCGTACTCTTACGGATTCATGGACAGCCCTGCAGTATTCGTGTTGTCAGCCCCCTCCAGAAGTACTTCAGACATTAGTCGAGTGTATGCCACGTCCTATTGCGCCACTTCTGCGTGCTCGCGGGTACCCTACACGATATTAGGAAGGTGTACCAGTTCCTTTGGCTCTTCAGTGTATTTCCATCTTTCGTTTTTGATCCGTCTGTGTATTATGGGAATGACATTGCGACGTGCAAGGTATTTTGTAATGAATCCGAAAATTAAAATATAACATAGGGATCCTGAAATCCTGAATTGTTAATATGCCTTGCGGATGCAATCTCGGTTTGGCTCACCTGCATGTATCGCAGTCTAGCGCGCTGCACTTTTTTTATGTTAGTGGCAGTAGTAAGTTACCTTCTAAAAGGAACTACTGCGAATCAAAAGATAACATGGAAAACTTGGCTGTGTCTCGGTCTATGAGAACAGATAGTTTTCTACAAATATGTAGGTTTCTTCTTTGTTGCAGATAACGCTAAGATCGATCAAAATGACAAGACACGGAAAATCCGTCCAGTCATGCTGATGTTGAAGAAGCACTGCGCTGATAATTTCACACCTAAGGATCACCTGTCTTATGATGAATGGATGGAAACAATCCGTGGTAAGCCTATTAGATTCGGTTATATAATTTGGAGCCTTAACGTCAAAAATGGATGTTTGGTAAATTATGAACTGTATCGGGGAAAAGGTCCTAAAGGAAATGCAGTCTATGAGCAGTTTTTTCTGGCAAGGTGGAAAGTCCCTTATTGATTCATTAGATGATATTCCGAGGTGGAGAGAGAACTTTTCTACAGCTTCTACACGGATTATCAATTTTCAGGCCCATCTCTGTTTTCATTTCTCAAGTATTGTGGATACTCTGCCTTCGGTACCGCTAGAGAAAATAGAATTACAGAAGAAGATCCACTGAAAAACAAAAACTCATTTTCCAATAAAGATCGTGGATATTTTGAGACAGCAGTAGAGAAGAATGATGGATTACTGTATGTGCGGTGGCTGGACAACTCAGTTGTCACCGTGATCTCTTCTTCATGTGGTGCTCAAGACACTGGCCAATTCAAGAGATTTTTCTCAACTAAGAAAGCGAAATCTAATGATTTCCAGACTAAACCTGGCAGCCAAATGTAATACGTATGTGGGAGGTACTGATTATATCAGCATCTAGCATGCTATCGTATTGGAAGGAGAAACAAGACATGGTATTGGTTTATCTTTACGTGGATGTTAGATGTCGCCGTACAAAACAGTTGGATTTTGTATAATAAAGGAAAAAAATTTCTCAGCTGGTATTCAAGAGAGAAATAGCAGCAATATACTTGCAGAGATACCAAGCTTTACTCACAGGAGCCGGAAGACCTTTCTGCATCTAGGACATCTTCTGATAGTCGTTTAAATGGCATACTCGGATTGAAGGTCCACGTCTTTTAATCAGTTGGTCCTGAAAAGATCAGTTTTTTAAAGCTTTTTGATTTTAATTTGACTGCTTGTTTGTAGCCAGGAAATCCAATATTTGGTCTGGCTGCCTATTAGTTCTAGCTTATTTAGCGTTACCCGGGGTGCACGTGTAGTATTCCAGATTAGTTTATTCATCTACAGTAGAATTAGCCACTTTATTCTGGAACATATCCCAGCTGAGCAAGTGGGTTTAAGGCCACAGAGAAGTTGCTGTGACCGGGTACTGACCCTAACACCTTTCATAGAGGCTGGTTCCCAAGAAAACCTGAAGACGTCTGTCACATTCGTAGACCTAACCGCGGCATATGACACGGTCTGGAGAGAAGGGATGATATACAAATTACTAAAGAGAAACCGATGCCGAAAAAATGTAAATCTCATCTACACCGTGATAAACAAGAGATATTTCCGTGTTTACTTGAGAGAAAATGCGAACAACGGGAGAAAATTAAGTAATGGTCTATCACAAGGCTCCGTATTAGTCCCTCTATTATTCAACCTATATATCTCCAATCTTCCCATTGCCAGGTCAACAAAATTCTGCTACGCGGACGATATCGCTCTTGCTTGTAGAACCAAGGATCTTGGACGAGCGGAGACAATTCTCACAGAAGATCTAGCCGTTATGAGTGCCTAGTTTAGAAAGTCGCGTCTTAAACCCGGTACAAGTAAAACAAACAAGCTAACGCGAAGCTCAGAGTGAAGCTTAACGGAAACACTCTTTGCCATAATAAGTACCCGAAGTACCTCGGTGTCACCCTTGGCCGCACCCTTTCATATAGAAAACATCTTGCAAATACTGCTGCCAAGATAAAGACTCGTAACAATATTATTCAAAAATTATGTTGGGAGCTTCAGCAGATAACTTGCGCACATCTTCCATTGGGCTGGTCTTCTCAGCTGCCGAGTATTGTGCCCCAGTGTGGCTAAACAGTTGCCACACCAACTTGATCGACGTCCAGTTGAACCACACTATGCGGTTAATAATTGGGGCAATCCGACCAACACCCATTTATTGGCTTCCTCTGCTCAGCAACATCTATCCACCCGCAATCCGCAAAAGCGAGGCCTTGCTTAGGATATACCGCAACTGACAGGAGAACCCATACGGGAAGACATACCAAGTTTAGGACGAAATAGACTCCGTTCAGGAAACCCACCATTACGGCAAGCAGAGCAGCTAGTCGCCAGTAATACCGGGGTGAGAGATCTGTGGGACCAGAGCAGTCAACTTACTGAAAATCCTGAAGATTCTGAGTGGTTCCGAAAGTGTAATTGTGATACTGCTGGCACGGGAAACTGTGGGTCAAGTTGAACAGAGCTCGCACTGGCCATGGACCATGCGCAGACTCTCTTGACAAATGGGGTGCTACAGAGTCTCCGGTTTGTGACTGTGGGGCTCCGAAACAGACACTCAAGCACATTAGAGACGAATGCTCCTTGCGTTCCTACCAGTGGTGTTGGAGCGATCTCATGAAAGCTGATGATACGGCTCCTAAATGGATTGGGAACCTTGATATTGACATTTAGTTAGTTTCATACGTAGTTTTGTATTTTCATGTTCATATTCATGTGGGATTGCGTATACATTGTTTTATTTCCTTTCATGCACAGTAATGCTGAGTTGTAGTATTTGATTCTTTTAGCCATGTATCGCTTTCAGTTATATTGTGTTATAAAATACAAATTGTATGACGAAAAGTTTGTAATAAATGTACACAGAAGTGAAATATGTATTAAGACCTTTCAGTAAAGTATTTATTTTTTTGAAGTGGTAATACATAAAAATTTAGGGAGTGAAGCATCAAACGTTGCCATATGTCAACATCAAATATCTCGCGAAAGGTGGTAATGACTTCTGTAAAACAGTTATGTTGTGTACTTTATACCTTGCAGAGACACAGTAACTAAAAAAATAAAAAATTCAAGAAAAAATTAATCCAGGCGCTAATGAGTTAAACTTATGATGTTAATGAACAGTACAAAAATATGAAATTTGGTTTCAGATGTGTATAAAAAACCGCTGCATACCACATATCGAAATCGGTAACACAATATGATAATCTCGATCTACATGAGACAATATTTCTGTATGCATGAGTTACTTAATTTTTAAATACTTGTTCCCTTTCTGAATTAACAACATGCGTGGTACCATTCTGTAAATGATCTGTGTGAATTATCAGCCTGATATGTCAGAAGTGGAGGCAATTGATGCTGTGTCTTATCTGAGGAATTTCAGAGAAATATAAGATGTGGCGGCAGGCTTTGCACCAGGGCTTGTCAGTGCGACATACTTCGTGCAATACTTTCAGCTTACTCAATATGAGATGTACTTCGTTATAATGGTATGCGCTTCGTTCCTGAAACCGTATTCCTTAGAACTTCTGCCCATTTGCTCCTGCGGTTCGCTGCCGTGAACACGAACAGCTGTATCGCTATTGCGTGTTTTTTCTCTTGTGTAACTGCCTCCAGTATTGCTATATCGTCCCTGGTTGCAGCGATGGTAAACGTCCGCACTGAACCAGCTGACACTTACGGTGCGACCTCATTTCCAACCCTTTAATGAGATTCTAATGCAGGATGCTTTTTGGCACTGAAAGGCAACATACAAGAGTGTAGATAAATGGCGAATGTTAAATTATTTTGAATCTTTGATTTAGAAATTAGTTTTCCATCCAACACTTTTGCAGATGAGGTAACGTCAAGGATTTCTTTTTCTTAAACTAAAAATCGGCATGTACAGCCCCATGCTTATGGAGGTCAGTTTGAAAAGTTCTTGAAATGGAATAGAGGAATACGACTTAGATCAGTTAACCTTTTTCATTTTTCAGTGTAATCTCCCTGTGTATCAATGCACTTGCTCCAGCGATGTTCCAATGTCATGATCCCATGTCCAAAATTGCGTTCCCCTAGGCATGCAAAATACCCATCACCTCGGCTCTCAGTTCTTCGAAGAGAATCTCCAATCACCGAGGAAAATTTTTAGCTTTGGGTTGCGATTTCAGCCTGATAACGCCAGGGAAGGCGAATAAGGCGCGTGTGGCAACGGTTCCTCTCTTAGTTCAAGCACTTTTGTCGTGGCAACGACCATTGTGTATGGGCGCACATGTTCTTGATGAAAGCTGACTTCCTCGTTACCAAACCTGGCCTTTCTGTATGTACCTGTTGCTGTAGTTGGTACACAAGGTTAGTGTACCATTGTCGCTTAATTGTCTGACCAGAGATAAGATGATCTATCAACAGAATTCCTTTCGCATCCCAGAAAATTGACGTCATGACATTTCTGGCCCACTGTATTGCTTTGCTTTGATGGTGGTGGTGGTCGTCGTGGTTGTGGTTGTTGTTGCTGTTGTTGTTGTGGTGGTGGTGGTGATGGTGATGGTAGTGAATCAAAATGTTTCATACACTTTCAAAAAGTGTATGAAACAGTATCTAACACGTGGTTAAAAACACTTTAAACACGTCAACCATGAGTAGTATTCGGACGGACAGACAGACGGAGACCGACGGACGGAGAGGCACCAAGAAAATAGTGTTTGTTCACCATTTAAAAATTCACCTTTCATTGGCATGTTATATAGGCTACATTAAATGTCATTGAACGTTTACTTCTTGTGCAGTTAAAAGACAACATCGTTTGCACTTTCCTTTGAACTGTATAACTGCGTAGCTTTTCACTTTCTTGATTTATACGATCACTAAGAGAATTCTCGTCAGTGAACTTCACGTTAGCTCCCTTCCACAAACGATTAACTTGTTACTCGCACGTGTGTTTCGACTTGCCGGCATGCCGATTAACATACGCATTACAAAAGGTTTGATACAAAGAGCAATTAACAAGAATTTTTCCTCCAGTTGGGATCACAGGTAAAACTTGAGGCCGTTGCTATACCCCGGAGGAAAAAAAAAAATTATATATATATATATATATATATATATATATATATATATATATATATATATATATATAATTTTTTAAAACTTGAGGCCGTTGCTATACCCCGTTTCTAGGCGCTACAGTCCGGAACCGCGCAACCACTACGGTCGCAGGTTCGAATCCTGCCTCGGGCATGGATGTGTGTGATGTCCTCAGGTTAGTTAGGTTTAAGTAGTTCTAAGTTCTAGGGGACTGATGACCTCAGAAGTTAAGTCCCATAGTGCTCAGATCCGTTTGAACCATTTTGAACCTTTCGGTTTGTTTTCAGTGTAAGTAACGTAAAAATTGAAAATTTAAAAAACTACGCACAGGCACTCGACGCCGTGACCCTCTGATTATCGTTCTGTACTGTTTCCGCTGGGCCAAACGCTGGCTGCAAGCTACGCTGATACACGGAAATGACTCACGGGTCGCGCTATCGCGTCGAAAACGCTATTTTCTCTAAAGGCTTGGTCATCTGGAGGTCCCACTTCTGTCACTTTCACTTCTGCTCCACCCCTGTACACACTATAAATACGGACGAAATCGTTGACGACGAGTAGACGCCGTCCCCTTGTCATCCGCATCAAGCGAGGTGACATCCCACTGCACTCGCGTTGGAAGGACGGGAATTGGTTCACCCTGTGACTACTCGCTAGTATAAGTAATAGTAGAAGCAGCAGAAGCGGAATATTTAGATTATTCCGTGATTTCCCTAAAGCGCTTAAGGTCAATGCCGGGATAGTTCCTTTGAGAAGGAGCTCGTGATCCGTCTACAATGATCTCGTCCTCGACGGAACGTTAAACCCTAGTCATCCTTCTTACCTTGTGTTCCGCAAGTAGTGCTGCATTACCTTACTGTCGTTCAGCGACGAAACTATCCTATACACAACAGTTAGTAGCTGCACAATTGGAGTGATTTACTGAGCTCTTCTCTTAAATTATTTATGTACTAATGGAGAAGGCCGGCATTGCCCAGGTAATTATTTATGGCTGTGCATCGACGCCCGTACCACGCGCCGTCTGGCCTTTTGCTTAATGTTTCTGATGTAGTATCTCCTGAACTACGTCTTGCACAATGATATAATTTTCTAGGTACATTAAGTGACGTATTTGGATACTGTTTGCGAAATTTATTGCTAGATACAGTTAGTAGCAAAGGAGTAATAAATTTTAACATCAGGCGTGATGCGGAAGTTCTTCACGCGTCTCGTGTTTATGACGTCTTATCTCCTCAACAATGTGTCGTACTACGATATAATTTAGCCTTTACGTTAGACATCCTATTTCCTTGTAACACAACAGGTGCTACTTTTGTTTGTGTTGTATATTTGCTGTCTACTACTCGAACAGTAAAAACCTCCTCCAGCCCGTGACGTGTATTAGGGAGTACACCTCATGAAAAAAACCAGTTGGTAGCTAACAAAATGACATGGCTGTGTTCCCAGGTGATTGACCTGCTGAACCCCGGATCGGCGCGGAAGCCGCTGGCGGTGCGCTGGTCCAAAAAGACGCGCAGTTTCTTCGTGGAGAACCTGTTCAGCGTCGACTGCGAGACCCTCGATGACCTACTCGCCGTGCTCGAGGAAGGTCAGTTGGAAATTGCTGCACTCCTCTAACAGTTCCTATAGTTCAGACCTAGCGAAGCACTGCATTGATGAGGAGAAAAATTATGCCCCAGCCTAGCAATTGACGTGTAGCTTAGCCACCATAGTCTACCTACAATTGAATTTTTTTCTATTTTTTTAACATTTCATTCCTTGTGTTGAAAGGACCCATCCACCCCTCCCTCCCTTTCACGCACGGGAATGAGATGATCAAACAAGGAAAGAAAGACTAGCTCTCAACGAAATGCAAATTGAAAAACACAATGTACGAGGTCTGCCTAAAAAGTATCCGACCACTGATTTTCCCGCGCGAAATAGAGACGATAGGCCTGCGCCACTGGACATAAAGAGACCTTTATGCGCATGCATGAATTTTTTCCCCGCCTTCCAGCGCGTCAGTCGCTGCCTGTCGGCCGCTGAGTGAGGTGCTGCACAAGATGACTCAACGTGTTGAGCAAAAATACACATCAAATTTTGTCATAAGCTTGGTGATTATCAAAGCGAAACAATTCGTAAGCTTCAGCAGGTGTTTGGAGAAGATGCGATGGGTGTAACACAAATTAAGGAGTGGTTCAACCGATTCAAAAATGGCCGCACATCAGCGGAGAGTGACCGGCGTTCTGGCAGGCACCAAACCGGCCGGAGTGCAGCTGTTGTTGAGAGGGTGCAAAATATGGTGATGGCAGATCGTCGTTTGACCGTGCGGGAGATTGCTCAAGAGGTTGGAGTGAGTAAAGCTTCTGCACGTGCAATTTTGCGTGATGATTTGAACATGCACCGTGTGGCCTGCAAAATTCGTGCCCAAGTTGTTGTCGCCGGAACAAAAAGACCTCCGTTTTGACGTTGCACAGAATCTTCTGGACACCACCAACACTGATCCTGGCTTTCTGAACACCGTGATAACTGGAGATGAGTCACGGGTGTACGGGTACGACCCATAAATAAAAAGACAGTCGTTGCAATGGAAGCATCCCGAGTGTCCAAGGCCGAAGAAAGTGCGGCAGGTGCGAAGCAAAATCAAGGTGATGCTGACTATCTCCTTTGATGTCCATGGAATTGTGCACCACGAACATGCACCCGAAGGACAAATAGTGAGTGACAAAGGAGTACTATCAAGATGTTCTCCGGCGACTCCGTGACGCAATTCGTCACAAAAGACCAGACATGCGGACGGCGAAAAGCTGATAACTGCATCACGGCAACGCCCCGCACATTCATCCCATTTGATCCAAACTTTCTTGGCCAAATAAGGAATTATAGCCTTTCACAAACCACCCTACTCTCCAGACATGTCTCCTAGCGCCTTCTGGATGTTTCCAAACTTGAAGACGCCACTGAAAGGATCCCGTTTGGGGAGTAGAGATAATGCGGAACACGACGACGGATCTGAACACCATTCCAAAAGAACGCTTCCAGAGGTGTTTCCGGCAGTGGAAGGATCGGTGGGCTAAGTGTGTACAAGCGCAAGGGGCCTACTTTCATGGGGATTAGGGTCCCAAGCCCGTCAGGTATTCAAAATATTTTTTCTGGCCAAAGGTCGGATACTTTTTAGACAGACCTCGTATAATTTAACACGTGCATTTGAGTAAGACAGGACTCTTAACAAACAGCTACTACAAATCTGTATAAGGTGGATAAGCTACACGCTAGCCACAATGCTTATCTTAAACCAAACGATGTTAAAAATGTACTTACAACACTTTATTTTTAAAAAGATTGAAACAATCGAATTAAAACGGAATAAAAATCATTTATTTAGGTGATCTACTATAAAAACACAGATGATGATCGTATACTCTAAGACAAAAAACGACACACTACGAAAGAGTTATGCAAATTGGTCAAAAAGTATGGACGAAAAAGGTAAAATTGGAAATTTTGACGGACGATGGATGAATGTGTGACGCTGCAGAGCAATTTCACAGCGCAGCTGGCAAGGATAGTAAACAGGGGACATGTTGGTACCAAGGCTTAGTCTCTGTGAATGTTATACCGTGTGCTCAACTGGGGAGTAACTATGCCTCGCAGACAGGTGCGTAAACAATATACGTAGATGTCACAGTCTGAGATATGATGATGATGTTTGGTTTGTGGGGTGCTCAACTGCACGGTCATCAGCGCCCGTACGAAGTCCCAATTGTTACAAAGCTCAATTTTTTCACAGTCCACTCTAGCCACTGCCACAAATGATGATTACGATGATGAAATGATGAGGACAACACAAACACCCAGTTTTCTGGCGGAGAAAATACCCAATGCGGCCGGGAATCGAACCTGGGTCCCCGTGATCCAAAGGCAGCAACGCTAGTCACTAGACCACAAGCTGCGCACGGCATTTGAGAGGGGAGGTGTAGTTGAGCTCAGAGAAGCCTGTTTGAGTAAACGACACGTCGCTCGACATTTGAACAGAGTGAAGCCATTATTCGACGATGATGGCAAGAACGAGTGAACCGTAGTCGAACACAGCTTCAAGAAAGAAGCTATCGACCTAGAGAAAGGACACAACTTGAAGGACAAGCAAGTGTCAGAGAGGCTCTTAGAGTCCCAGATTCATCATTATCTTCGATCCGACGTGCAACTGGTGCTTCAGCAGCCACAAAGACCATTAATAGGTGACTCACAGAAAGGGGGCTATGATCACTGCAGGAGTAAGATCACGGCACTTCGGGCGCCGACTATCATTGACCTCTGTACGCCAATAAGCCCGTCACCAGAGGTGTCGGCCACATTCGGCCTGGAATCTCATTGACTGGAGTAGAATTGTATTCAGTGATAAGCTGAGGTACGACGACCAGCGAAGGTGTGTTTGGAGACATACACTCCTGGAAATTGAAATAAGAACACCGTGAATTCATTGTCCCAGGAAGGGGAAACTTTATTGACACATTCCTGGGGTCAGATACATCACATGATCACACTGACAGAACCACAGGCACATAGACACAGGCAACAGAGCAAGCACAATGTCGGCACTAGTACAGCGTATATCCACCTTTCGCAGCAATGCAGGCTGCTATTCTCCCATGGAGACGATCGTAGAGATGCTGGATGTAGTCCTGTGGAACGGCTTGCCATGCCATTTCCACCTGGCGCCTCAGTTGGACCAGCGTTCGTGCTGGACGTGCAGACCGCGTGAGACGACGCTTCATCCAGTCCCAAACATGCTCAATGGGGGACAGATCCGGAGATCTTGCCGGCCAGGGTAGTTGACTTACACCTTCTAGAGCACGTTGGGTGGCACGGGATACATGCGGACGTGCATTGTCCTGTTGGAACAGCAAGTTCCCTTGCCGGTCTAGGAATGGTAGAACGATGGGTTCGATGACGGTTTGGATGTACCGTTCACTATTCAGTGTCCCCTCGACGATCACCAGTGGTGTATGGCCAGTGTAGGAGATCGCTCCCCACACCATGGTGCCGGGTGTTGGCCCTGTGTGCCTCGGTCGTATGCAGTCCTGATTGTGGCGCTCACCTGCACGGCGCCAAACACGCATACGGCCATCATTGGCACCAAGGTAGAAGCGACTCTCATCGCTGAAGACGACACGTCTCCATTCGTCCCTCCATTCACGCCTGTCGCGACACCACTGGAGGCGGGCTGCACGATGTTGGGGCGTGAGCGGAAGACGGCCTAACGGTGTGCGGGACCGTAGCCCAGCTTCATGGAGACGGTTGCGAATGGTCCTCGCCGATACCCCAGGAGCAACAGTGTCCCTAATTTGCTGGGAAGTGGCGGTGCGGTCCCCTACGGCACTGCGTAGGATCCTGCGGTCTTGGCGTGCATTCGTGCGTCGCTGCGGTCCGGTCCCAGGTCGACGGGCACGTGCACCTTCCGCCGACCACTGGCGACAACATCGATGTACTGTGGAGACCTCACGCCCCACGTGTTGAGCAGTTCGGCGGTACGTCCACCCAGCCTCCCGCATGCCCACTATACGCCCTCGCTCAAAGTCCGTCAACTGCGCATACGGTTCACGTCCACGCTCTCGCGGCATGCTACCAGTGTTAAAGACTGCGATGGAGCTCCGTATGCCACGGCAAACTGGCTGACACTGACGGCGGCGGTGCACAAATGCTGCGCAGCTAGCGCCATTCGACGGCCAACACCGCGGTTCCTGGTGTGTCCGCTGTGCCGTGCGTGTGATCATTGCTTGTACAGCCCTCTCGCAGTGTCCGGAGCAAGTATGGTGGGTCTGACACACCGGTGTCAATGTGTTCTTTTTTCCATTTCCAGGAGTGTATATACATTTATACATGGACGGCGGCGGGCCGCGCGGGATTAGCCGAGCAGTCTCAGGCGCTACAGTCATGGACTTTGCGGCTGTCCCGGCGGAGGTTCGACTCCTCCTTCGGAGATGAGTGTGGGTGTCTGTCCTCAGGATCATTTAGGTTAAGGTTAGGGACTGATGACCTTAGCAGTTAAGTCCCATAAGATTTCACACACATTTTAAGTTTTGACGGCGGCGGGATAGCAACCTGACTGTCGTACGCCATATGGCCAGACAGTTATGAGTGAAGGTCTGGGTCGCCATTTTATTTCATAGCAGGATCTCTTTGGTTGCCATCCGCAACACACTTATAGCACAGCGGTACGTCGACGATATTCTACGCACCGTTATTAGGTAAATTGGAAAATTGTGGTAGGTTCCTATGGGACCAAACTCCTGAGGTCATCGGTCCCTAGGCTTACACACTACTTAATCTAACTTAAACTAACTTACGCTAAGGACAACACACACACCCATGCCCGAGGAACGACTCGAACCTCCGACGGGAGGGGAGGCCGCGCGAAGTGGCCCCGTTATGTTCCCCTTCATGCCAAGCTATCTTGAGCTCACATTTCAGAAAGATAATGCCCGCTCGCACACGACGAGAGTTTCTACTTCTTGTTTTCGTGCTTGGCAAACCATAACCTGGCCAGCAAGGTCGCTGATCTCTCCCCAGCCAAGAACGTTTGGAGCATTATGAGCAGCGTCCTTCAGCCACCTCCGGATTTTGACAAGACAGAATTTGGCACTATATGCCTCAGAAGGACATCTAACAACTCTCATAATCTGTAAATGCTTGCTTAATGGCCAGAGGTGGAGCAGCACGCTGACTTCCTCAATTTGTGAAGCTCTTACTCTTGTAGAAATCATCCAATTTTTCTGAAACTGTACGATTTGTTTGTCTGTATGGGTACATAACATCTACAGATTTCCATCCCATTCGAATAATTCCTTCGTGGTGTGTCTTTTTCTTGTTATTGTTGTCTTAGAGTGTATATTGTGCTAGGTATTAACGATTTTCTGTCCTATTCCATTCACGTATTGAGCGAGGGAAAAGTGAGTGACTATATGCTTCTGCACGCACCCTAATCTCTGTGCCGGCCGAAGTGGCCGTGCGGTTAAAAGCGCTGCAGTCTGGAACCGCAAGACTGCTACGGTCGCAGGTTCGAATCCTGCCTCGGGCATGGATGTTTGTGATGTCCTTAGGTTAGTTAGGTTTAACTAGTTCTAAGTTCTAGGGGACTAATGACCTCAGCAGTTGAGTCCCATAGTGCTCAGAGCCATTTTATCGAGCCTAATCTCTGTCAGCTTATTTTCCAGAGGCCTACACGAGGTATACGGAGGTGGAAAATTAGTGGTCGTAGAGTCTTCTTCGGATACAGATTCTCTAATTTCACCGAAGAGGTGAGAATCACGTTGTCTGTCTTCCAGAAGTATTTCTTTAAGTTCACCGAGAATTTCAGTTACGCTTTCGTATGGGTTATACCGACCTGTTACTATCTTACCAGCGCTTCTATCAATTCGTTCAGTGTCTGTTGTAATTCCTACTTGATAAGAACTCCAAACACTGGAACAGTACTCTAGAATTGGTCGTACTAGCGTCTTGTGTGCGGTTACCTCTACGAATGCACTGCAGTTTCCCTGAACCCTACCAACAAATCTGCCTTCCATTCGCCTTCCCTAATTCTGGTTTTACATTATCGATCCATTTTATTTTTATTTTCAGTATTGCACTTAAATTATTGTACGATCTGACATGCTGAAGTTGTTCACTAATAATCTGTAAATGGAAAAGTTTGGAACTCTTTCTATTTTTTACAAGCATTACCTTCAATTTATCCATATCCATAAATTCATTACAACGAATGGAAATATTATCCAATCTTTCTGCATTTCTCTACGATAGTCCAATGATGGTACTTTTCTACTGACAGCATCGTCAGTAAATAATTGTGTACTACTGCTCACCCTATATGACAGAGTACTCATGTATAGATGTATTGAGAACATAAGAGATCCTCTTCTGCTACCTTTCTGTGGAACGTCTACGATCCAACCAAATAGTGCAACACGAAATACAGGGTGACCCAAAAGTCCTGCGCAGGAGAGCTTCTGTAAAGTTTGGAAGGTAGGAGACGAGATACTGGCAGAAGTGAATCTGTGGGGACCGGGCGTGAGTCGTGCTTCGGTAGCTCAGATGGTAGAGCACTTACCCGCGAAAGACAAAGGTCCCGAGTTCGAGTCTCAGTCGGGCACACAGTTTTAATCTGCCAGGAAGTTTCAACATGCTGAGTATTTGTCACAAGGAACACCGTCTTCGCTGAAAAACAGTTATTATGACAATTATTGCTTCTGTATACCATGTGAAGCGTCATATTTTGGTCTTTTGTACACTTTTTTGTTTTAGTAAATTCCCATGTCACTTTAAGCATTGCGTCAATTTTTACCTCTCTGTCTACATTATTCAGTGAAATATTGAATTTTTAAACGTTGACGGACTTTTGGGTCACCCTGTATTTCATGTTTAGTTGTATTGACAAAACAAAGGACTGTTAACACGCAGTTAAGGAACCTGGGTGGAAAGTATAGTAACAAACGCTGTTTCAGGTATGAGGAACAGGTCTGTGGGCAGGCACAACATGAACGAGTACTCGAGTCGCAGCCACACCATCCTGACGGTGCACATCACGTCAGACCAGCAGGTGAGTCCACACTACTTCAGCCACGTATTGCCCACCTGCGACTTTACAGGTGGTCCAGCAGTTCACACTGCAGGCTTCTAGAGGTTGTAGAGAAAACGTAGTATGTAAAATTTAACACAAAAAATATCCGAAACTACCCTTTTAAGTGTAACATCCAAAACACTTTCTAAACTCTTGCGATGATACTGACCTTTTTTAGGTAGTTTTCCTCTGTGGCACTCTACAATGACTGTCTACATGATGTGAAGACCTGATGTCCTCTATTTGCAAGCTGCGTCAACGATTCGTACATTTGGCAGCTACTGTCAGACGCTATTTCAGGGAAGACAATGTGTTGCCGGCAGTGCCTCTGTATTTGAAGTGTCTTGATCACTAAATTCTGCTGTAGTCCGAGGCAGATTTGTTTGCGGAACAAATGACTTGCTGCACACCAGGTAGTTTTGCACAGCTATGTCGAAACGTGCTGTGTAATTAAAGTTTCTATAACGAACTTGATGGTCGCCATATTGAGCAATTTCTATACGTACCCATTTAACATACTTCAATATTAGCACGCGAAAATCAAAAATGTTGTTCGAGTACGCTTTCTTCGTTACGTGGTTACAAATTGCTAGGTAAAACTTGCCCACTAATTCGCTCCCACAATTTCTAGTAGCGTGTAATACAAATCATATATGTGCTCTAAAGTAAGTTTGTTTTAAAAGTATATCGGCAAAACACAATTACACCAAACGCCCTTAATTATGTGTTATGTGTATCGTAATACCTGCCTTCCCCTCACATTTTGCCCTCTTCGAGTCCCTTTGATAGCATGGAAGTTATCCAGTGATGTGTTAACACACGTCTTACCATAGCGCACCTCCTTATAGTCAGTGTTTTCCACACTTCCCGCTCCTGGCCCATTCTCTTGGAAAAACCATATTTCTTACCGTATCAGTCCACTTAATTTTCAGCTGCCCTCTAACATCAGGTCGCATACGCTTCGGTACATACTTCTCCAGTTTCCACACAGTACGTGATTCACTTCATTGCTGTGCTCCAGACGTATATGATAAGACATTTTGCCGTACATTCTCAGAAATTATTTCCTCATTTGAAGCTCTACGTTTGATACCAGTAGTTTTCTTTGGGTAAGTAACGTTCTTTTTTCTTGTGCTAATCGGCTTTTTATGTACTCTCTGCTTAGTTCGTATTGCGTTGTTTCACTCCAAGCAAAAGCCGCTTACTCTTATAGAAAACTGAGAGATTGGTAATTAGTTCTGTGGTGAGTCGAACTTTTGCTCTATAAAATGAACTTTCCTGAATCTCGAGCTTCCTATTGAGGAATTAGTCTCTACCTGTCCCTGAGTGCCAGTTGGTCTGAAGTTCCGTAATTATTAAGTGAATTTTTTGCCATAATTCCTATCTTAATGAAAACGGGAATCTGGCTACTGAGGTAAGATAGATCAGGGACTCCACTTTACTAAATACATCCCAGCAATTCTTTCTTACAGGGCGCGTACGATTAGAGTACACAGGAGAAGAGAAAACGTTCTGACACAGACATTCCGGAGAAGTTTATGTGCATGCTACATGTCAGAACAACACATTTACTCACAAAGAGGAAGGAACTCTCGAGCAGAATTTGACATGGATCACATATGAAATCTATCCTATGGTTCATTATAGACAAATTGAAATAATTTAAACCCATCATTATTCAGCAGGAAATGGATTGGGTAAGCAAAAAATCCATAACGCTGCATAGAGTTCCTAACTTGAAAACTCTGAATTAGTTCCTGACCAAAAGTGTCCACTAAAACCGCACATCATTCTTGAGGAGCAGCAATTGTCAACTGTGACTGCCTTGTTCAGCGCCCCGGAAACTTGTGGTGAAAATCCAAATTGCCTTGCCTCCAATCATTGAGATCGAAAACCTTGAAGGGGCGGGACTGAATTTTTTTTGTGGCGCCAGACTTCTCCTCCAATGAAAAGACCGGAGAAGCGTTGCAGGTTTATGCGTTCTCAATGTTTTCCATCAGTTCCTTAACGTTCGATACTCTGACCAAAGCGTACTTCTTGTCAGGTTACCTGGGAGAGCCAGTCGTGAGGTCGTGAGAGCCTCCGACACGAAAGCCCGCGCAGGTAAACGCTCCCCCAGCAGCCAGGCTGGACTGACCTGGACTGCCGTTCCCAGCCTTTCGCCTCAAAGTTATACCAACAGAAGCAACCTGAATTTTCTCAGTTGCATGCGTTAGTAATTACGCCCACCTTCATTCTACCCAGTGGCATTCACGTTTAAGGATAGATGGCAATGGTACATAGTATACTGAATGTCAAATGTAATGGGAATGGAAATAAAACTCTATTAGTCTCTGTTCCCAGCGCCATCTCTGTCTGTCTCTCTCTCTGGTATGGGAAATATGGGTAAATGCAGGTGGAGAGAAGATTCCCTGTCAAGAAGCATAACAACGATAAAAGATACTCTGTCGAACTTGGTAAAGCAAAACCACACAACTACATGAGAGGCGCATTGATTAACTCCTTTCACCAGGTGGCAGAACTCTTTCACTTTATCTACTGCGTGGTATCTAATTTTGCTGTTGAATTTGTTGCTAACCACATTTCTGCTGCTCCTCATTACGTTCGTCTTTCTTTGGCATACACTCGATCCGTATTCTGTAGTCGGCAGACTGTTCATCCCAATCAACAAGGTCCTTTAATCCTTCTGCACTTCCACAGAGGATAGCAACATCATCAGCGAATCACAACATTTACATTCTTTCAGGCTTAATTTTAGTCTCACATTTAAATTTAATTCCTTCATTGCTTCTTCAACATATAAGTTGAACAACAGAGTAGAAAAATTGCATCTCAGCCTTACTTTCTATTTAATCCGAGAGCTTGTCGTTGGTCTTTCTTACTCTTTCTGTTCTTTCATAAATTGCATATTATCTGTCTTCCGCTACAGTGTATACATATTTTCTAAGGATTTCAAACGTCTCCTACCTTGGTATTTGTTAAGTCATTACCAATAGTAAGCAAAGTTCGTGTTGTCCCACTCTGCATTGTTGCTAATTTTTTTCAAGATGGCGGATCCGAGATGCAGCTGATAGATGTGCCAACGTCGCAGTGGCGTCATGGCGAGAAGTGCAAATTTTGGCGGGAAAATACGTCATTTGCGCTACCTCCACTAACCTAACCTAACCCCCTCCCCCCTCCCCACCACACTCCCCAACAAAATGGTGGTAAGTTCAAATTTTGGTGTTGAAATAGGTCAATTGGGCTACCTCCAATAACCTAAAGTTATCTCACCACCAGTTCTTCCTTGGAACTGACGGGAAAAGGACTCAGACTGTGCTGGGCTGCTGGAGAGGAAGGAGTGTACTTTATTTAATTTCAGTGGGAAGTTGGAGCAATTTATTTAGGGATGGATTTCACATAGTTTATTTATTGCATTGATACAAATCACTCCCTCTGACGTGCTTGGGGTCACAATACATAGCCTACAGACTTGCAAACTACTCGTAAATCTCTCAATGCATGTAAAACAGCTATCTGACATCGTTAAGAAATTCGACCGCAACATATCAGCGAAATGTTTCCTACAGAGTTCCAAGGTGGGATGATGAAAGGATGCATTCTTCCTAGCGATCCTAATGGGACACCCCATCCCATATGCGAGATGCGTCTGGTCGTGCACAAGTTTACCGTGGCTGATGTATAGCTTTCAGAGCTGCGTATCCAGCGCCGAACGAGATGTTTGCATAGTGGTTCACCCTCGCAGGCGCTGCTAAAAGGCTGTCAGTGTTATACTGATGTCACATGTCTATGTAAATAAGTGCCAAGTCTACCTCTCGGAAATCATAAAGTGTCACGTAAATAGTTAACTGTCGCTTTCGTTGATGTAGGAGCTTTCCTGATGTCTCAGCTTGTCTGCACAGAAATTCTTGTCCTAACAGGACCTGTTTACAAAAAAATAGTCCAGAATAACACGGTATACATTCTTCCTGATGGTCTTAACAATGCATCCCGTGCTACCCTTCCTGGAAAACGTGACGTCCAGCGTTCGACACACGTTTCATAAATGGTAAACATTCTCACAACTAGAAGCCATCATCATGTATGTGCACGCATGCAAAAACACCATTAATGAAGTAAGCATTCTTGTTCTTTGAAAAGAGAGCACTGTCTCAGCACAGACAGGAAAATCAGAACAATTACGCTAACAGAATTCAAATCACTGTCTGAAGAAGAGAAAAATGGCTCGAATTTTCGGTGTCCTATAGCTACTGGTCTGGAGATTTCCTAATGCCACAATGGCGGGTGAGGGACAGCTTGCCCCCGTAGATACCTTGTCCCCAACTTGTCAGAACCATACCGTAGTTGCTCCTACATCCCAGCACAAAGGCTGTCTCGTGAAGAAATGGAGCATTCTGATTGGCTCTTACTGAATTTACTCGCCAAATTACTGATGTTGCCGGTGTGGGAACACTGACGGCCTTTTTTCTGCAGACGAGATTTTCAGTGGTAAAACTATTTTGAACAGATCGCCATATTGCACTGACAGTTAAACCTTGCAAAAGATGTCTACAGATGGTCAAATATG
This sequence comes from Schistocerca americana, assembly GCF_021461395.2. Classification (NCBI taxonomy): domain Eukaryota; kingdom Metazoa; phylum Arthropoda; class Insecta; order Orthoptera; family Acrididae; genus Schistocerca; species Schistocerca americana. The sequence goes on from NC_060119.1 coordinate 416,135,636, forward strand.
GGAATACACTTCCTCAATTACACTGCTCTGTCTCTAGGATGGACGCTTGACTATTTCAGTGTGAAATCTATCCCCAAACCGGCTATAACACCAAAATACTGTATGGATGTAGTAAACACGCAATTTGTATCCTTCGCCATACAGAATCATCACTTCTGCATCCTCCATATAGCTAGAGACCGCTAGACACTCGTACATATACCACGAAGACTGTTGTGCAAAGGCTGGGTTGTTTCACCTTGGCACAAAGGTGTCACTGTTTCTGGCCCCAACTTGCTTGCTTGCTTTCTACAACCATCTCCAGACTCTGGGATTACAGGAACACATGTATCTTCACATGGTTTGCCAGAATACTATACCATTTACGCGATACTTCTCTATATCAAGCACATAGCAATATCGCTTGCATGGCAGTATCGCTGGCACAGTATAAGTCCGAAGATATAGACTGGAAATTATTTCTCTAGAAACCCGAAACTTCAGCGAGGTGCAGCGTGCTGTAAACCACTGAGAGACTGGAAATTTATCCTGTCTGTGAAGATCTCTACGTGAAAACACGCATGGACGAAACTGATAATTCCACTCGCCAATACCGATGTCGCTAATATAACAGATTCCAAATCATACCTATAATTTACAAAGTCAACTAAGGTGCTTCTCATGTCTACAGGACCAGCAAATGTGTCTTATACCCATCTTTCACCTGCTAGATGCACACATACACCACAGTCGATGTTCTCTCAACCAAATAAAGGCGGGAAATTTGCAGAAGCATTCAATCGGACAATTTACGTAGGAGGGAATAATGTTCCAGCATAAACACACGTCCATATTGAATCTTCACAAATTTTGAAGGGGAACACATGCGATCACTATTCAGCCGTTGATGACACGGTAAGTCTCCTACGTTCCTATACCCTAACTGGTCTTTCCATTTGGACGACTCCTGCCGTTAACTGGAAACGTGAGGCATTCCCGCCAAAGGTCCCCCGTCACCACATACTCCTCGCACACCAGACAGAATCGTCCTAGGAAACCGGCTACATATATATTTGATCACTATACTTACAATTTGGCGTACTGCACAGTCATCTATCTACATTCGCAGTGGTATTCACAAACTAGAGGAGGGGCGGCTTAGCAATGAAACTGAAATTGGGAAGCATGCTGTCTCATTATTGATCAGTGCTGAAATTACTGTAAAACTCTTCGCACTATCAACTGTGATGCTTATTATTACAGTACTTCGGCGGTGTCTTTTCCATCCCATCCATCCACTGGTACACTGTTGATTACCATACAATGATTGACTGAGAACGCTTGTTTGAGATGGAGGGAGGGTATTGGCGGAAGGGCTACACCTTCTGGGGATGGTTAGCACCGAAAAAGTGATTAGGTAGATGACTGCAATATGAGGAATCAATAGAAACGAAACTCAGTCATCAACTATCCTGTCACTGCGGAGACGAGTTTAAATGCAGTTGTCGTCAATCGCCTTCTGACAGCAGTTTGGAAATGCTCCACAACACCGCAAAACTATTCCAGTCACCTTATGTTGTGACTGTCTTTTATTTAAAATCATCCAGTGTGTGTGTGTGTGTGTGTGTGTGTGTGTGTGTTTTGTGGTAGCAGCAGCAACAACATGATTTACACCATGCGACGTCTAGTTTTCTGTGAGATCAGAACATGTTAATGTCAGTTTAGAACCTGACACAGACTTCAAAGTCACGATGGTAAAAGCAAAATGTATGGCAGCGTGCACAGTGTGTTACAGCAGAAAAGAAAACAATGTTTCAAACAACGACACAGGGAGCTGTCTTGCGACTGACGGTATAGTCTGCCGGATAAATTATGGGCGTTGATACCTTACACTGATTTGTGCAAGCGACTTCGATCACTGTCCATCTGCTCCAGTGGATCAATAGCTGTATATTTAATAGGATAACTACATGCTCTCGATTCCGGCACTCAGATGCTATTTGTTTTCGATGTATGGGAAGAGAGAGACGCGGTAAAAATCTTGTCAAGTTCTCTATTGGATGAAGTTAGCAGAGCTTTTACAGGTAGTAGTTTTCTCTGTTGGGTGGTACGGAATAACGATGATAGAATTTTGGAGTGATAGATGTGAATGGACCCTGAGTGACACGAATCTGCTACAGACTGCAGTACCTACATGATGTTGAGTCTTTCTAGTTTTCCCGATAAGAAACACCACCATAACTGTTCGTACTGTCTTAATACGACCTCGTGTTGCAGGAGCGAGTTTCCTTTGGCGCTGACCTTACACATCGTACACTGCTGTCGGAGCTATGACAACATGTTCCCATTTTCCTTCGAATGGACAAAACAAGGTCCTGTGGCACTAACTCAGCTTAGCCTGTTTCCACATGGGCTGCAGAATGTGGTAGATATAGCTCTCTCTGGCTTCTGCTCAGTTCTGACTTAAATTGCAACGATCACATGCACAAAACTGCAGGGTGGCAGCACAGAGTCTGAGGGGCAGTTGCAAGATGCATAGAGGCTATCTAAAATTATACTGCAGCAGATAGGTTCGAAAAAGGTGACTCTTTTGACAAATGAGAGTGCCAGAAATATTATTCACTAGTGGCTGTAATCATTAAAAGGTTCTCCATAGGATCCAATACAGGTATGTGCTTGAATGGAAAGACTTGATTCCAAATCACAGACAGCATTTCTACCGGAAAGTGTAGCGCTAGCGATCTGAAAAGTTAGTGTACATTTCTTACGACCTCAATCAGCACACCATCTACTGTTTGTGATCCTTCTCAATCAACCATCACCCATAACCCAGTGCGTATATTGCAGTACCTCTGACGTGGAACTGAGACACAGTGCTTTACAAATACGGGAGAAATATTTGGCGGCAGCATGAAGGAGTTGCAAATACTGGCTTCATACTGCGTTCCTTAGCCGAAACACTTTCTAAATTCAGTGATTTTATTACGAGGTTAAATCCGTTGGTGACGTGTAGCCGCACTGTTTGTCTAATACTATCCATTCCGGCGATCACCGTCTATATTCAGTGTCACGGTATTTGTCTGAAAAAATCACTTCATTCGGAGGTAATGCCATACCTCGATTTATAAGGCTTATATAGTTTTTATAATGGATATTGTTAGCGATACTTGTGAGCGTCTATAGAATCAAGATCGATTTTGATAGTAACATGGTCATTGCGATTGTGTTTTGAACATCTGGTGGTTCGTAAGACGATTACGCCTCTCTTTCTAAGACACAGTGGTACCACTCACAGGAAAAACTTATGATACTAGTCCAACCATCGCCGATTTTCACTCAGTATTGTTTCATATCGCCAGCAATCAGTTACTGGTGAAGTATTATACTTAGTACTAGGGATTGCATGATAGGTTCACTTTAAGCATCATGCTTATAAAGTGTGTGTGTGTGTGTGTGTGTGTGTGTGTGTGTGTGTGTGTGTGTGTGTGCGCTCTGACATGTGCAAAAAAAATGACTATGTCCAGTCGTTATGAAGGTATCGGTTTGATGTGGAGTACTGCGATAGCGAAGGGAATGGAAGCTTTACTTTTTACTTGGAAAAGTATGCCAAGTCATAAGAAAGGTACAGATATTACTATTCCCCAGCTGTCAGCAAGGGATATTTCCAATACTTCGTTCATTGTCGAATGTCCTCCAGATGAGACCGTAATCGTCACATTTAATTGTAAGTATAGCGATCAAATATATTTGTAGCCAGTTTCCTCGGACCATTCTGTCTGGTGTGCGAGGAGTACGTGCCAGCGGTGGCTTGTGGCGAGAATTATTCATGTTTCCAGCTAGCGGCGGGAGCCGTCCGAATGGAAAGTCTGGTTAGGGTCAAATGGCTCAGAGCACTATGGGACTTAACATCTGAGGTCATCAGTCCCTTAGAACTTAGAACTACGTAAACCTAACTATCCTAAGGACATCACACATATCCATGCCTGAGACTGGTTAGGGTCAGGAATGTAGGCTACCTAACCGTGTCATCCTCTAAATGGATGAATAGTGAACCAATACTCAGTATATGTTGGACAGCTTTCGTGATTGTGTGTATTTTCATTGGAAATTTGAGAAGATTCATTATGGACATGTTTGCCCTGGATCATTATCCCCCCCCCCACACCCCCACACATGTAAATAGTCCAATTGACTGCTTCTCCAAATTTCCCGCCTTTATTTGGTTGAGAGAACATCGATCGTGGTGTGCGCATCGAGTAGATGAAAGATGGGTATAAGACGTATTTGCTGGTCCTGTAGACCTGAGAAGCACCTTAGTTGACTTTATTAATTATAGGTATGATTTGGAATCTGTTATATCAGCATCGTCGGTATTGGCGAGTGGAATTATCAGTTTCCTCCAATTTTTCGAGTTTTGACGTAGAGATCTTCACAGACAGGATAAGTTTTCAGTCGCTCAGTGGTTTACAGCACGCTGCACCTCGCTTAAGTTTCGGGTTTCTAGAGAAATAATTTCCAGTCTATATCTTCGGACTTATACTGTGCCAGGGATACTACTATGCAAGCGATATTGCTATGTGCTTGACATCAAGAAGTATCGCGTAAATGGTTCAGTATTCAGGCAAACCATGTGAACATAAATGTGTTCTTGTAATCCTAGAGTCTGGTGATGAGTGTAGAAAGCGAGCAAGCATGTAGGTCAGGGCTAGAAACAGTGACACCTTTGTGCCAAGGGGAACCAACTCAGCCTTTGTACAACAGTCTTTGTGGCATGTGTACGAGTGTCTAGCGGTCTCTAGCTATATGGAGGATGCAGAAGTGATGATTTTGTATGGCGCAGGATACAAATTGCTTGTTTATTACATCGATACAGTATGTGGTGATACTTAGCCTGGTTGGAGATCGATTTCACACTGAAATATTCAAGCGTCCATCCTAGCGACAGAGCAGTGTAATTGAGGAAGTGTATTCCCATATTTGACGATCTGTAGACCACTTTTTCAAGCTTTAATTGTCAGGGCAATATGGCGATCTGTACAAAATAGTTTTACCACTGAAAATCTCATCGCCGGTCGGGGTGGCCGAGCGGTTCTAGGCGCTACAGTCTGGAACCGCGTGACCGCTACGGTCGCAGGTTCGAATCCTGCCTCGGGCATGGATGTGTGTGATGTCCTTAGGTTAGTTAGGTTTAAGTAGTTTTAAGTTCTAGGGGACTGATGACCTCAGATGTTAAGTCATTTGAACCATTTTGAAAAACTCATCGGCAGAAAAAAGGCTTACAGAGTGACGCACCGGCAGCATCAGTAATTTGGTGGGTAAATTCAGAAAGAGCCAATCAGAATGCTCCATTTATTCACGAGACATCCTTTGTGCCAGGACGTAGGAGCATCTACAGAATGGTTCTAACAAGATGGGGGCAAGGTATCTACAGTGGTATGCTGTCCCTCACCCTCCATTGTGGCATTAGGACATCTCCAGACCAGGAGCTGTAGGACTCCGAAATTTCCGGCTATGCTATGCGAACATCTTGCCGCGACGCGTCAGCCATGCTGGGCAGGTAAACATGTGCGCGGCCAGTTGCGTCTCACATTTGGGACAGGCTGTCCCATTAGGATCGCTATGAATAATGCATTTGGTGTTATGTTGGGCTATTTTCATGAACTGCCCCTGTTAGGACTAGAATTTCCATGCAGACAAGCTGCAAAAGCTCCTACTGTGATATCAGTATGACACTGACAACCTTCTAGCTGCACTTGCGATGGTGAGCAGCTAGGCAAACATCTCTCTCTTGGCAATTAGGTCTTCGCTGGACCGTAGGTAGAAAGGCTATGTGTCAGCAATGATAAACACATGCGCGGCCAGACACATCTCGCATTTGAGACGAGCGTGCTTGAACCACCCTGGCATGCACGTGTTGGTGCCTCTGTAAGGAACAGTTCACTGATACATCGCGGTCGAATTTCTTACTGATAGTTCGAAAAGTTTTTTACGTCCAATGAGCGTTTGTACCCTTCATTATTTTCGGCTGTTTAAGCGATGTGAGCGTGTCTGCATAGCATTTGAAACTATTTTTAGACACTTTGATGAATAGTGAATGTGTCTGTTGCATTATTTTTTGAACAGGCCTGTAAGCTGTGCAGTGCATTTCGACAGTTTATAACCAGTGATTGTGTTTGCAGATTGTTTTACATGCATTATTTTGACAGTTTAGTTGTTTTCATGTCTGTACATCAGTGTGCTGCATTATTTCGGTGATTTACGAGTAGTTTGCAGGTCTGTTGGCTGTGTAATCCGTAATTCCGACAGTTTACAATTTGTGAGTCTGTTCACAGAGCGTTATACATGCATTATTTTGACAATTTACGAGTTGTTTGCATGTCTGTACTTCAGTGCCTCTGGGCTATTAACTGTGACAACAAGAATGCCAGGGCGAGTGTTTTGTATCAGTGTAATAAATAAACTATGTGAAACCTCACCCTAAATAAATTATTCCAACTTCCGACTGAAAATAAATAAAGTACACCCCCTCCTCTACAGCAGCTGGACACAGACTGAGTCATTTTCCCGCCAATCCCAAGGAAAAGGTAGTGGTCAGATGACTTACGTCAGTGGAGGTAGCCCAATTGACCTATCATCCAGGCAACATTTTCCCGCCACTTTCTTTGGTTACTGAAGATAGTGCAAGTGACCTTTTTCATGCCAAAATTTGAATTTCCTGCAATTTTCTTGGGAAGAGGGTAGGGAAGGGGAGGAGGTATTTGAGGGGGCTTAGGTAAGTGGAGGTAGCCCAAGTGACCTATTTTCCCAGCAAATTTGAACATTCCACCATGGCGTCATTGCGACATTGCCACATCTATCGCTACCATCTTGGATCCGCCATCTTGAATAAATTTGGCAACAATGCAACTTAGGGTGGTACGAACTTTCCCCTACTACTATTACCAAGCAGAATGTCAGATCTGACTCTCCTGCCTTTACGTTTCCTAAAGCCAAACTGGTCGTCATCTAGCACATTCTCAATGTCTCATTCCATTCTTTTGTATATTATTATGGTAGGCTACATGGGTGCAGGAGCTTTCGAGCTGATTGTACTGTATACTCGCTTTCATATGCCCTTGTTATTTTCAGGATTATGTGAATAGCGTTCTTCCAAAGGTTTCCAGTCCCACTAACTAGACCAATTATTTGTTCAAATGGTTCAAATGGCTCTGAGCACTATGGGACTCAACTGCTGTGGTCATAAGTCCCCCAGAACTTAGAACTACTTAAACCTAACTAACCTAAGGACAGCACACAACACCCAGCCATCACGAGGCAGAGAAAATCCCTGACCCCGCCGGGAATCGAACCCGGGAACCCGGGCGTGGGAAGCGAGAACGCTACCGCACGACCACGAGATGCGGGCCAATTATTTGTATGCGGCTTCGGTAAGTGATTGTGCGAAATCCGAGGGAATGTGTAAACATCTTCTCCATACTTTATTGCAAGTCATCCAAAGCGCTGTCTAACTCCTGCTCTAATACTGGATCCCCTGTTTTCTAATCGATAACAGTTTCTTCCCCTGTTACATTAGCAGGCTGTTCCTCATTATCATAGAAATGCTCAATGTTGGGAGGGTACTGTACGTTGGAACACTTTTCAGACATTCGCCTCTAGCCAGCCCTGTAACACAAGTTTAATATATTTTCTTACTCCATTTTGATATAATAGCATTCACTTTATGTGTGGTGCAGTCTTTTCCTGAAATTACTAAAATTACTACAAAATAAAAAAGTTTTTCCAAATATGAAACAGGGTTCAAAGTACAAAATAGCTATGTACCTAGAAACAAATATTTTTATCAAATTTGAAATGTTTTGCATCCAAATAATGTAGCCAATAATGTATTTAGTAGTTTGTGTGTTACATGATTTACTAAACACCAGTAATCAGTAGGTGAAATCAATTTAAGAAGAAGTATTATCGAACACCAGTTACAAGTTAAATTCATTTGGAAATACAAATTATTGCCGACTAACACAAATTTCCATCTCAAGACTGTCAAAACTGTTATCGCTTTAAATAAACTTAGTTCATTCACGAATATAACAGGTTCCGTAGTAGAAGACCTTCCACATGTTGCGTAGCTAGTTTTAAAAATATGTAATTACTCACAAAAAACTCTGTAACTGAATTATTAACAGTATTGTCCAGATAGTTTTAGTATAGAATATTATAAGTTCTTAAATAAGTGGAACTCGTAATAAACCACAACCTCATGTCTCACAACACCAAAAACAGTAGAAAATTGCAGTTTCTAGTACACATTCATTCAAAGCGATTTTAAAGTCAGTCACAAGATCAGAACACTCATCTGAGAGCACTGACCTCCAGGTGCAACACCCTCCCCTACTGTTTTTAATTAAGCCCTCTCTTCCTTGTGCTTAATTGTAAAATTCATTTCGAACTCTTAACGTTGGCGTCGTCACCTTTGAATTTTCTAAAATTTGATTTGATTTTTCTGTATAATGAATCCTTCCTGCCAACTACTTTCGATTACTTCACATTTTTCCTGTAATCAGATCGTTTTAGCTTCCTTGCCCTTCCTGTTGGGGTCTTTTCCAAGTGTCTTATATTGTTAGATTTCATTCCCCTCTTTAAAGTTTTTTTTTTATTTTCTTCATTTGTCGAGCAATTGAAGTTATCCAAATTTTCTCCGCAGTTGCCTTCCCTACACCTATATTCGTATGTGCAGCTTTTGTGTTGACCCCTTTTAGAGATGAACTGAACTACAAACTGTAGTGTCCTTTATCGCAGTATCTGCAGCCTCCAGCAATTTATAAATCACAGTTCCTCAGTAACTCAGTATCCCATTTCTTTACTCATTGATTCTTCTTGACCATGCTTTTAAACTTAACCTACTCTTCATCATTACAAAATTGTTAGAAGAGTCTGAATCTTCTCCTGGATATGTTTTGCAGTCTAATGTCTGATTCCGGAATCTTCACTTCAGCGTGATTTAAATAAGATGTTATGCTCCTGTGCCTACTGACCTTTTCCAAAATTATCTGGTCCTCTTGTGACTTTTGAACCAGGTATTTGCTGCAAACACACAGAAATTTATTATACAACCTAAGCAGTCGTTTTCCTCTCTCATCCTCGTTCTGAATCCTTCATTCACCTGTAAGTCTGCCTTCTATTCCATTCTGCACTATAGCGTCCTAATCCATGATTTTTTGATTTTATCTCTTTTCACCTACTGAATTACCCGTAAAATGACTTCAAACAATGTGTCTCCTCATGACTTTCATGTTACTTCATCAAGCATTCCTGAACTAAAGTTGTTGATGTGGGTTTGGTTTCGGTTCTGATGGGAATAATCCTATAGCTTGCAACCGTACGTCATTAAATTGTAGGTCAATGCAACTGGTGGATTATTTCTTCCGCTCGTTTTTGTATCATAAGGCCCATGGTCGCTCACTATAAATTTAAATTAATTCTGTTTGGTTGGATTTGTAGATTTGCGTGTAAACGGGGCAACCCAACAACGAGTTTAATTATAAAAAATTGCCACTGTTTATTAAACAGTTATACATATTAAACAGTGGACTGTTGAAGATTTAATTGCTATCGCTATTTCGATCTAAATGTAACTCGAGCCCCAATTTAGTGGTTTGCAAATCGCTTTAAACATAAGTACATACTGCTTGTATCAGTTCATAGCTACGCCAGAGTTAAAGTCTCAACTCTCAGCAAAATAACTGACCACAAGTGTCCACAGTCCGCTCTGTCCTACCTGTGACTGAGTGACTTACCCCACGCAAAGGCGGCAGCCCTCTTTTATTGACACCACCCGGGTTTTCATACAGCAACAGCAAACAACTGACAGGATCGTTCATCAGTCTGAACTACAACTTTTTATCATGATGTGATAGCTTTAGAGATACCACAACATGTGCACTGAGAAGCTGATTAATATTATATGTAACATAGCATTTTTGGATGAATAGTTCGCTCATAATCTTAAAATGATAGCAATATTCATTAACTGTACCTTAAACATCTGTAGGATGCCAAGGGGGAGGTTACCATGAGAAAAAGATTGAATAATCAACGAAAGTATAACGTTCTACGAGTCGGGGCGTGGAATGTCAGAAGCTTGAACGTGGTAGGGAAACTAGAAAATCTGAAAAGGGAAATGCAAAGGTTCAACCTAGATGTAGTAGGGGTCAGTGAAGTGAAGTGGAAGGAAGAGAAGGATTTCTGGTCAGATGAGTATGGGGTAATATCAACAGCAGCAGAAAATGGTATAACAGGTGTAGGATTCGTTATGAATAGGAAGGTAGGGCAGAGGGTGTGTTACTGTGAACAGTTCAGTGACCGGGTTGTTCTAATCAGAATCGACAGCAGACCAACACCGACAACGATATTTCAGGTATACATGCCACCGTCGCAAACTGAAGATGAACAGATAGAGAAAGTGTATGAGGATATTGAAAGGGTAATGCAGTATGTAAAGGTGGACGAAAATCTAATAGTCATGGGCGACTGGAATGCAGTTGTAGGGGAAGGAGTAGAAGAAAAGGTTACGGGAGAATATGGGCTTGGGACAAGGAATGAAAGAAGAGAAAGACTAAATGAGTTCTGTAACAAGTTTCAGCTAGTAATAGCGAATACCCTGTTCAAGAATCACAAGAGGAGGAAGTATACTTGGAAAAGGCCGGGAGATACGGGAAGATTTCAATTAGATTACATCATGGTCAGACAGAGATTCCGAAATCAGATACTGGATTGTAAGGCGTACCCAGAAGCAGATATAGACTCAGATCACAATATAGTAGTGATGAAGAGTAGGCTGAAGTTTAAGACATTAGTCAGGAAGAATCAATACGCAAAGAAGTGGGATACGGAAGTACTAAGGAATGACGAGCTACGTTTGAAGTTCTCTAACGCTATAGGTACAGCAATAAGGAATAGCGCAGTAGGCAGTACAGTCTAAGAGGAATGGACATCTCTAAAAAGGGCCATCACAGAAGTTGGGAGGGAAAACATAGGTACAAAGAAGGTAGCTGCGAGGAAACCATGGGTAACAGAAGAAATACTTCAGTTGATTGATGAAAGGAGCAAGTACAAACATGTTCCGGGAAAATCAGGAATACAGAAATACAAGTCGCTGAGGAATGAAATAAATAGGAAGTGCATGGAAGCTAAGACGAAATGGCTGCAGGAAAAATATGAAGACATCGAAAAAGATATGATTGTCGGAAGAACGGACTCAGCATACAGGAAAGTCAAAACAACCTTTAGTGACATTAAAAGTAACGGTGGTAACATTAAGAGTGCAACGGGAATTCCACTGTTAAATGCAGAGGAGAGAGCAGATAGGTGGAAAGAATACATTGAAAGCCTCTATGAGGGTGAAGATTTGTTTGATGTGATAGAAGAAGAAACAGGAGTCGATTTAGAAGAGATAGGGGATCCAGTATTAGAATCGGAATTTAAGAGAGCTTTGGAGGACTTACGGTCAAATAAGGCAGAAGGGATGGATAACATTCCATCAGAATTTCTAAAATCATTGGCGGAAGTGGCAACAAAACGACTATTCACGTTTGTGTGTAGAATATATGAGTCTGGCGACATACCATGTGACTTTCGGAAAAGCATCATCCACACCATTCCGAAGACGGCAAGAGCTGACAAGTGCGAGAATTATCGCACAATCAGCTCAACAGCTCATGCATCGAAGCTGCTTACAAGAATAATATACAGAAGAATCGAAAAGAAAATTGAGAATGCGCTGGGTGACGATCAGTTTGGCTTTAGGAAACGTAAAGGGACGAGAGAGGCAATTCTGACGTTACGGCTAATAATGGAAGTAAGGCTAAAGAAAAATCATGACACTTTCATAGCATTTGTCGACCGGGAAAAAGCGTTCGACAATATAAAATGGTGCAAGCTGTTCGAGATTCTGAAAAAAGTAGGGGTAAGCTATAGGGAGAGACGGGTCATATACAATATGTACAACAACCAAGAGGGAATAATAAGAGTGGACGATCAAGAACGAAGTGCTCGTATTAAGAAGGGTGTAAGACAAGGCTGTAGCCTTTCGCCCCTACTCTTCAATCTGTACATCGAGGAAGCAATGATGGAAATAAAAGGAAGGTTCAGGAGTGGAATTAAAATACAAGGTGAAAGGATATAAATGATACGATTCGCTGATGACATTGCTATCCTGAGTGAAAGTGAAGAAGAATTAAATGATCTGCTGTACGGAATGACAGTCTAATGAGTACACAGTATGGATTGAGAGTAAATCGGAGAAAGACGAAGGTAATGAGAAGTAATAGAAATGAGAACAGCGAGAAACTTATCAGGATTGATGGTCACGAAGTCAATGAAGTTAAGGAATTCTGCTACCTAGGCAGTAAAATTACCAATGGCAGACGGAGCAAGGAGAACATCAAAAGCAGACTCGCTATGGCAAAAAAGGCATTTCTGGCCAAGAGAAGTCTACTAATATCAAATACCGGCCTTAATTTGAGGAAGAAATTTCTGAGGATGTACGTCTGGAGTACAGCATTGTATGGTGGTGAAACATGGACTGTGGGAAAACCGGAACAGAAGAGAATCGAAGCATTTGAGATGTGGTGCTATAGACGAATGTTGAAAATTAGGTGGACTGATAAGGTGAGGAATGAGGAGGTTCTACGCAGAATCGGAGAGGAAAGGAATGTGTGGAAAACACTGATAAGGAGAAGGGACAGGATGATAGGACATCTGCTAAGACAAGAGGGAATGACTTCCATGGTACTAGAGGGAGCTGTAGAGGGCAAAAACTGTAGAGGAAGACAGAGATTGGAATACGTCAAGCAAATAATTGAGGACGTAGGTTGCAAGTGCTACTCTGAGATGAAGAGTCTAATGAGTACACAGTATGGTTTGAGAGTACAGGAAAGGAATTCGTGGCGGGCCGCGTCAAACCAGTCAGTAGACTGATGACAAAAGAAAACAGAAAAAAAAAAAGGATACATACAAGTGGCACATCTGCCTTACAGAAAATGATCCACTGGTGGCATTCAGATTATGTAGTTGAGGCTGAATTTAAATTATGTGTGAAAATATGAGAAGAATTTAATTAATTGGTCAAAAACAGCAATTAAACAATGAAAACTTCTATCTAAATATTGTCCGTAATGTTTGGAAACGTTTTCCAACACATGTTGCAGTGGTATTTATGTACCTGTGTTATACGGGATGCTCTAAAATTCTCCTTGCCAACTTGTAGAACTTGAAGAGGAGACTGAGTAGACAATATTTTAAAGTTGAACCCATGATGGGAAACGTACCGTTTCCGTGTTACAACCATTTGAATTCGTTATAGTAACACGACCACTTCTGCAAGTAATTTAATAGGCTCGACCCAGTACATCACTTGTTTTACAATTTCACTTATCAATAACCAAAGAAATAAAAGTAAACTTAATCATCTTTCACAAACGCTGTTGTTTACAGCCAAACTTGAACCATTTTTGTCCTTTTCAAAGGAGGGTTAGCATTCTGATCCATTAAAACTAAGGTTCAATGTGGCGATCAATGTCGCGAACAAATTAGGAAATATGAGAAGAATCTATGTAAACTGTATATCCTATGTTAACGTTTTTTTTGGGAGGGGGGGGGGGGGGAGGGGAGGTTTACGTGTTAGTTGTGACGTCATATTTCTTTGTTCAGAAGACATGTTAATCTTTGCTGTAGATGTACGCGAAAAAAAATTTAGTAGTTTATTTGACGCGGCGTAGGAATATAACAGTCTTTAATTACATGGTTTGTGAGTCACAAATACCGAAAAAGTCCATGCGCAAGTCTTACTTCACACAGCCATGACGCTCTGTAAGAGCGGTAACCACGGTAACTAGGATGCGCGATATGTTGCTGCATGCGCATTACCGAGATACAGGGAACACACTGCGTGTCCCGCTAAACGCTTGCCGTTGCTGTCAGAATGTGAAGCCTTCTGCCATTCCATATCGAATCACGGCACGCGCGCCTAATGCATGCACGCGTGCCAGCTGCAGTAGACACTAATGACGAGACCCCGGCGTTTCACGCCGTAGCATGTTTCCCGCATCCAGCGAGGTACGTCAGTGATGAAGACGCAGCAACCGTCTTCAACACAACTACAGTTACAGTCACGTTCATGTAGTGCAAAATTACGATCATCACGTTCAGTCCTCCTATCGCAATTGTCAACGAGTTAGTGCGTTTTCTCTTATAAAGAAACTTACCGTATGTTAGCTGTAATACCCATGCAAAGAAAGAAATATCTTTTTTCCGCCAATAGCAAATTTCTTGTGATAGGTTCAAATGGTTCAAATGGCTCTGAGCACTATGGGACCTAACATCTCAGGTCATCAGTCCCCTAGAACTTAGAACTACTTAAACCTAACTAACCTAAGGACATCACACACATCCATGGCCGAGGCAGGATTCGAACCTGCGACCGGAGCGGTCGCGTGGTTCCAGACTGAAGCGCCTAGAACCGCTCGGCCACCAGCGGCCGGCTCTTGTGATAGCATTTCCGTTGAAGTCAATTGTATTCGGCAACAAACAATCCTGTCAGAGGAACATCCGAAACTGAGCGTTATAGCAGAAGTTGAAAATACCGTTTCAGTTGTAAGGTTATTTTTATTTAAAATATGACAGGTTTCGGAATCTTATATGCCCGTCATCAAGTGTTGTACTGAAAAAAACAAGAGACCGAAGGTAATAATAGTTTTTACACGCAGTAGCACACATAAAAAACCAAAAATGAAGTTCCATATAACTCATTAGCGCCGACCGGTGTGGCCGTGCGGTTAAAGGCGCTTCAGTCTGGAACCGCGTAACCGCTACGGTCGCAGGTTCGAATCCTACCTCGGGCATGGATGTGTGTGATGTCCTTAGGTTAGTTAGGTTTAATTAGTTCTAAGTTCTAGGCGACTGATGACCTCAGAAGTTAAGTCACATAGTGCTCAGAGCCATTTGCCATAACTGATTAGCTTCGGCCCCTTGTTTGTTTTCACTGTAACACCTGTTGATAGGCATACAAGAGCCCGAAGTCGGTCGTGTTGTAAACAAAAGGAACCTTACAACTGAAGCGGTATTTTCAACTTCTGCGTACTCAGCAAATTGTGCCCGCACCAAGTACGACTGTAGAAAACGGGGAAGGAAGCACATGGGAATTGCACATGAGAATTGTAAACTATTATAAATGACTTTAGGATGAAATTATTAAGAAGAAATTTGGAAGTTCTCTTATTATTTAATCAATGAGCGTGGACACTGAATACAAAAGTTACACATGTCCTCCAATGAACCGTGCTAGAATACAGTAACGGATATTATCAAAACAGAACGAAACAAACCCATATATTATCAAATCCCCATCGTACTCGTCTTATTAAATTAGTGGTAAAACAACGTGAGTCATGACCTATATCCACGGATGACTTAATAAAAGAGCAATATTGTTCCTTGTACAATGAACAAGGCCTCGATTGGAATAAGAGGTCTAAACTTGGTCACAAAGCATCACATCTGTTGAGCTGAAAAATCAGATAATAGAATATTACGACAAAGCACTCTAGCAAGCAACGCTGTCACCGTAAACACCTGAATATCTCCGCACATTCACGAAAGAAGCATCTAAACTTAATAAATAAAACGACGTTAGCTGCAAGAGGTCTTCACGTTCATGCGAGAAAGCAGCGTTAGAGAGGCCCAGAAACTGCAGAAGAGTACCTCTGTGTGCTCATTCCCATGGTCAAACAAACTCAAACTTTAAACCACGCCCCAGTTAGCTGAACGGTCAATAGGACTGTGCACTCAAACTGCACCGTACAGATATTCTTTTACTGTGCAGCCTAAAATATTATTTCCGTAGTGGATGAGAGCAGAGCATAAAGTGTCTTCATGCCATCCTAGTGACTTATCACTTCGCTTACTTATACTGTAAATGAAAGAAGAGTCTAACAGATGGCTTTCAACCTATATTCATTGATGTCAATTATTTACTACAACTATTACGTAACTATATCTAATAATTAAACACGGAACTACAAGGCCATGAGTTGCACGCAGGAACGCAAGGCCGACAACACAACAGCTACACTGATGAAGCAAAACATTATTACTATTGCCTGCCGTAATACTGCGTGCTACGTGGTGGCGTTGAGGGTAAGGAAAATATACGACCGGAGCAGAAACGAATGGGAGCTCAAACTAGCGACGATACGGGCCACGAATGAGTAAATCCAGTGACATAAACTACTTTGACACAGACGAGATTTTTATGGGCAGGCGTCCGGGAACGAGCATGTTGGAAATGGCGAAGCTGTTCGGCTGGTCGCTTGCTACTGCTGTGATCACCTGTCGAAAGTGGTAGAAGGACGGTAAAACCACGTGTGGGAGACGAGATGTTGGACGTTCACAGTACGCGGACGTCAGGGATTGGCTCCTTCTCTGAAGCAGCGATATGTTACAGTTATGACGACAAAGAAAGCGTCTGAGAATGTTGAATGGAAGACACTCTTTCAAATTCTGGAGGTGGCAGGGGTAAAATACAGGGAGCGAAAGACTAGTTACAACTTGTACAGAAACTAGAAGGCAGTTCTAAAGTGTCGACAGGCACGAAAGGGAAGTAATGGTTGAGAATGGAGTAAGACTGTGTTGTAGCCTATCCCCAATGTTATTCAATCTGTACATTGAACAAGCAGTGAAGGAAAACAAAGAAAAATTTGGAGTAGGAATTAAAATCCATGGAGAAGAAATAAAAACCTTGAGGTTTGCCGATGACATCGTAATTCTATCAGAGACTGCAAAGAACTTGGAAGAATAGTCGAACGGAATGGACAGTGTCTTGAAAAGAGGGTATAAGATGAACATCAACAACAGCAAAACGAGGATAATGGAATGTAGTCGAATTAAGTCGGGTGATGCTGAGCGAATTAGATTAGGAAATGAGACCCTTAAAGCAGTAGATAAGTTTTGCTATTTGGGCAGCAAAATAACAGAATGGTTGAAATAGAGAGGATATAAAATGTAGATTGGCGATGGCAAGGAGAGCGTTTGTGAAGAAGAGAAATTTATTAACATTGAGTATAGATTTAAGCGTCAGGAAGTCTTTTCCGAGAGTGTAGCCATATATGAATGTAATACATGGACGATAAACGGTTTAGACAAGAAGAGAATAGAAGCTTTTGAAATGTACAGCTACAGAAGAACGCTGAAGATTAGATGGGTAGATTACGTAACTAATGGGGAGGTACTGAATAGAATTTGGGAGAAGAGGAATTTGTGGCACAGTTTGACTAGAAGAAGGCATCGGTTTGTAAGGACATGTTCTGAGGCATCAAGGGATCACGAATTTAGTACAGGAGGAAAGCGTGTAGGGTAAAAATGGTAGAGGGAGACCACGAGATGAATACACTAAGCAGATTCAAAAGGATGTAGGTTGTAGTAGTTACTCGGATATGAAGAGGCTTGCACAGGATTGAGTAGCATGGAGCGCTGCTTCAAACCAGTCTTCGGACTGAAGATGACGACGACAACAACTACTGCCGATAGTACAACGTTGGTGCAGGCAGAAGTGTTTAAGATACACCGTCCATCGAACATGGCACTCTGCAGTAGACGACACTTACATGTTCCCAAATTGATCCAACGACATAGTCAATTATGACAATAGTGGATTATGAATACAGTGACCGCGAATCAAAGAAACCGTGTCACCTCGTCGGATGAATCAGGTTGCTCGTCGATGGTAGTGTCTGAATACGCCAGCATCCAGGCGATTGACTGCTCGAAACATCCACTGCGTCACGCACGCACGCCGGTGGCGGCAGTATTGTGCTATGGGAGACATTCACCTGGGATTCCATGGACCCATGGTAGCAATTCAAGACACCAGGACAGCTGTGGACTACGTGAACATAATTGCGAGCCGGCCGGGGTGGCCGAGCGGTTCTAGGCGCTACAGTCTGGAACCGCGCGATCGCTACGGTCGCAGGTTCGAATCCTGCCTCGGGCATGGATGTGTGTGATGTCCTTAGGTTAGTTAGGTTTAAGTAGTTCTAAGTTCTAGGAGGACTGATGACCTCAGAAGTTAAGTCCCATAGTGCTCAGAGCCATTTGAACCATTTTGAATCATAATTGCGAACCATCTGCTTCCCCTCACGCGTGATGTCTTCCCCGAAGGCGATGATATCTTCCAGCAGAATAACTGACCGTGCCAGAACCATAATGTTGCTAGAGTGGTTTGAGGGGCATGACAGTGAACTCACATAGGTATCTGCCAGCCAGATTCGCCTGATCAGGAGGTGGGACGCACTGGTAGCGATATCGGCTGCCAGCACCGCTCCTACAAACCACCGGCCCGTAATTTACGGGAATTGTGTGACCCGTGCGTAGACATCTGGTGCTACGTATCTCCGGGGAGCCACTAAGGATTCGTCGAATCCATGCCACGGAAAACAGCTGCTGTACTGCATTCCACAGGTGTATCAACACGCAACTACAGCTACTGGTCGCCACGTTTTGTCTCATCGGTCTATACGTCTTATTTATCAGAGCTATGTATCACGTCCGGCAGATTCAGGTTCTCATCAAGAAGTGGGCCTCAACATGGTGTCTCCAGACCATATCACATACCGAATTTTAAATCAGGAGACGACACCTACCGCACTTCACTTATGATCTTACTCGGTTCTAAATTTACTGTAGAGTTTGGTGACTCGAATAACATCCCTTGATGACTGAAATTGGCTAGCCGCCTTTTAAATAAAGTAATTCTCTAATTTTGAAAGATCTAAAATCGATTTTCTCCCTTCCCCCACACCTCTGGAGCGCAATCGTAGCACCCGACAATAAAGCTTCTCAGTCTGTTGTCCATTTCCCATTCCATTGAGAAGTGATTTGATTCTCAGGCATTACGTAATTTTAATCATGTGTTTCACACAAAAATTATGACGAAATATCATAATGAAACAAGCTGGTAAGACGTGTGAAAATACTGATTTTCCCACTCATAGACGACGTTTTACCATTGATGACGGTCCTACTAGAAGTCTCGGTAAGTCGCATACGATGAACAGCACGAAACTGTAGCTCTAGTGCCAGGAATGGAACTCAGACGTCGTGGATGGGAGCCAGGTATCCTACTCTCCATCATCACACTAGACGACGAGACGCCATGTAGCTCGGTGCCTATTGATGGGTGCGACCATCTACTAGGCGAAACTTAACACTTAACGATTGGACAACATATATAAAATAAAATCGGGAATATGAGGCAAAATGGAGCATCTGGGTACTTGAGTTAACGTTTTCATTTCAGCTCTTTAATATTTTATTTACGACATAAAATGTATGTTTTTGTTTATTATTGCGATTAACATTTTCTTATTTACCACACTTCGTGAATCCAGCAAGGTAAACGAATTTCATAGACTGCCTCTTCGTATTAACAACGCCTACAGTAAGCAGAAACTGCATTCTGACGTGGCTGGTATTCTCACAGACTACCGAAGTCTATCAGTATGGGAGTTACCTGTTGTTGAAACCGCATTACACGAAGAAACTGGTACTTAGCGACTAGATAACTAAAGATTTTTCTTGCCAGGCGTTTTCAGCTGGTTTCACGCAGCCCGCCCCCAATTCTTCTCCTGTGCCATCCCCTTTATCTCGGAGTAGTACTTACACTCATTTGTTGGATGTATTCCAATATCCGTCTTCTCCCACAGGTGCAGTGTTCACCCTCTACAGCTCTATCAAGTGCCATGGAAGCTATTCCCTAATGACTTACACATCTCCTGTTATGCTGCCCCTTCTTCTTGTCAATATTTTCTACAATTTCGTCTCCTCACCGTTCCGCGAAGAACCTCCTCATTTCTTATCTCATCCATCCACGTAATTTTCAACAACCTTCCGTAGCACGGCATCTCAGACGTTTTAATTGTCTTTTCTGATTTTCCCACAGTCTATACTCAATTGCATATAATCCTGTATTCCAAAGGTACATTCTCCGTTATTAGATATTAGTAGACTTCTTTTCTAAGGAATTCCGTCTTTCCCTGTCCTAATCTGCTTTTCGTGACGTAAGGTCAATGTTAGCGGTAGCAGTAATCTTAGAACTTTCGTTAATGCGTTCAGTGTACATAGTATTTGTATTGCTTATATTTACAATAGTCTTGGGCGTCAACAGTAGCTTAACGGGTAAACAGTGCCGTCCCCTCCACCCCCCTCATCCTCTGCCAACCCCCCCCCCCCTCCACACACACACACACACACACACACACACACACACACACACACACATCCTTTTCCTATTGAAAACTCCTCATTATTGTGATACTCATTGATGCTATCCTCTTGATTTTTTGATTGCGATCAACAAACTTTACAAGGAAGTAAAAGGTGCACGTTTGAATAATTACATCGAAAACACACAGTTCTAGTGTCGCAATGTATGCAACGATAACGTGATCATTTTTTCATCGTTTCATTACCAAGCAGTACAAAACCGCGACGAATAAGAACAATAAACACAAAACATAGTGTTTACACTTCCGTTACGCCCCCTCACTTGGTATAACCAGAGTGGCTCCACCCAATAACCAAAAACAAGAAACAATCTCTCCATACCAGGGAGAGGTGGGTCTTGTAAAGAATCAGATCCACATCTTCTCATTGTTTCCTGTCATATCACCCCATCCCACTCCCTGTATAGCATCCTCCGATCTGCTCTTTCTCCTAGAATTCCATCTTACTCTTCCAACACCTTCTCCCCAAAACCCCTTCTCTTTCAGTCCACTACTTCTCCTCCAGTCCTTTCGTTCCTTTTCAATCCCTCCTTCTCCTTCCCCTTCCTCCTCCAATTTCGCCCTTCTGAACTCCCTTTTCTTCAGTTCTTCCTCATCTTTTTCGCCTGTCACAGAAATGTACCCAAGGCACTCACTCTCTAGTGACACACACGTTACATCACTAGCCTTGACCACAATCGGTTTAATAAGTATAATGTAATTTCTCTTGAGATTAATTGCACTGAGGTGACAAAAGTCTTTGGATACCTCCTAATATCGCGTCGGACATACCTTTTCCATGATGTGGTGCGGCAGCTCGACGTGGCCTGTACTCAACAAGTCGTTGGAATAACCCTGCTGAACTATTGAGCCATGTTGCCTCTATAGCCGTCCTCAATTGCGGAAGTGTCGCCGTGCAGGATTTTGTGCATATAAAGTGACATTTCGATTACGTTCCATAAATTTTCGTTATGATTTATGTCTGGGTGGCCAAATTATTCGCTGGAATTGTCCAGAATCCACCAGTCTCGAGCAATTGTGGCCAATTTACATCGTTGTTTGGGATCATTAAGTCCATGAATGCAAATGGTGTCCAAGTAACCGAACATAACCATTTCCAGTCAATGATTGGTTCAGTTGGACCAAAGGACCCAGTATATTCCACGTAACCACAGTGCACACCGTTATGCAGCCATCCCAGCTTGCACAGTACTTGTTGACTACTTCAGTCCATGGCTTCGTAGGATCTGGTCCAGACTCGAGCCCTACTGTCAGTTCTTACGAACTGAAATCAGGAAATGTCTGGCTAGGCGACGGTTTTACAGTCAGCTACGGTCCAACCGACATGGTCACGACCTCAGAGAGGCGCTGCAGGTGACGCCGTGCTGTTAGCAGAGGCTCTCGCGTCGGTTGTCTGCTGCCACAGCCCATTAACGCCAAATTTCGCCGCACTGCCCTAACGGATGCGTTCGCCGTACGTCCACGTTGATTTCTGCGATTATTGGTTAATTCACGCAGTGTTGCTAGTCTATTATCACTGACAATGTTACGCAAATGGCACTGGTATCGGTCGTTAAGTGAAGACCGTCGGTCACTGCATTGACCGTGGTGAGAAGTAATGCCTGAAATTTAGTATTCTCGGCCCATTTTGGACCTGTGGATCTCGGAATACTGAATTTCCTAACGATTTCCGCAATGGATGTCCCATGTGTCTAGTCCCAACTACCACTAAACATTCGGAGTCTGTTATTTCCCGTCGTGTGGCCGTAATCAAATCCGAAACCTTTTTAGGTGAATCACCTGAGTACAAATGATAGTTTCGCTGTTGCACTGTCCTTTTATACCTTGAGGGCGCGATACTGCCGTCATCTGTATATGTGCATATCGCTATCCCGTGACTTTCGTCCCTCAGTGTAATTTATATTAAACCCAAACTCAACCTCGGCTTTTTTTATCATTATATCTTGTCTCTGCCTAAACTCTTTCTAAAATGTCTGCTTACGCGTTTCAGGTCGGCAATGAAGGAGTATTTTTAACGAAGCAGGGTAAAATCAACTTCGTGGACCTGGCCGGCAGCGAGATGACCAAGAAGACACACAGCGAAGGCAAAACGCTCGAGGAGGCCAACAACATTAACAAAAGTCTCATGGTGCTCGGTAAGTTATTCATCATATCTTCGCGAGATAACGGAAACTGATTGTGAATAATTGCAGTATTCATCTAGTTAACAAAGAAAACGGCTCAAGAATATGCCATCACTAAATTACTTATGTGCAGGTTGTGAGAAATATGTGCCAACGCCGTCCAAACATTTTGCACTGACTTTAATTAAGAAGTAACAACACTGACAGAGCATTCTACAATCAGCTCTCTTAAAATGTCACATCTAGTGTTTTCTTTACATCCAACGATGAACTTTAAATATTTTCTACAGTGTTTTAAACTGAGTACTGTTCCGTTTCTGACATCAAGATTGTCAGTTCTCTACGGTTTTATTTAGATCTAGCAAAACCAGGGCAGGCGTTGTCCTGCCTATGTATATTTATTTACCAGAGCATGCACATAAAAGGATGATCTGTATGTAATTTAGAATCTATAATTCGCTGTTGAAAAATGTGGAAAAACTATAGTTCATATCGATGAGATTCCTATGTTGTTGTCGTTATAAATTTGTGATGAACTATACAAATTTTATTAATAAATGGCGTGAAGGAGGAATACTTTTGACTATTCTGTTTGCTACATACGTGAACCAACTTGATATAATTTAAGTAATGCTAATAGCGTCACGCGAGTGGCTAAACAATATTTTCGGTATTTTGATTTGATGTATATATGCACAGAGCTTTTGGAGTTCTTACTCTGGAGTAAGCAGCTTGTAGTTCACGATGAGAAAAACGTGGATTTTCTAAATTTATTCCGATAACGGCCAGTGACTACCCTTGAGCTTTGTTGATTGTCATCGCGAAAGCAAGTCGTTTGAACGTGAAGGGCAAATCAGTGTGGAATCACTGGAATGCGCGGAATCAGCACATCTCCTCCTTTACGTCTGCTCTTAATTATTGTTGCTTCAAACATATTCGGAATCAGTGTTTTTCACGGAAAATCTGGCTCAGTTGAACTACTTTGGCGTGTTGGGATTCCGAAGGAGCAGTACTGGTCAGCCAGCTCTCAACGTCAATATGAGCGCTGACATTCCAGCAGGCTCTAATTAATTCAGAAATTCTACTGGGTGATTAACAGCTCGATCGTCTTCTCTAACTGTGTCAACGGATTTGTATTTCGTAACCGCACCGGGAATTTTCAGTTGAGTCTTATTATTGTTTCGACTGACGCCATCATATAAAGAGCCATGATAGCTCGCTAGCACAGCCAATCGTGATTCCTGAAGTTGTTGGCGATTTTCGGAAGAAAACCCTTTGTATGCTATTCAGTTGTGAAGTTGGCAAAAGTTCTATGGGAACGATACCTGCTGTTTCTCAGCAGCTCTGGAAGCACAGATTCTGATTCGCACAGATTCACTCCGCGCGTCTCGCTCTTTAGAAGCGTCAGCAGGTCTACTGGCTGATAGTTTTCGCACATGTCTAATTGATCTTCCAATGTTTGATTTTTTGGGTGGTATTTCAAGTAATTTCCAGTACTTCATTTTTGGTGGGAGATGGGCCGTCCAAAGACAAAAGGAGAGTGGAATGTCATTCGCCTATTAACAGAAGAAGAATCGTCATTCACATTGACGGCTAGCACTCAACAGAATGAAAATGGTATGCCATTTCAAACTCAATCACCAATTACTAACCATGGTCACAACCACTATTTCTTATTATTGAGGAGTGAGGTGCGAAACGATTTTTCAGTTGACTTAACGGTATAGATATTCTGCGGTGCTATTTATTGGCGAGGTTCAGCAAAGTAGATAGCGTAGAAATCTTCTCCATGTAAAAATATATGTACGGTGTGCTCGAAAATTCCCCTTACAGATTTGTAGGAATTGTAGAGGGCACTGAGTAGACAATGTTTTTAATTGGAAATCATGTCCGGAAAAGTACCGTTCCTGTGCCACAGCCGTCTGAAAAAATGTTTTCTACGTAGGTATGCAAAAGGTTAGCCGTGTGTGGGGGGAGGAGGGGGGGAGGGGTTACGTCTGATCGGCTGATGTCATGTGACGTCTGTCCTACCTCTCTCACCTGGTTAGAGGCTCATTCACATGTCTGTGAGTGTTAGAGCAACATGGCTGAGTACACGTTTGCGGAATACACCGACACGATCCTTTTGTACGGCAAAGCTCAAAAGCTCACGGTAATGGAAGGTCTGCTCTTCGCATTTATCGAGGTCGTTATCCACAACGTCCCTATACATCGTATACACTTTTCGCCACAATTGCGCCATGGCTTAGAGAAAGGGGTACCTTCATCGTCAACAGACGTAACTGGTGCTCCAAGCACACGCCGCACACCCGAATTAGAAGAGGTAGAACTAAAAACCGTTCATTCTACGAATATCATTCGTACATACAGTGTATGCACCTTACTTGTAGTGAATCAAAAGGCTAATCCGTCTTTCAAAAGAATAAAACGGTTTAACTGTAAACAGCTTTAGTAGTGAAAACTGGTTAACTTTCCTCTTTGTTTGTTGGGTTATTAATGAATGGAATTGTAAAATAATGATGTACTAGGTCACACCTAATAAGTTACTTGTAAATGTGGTCGCGTTACCAGCATGTTTTCAAATGATTCTCGCACGGAAACGGTAGTTTCTGGGCAGTTCAAAACACTATCTACTCAGTGTTCTCTACAAGTCCTAGGAGCCTTAAGGGGAATTTTAGAGCACCCTTATGTGCCAACTTTCATGTTGATCGGTCAAACGGTGTCAAAGTCTCTTAGTCTCAAACATCCATTTATTTACGGAATGGTCAGTAACTGTTTGAAAAGGTTGTAGATGTGTTGCAAGGTAGCTTGTGCTGAAAAATAATTGTCAAGCAAAAATTCGATACGTTGCGCCGTTTCCGTGTTACTTTAACATTGCCTTTAGTCAGTCAGCCCATTTCGTGAGTAAATCCAAGCGGCCCGCCAGACATGGTGTCGCCAAACATGTTCTTCCTGTGGTTTCCTAAAACCTAACAAGAGAGTGACGCTAAAATTGGACATGGGACGGTACTAAGGACTGAACCCGAGCCAAAGGCTGAGCACTCTCGTGCGCTGTGAGAACAACTGACACTAATTTATTGTATCTGGCAGTTCGCTTGAACTTGTGCGCGCACTGCCTGATAGGCCAACTTCAATGCTAAATAACTCGGAAACGGCGCAAAGTATACAACTTCATTTTTAGCAATTGTTTCTCAGCACACCCTACCGTTAACAGCATTACAAGCGTTGCAGACTGTTTTCGACTACCCTTTATATACGATGTCAGATCTTTGGTAAAATTAAGTTTCATTTTAGTTTGAGTGAAACAAAATCGAAAGCGATACAATGCGGACGCAAAACATGAACTGAAATTTGGTTAATACTCCACTGGGCGAGTTAGCATAGTGATCAAGCCAATGCTCTGGCATTGCAAAGGAACGGTGATGGAATCCTCGCCCGTCCATTCAAAGTCAGGTCTTCCTAAATCACATCATGTGAATGCTGGGATTCTTGCTCTGTTAAGGCCGCGGCCGATTTCTGTCGCTATTTAGAATGTGACTCTAGTTGGGAGAGAAAGATACTTGATAACTAACTATCTCTATCGTCGATCCCTCACATACCACGATTTTGCAGGAAGAATGGTATAATATTCCCTTAAAAACCATACAGGGCCAGTATTTATCCATTCCGAGACACTAAAAGCTGTTTTGAATGCCAACTGTCTTTCTACACCGTATTAGGCATCATAATCTATCGTGTTTTTGTTGTTTTCAAATTTTTGGCCAACCCCCATAGTTGCACGTTCATCTAAGACAGCTTGCCTTCATTTATACAAATCTGTCTTCTGATACTTCAATCGAGAATAATGTCTCGGAGTAATGCTAACAGACGGGCCTCGAAATGCAGAATTCCTCCTTTCCGGCCCACTGTATGTCTCTTTCATGAACTGTGACTTTAATCTGTCTCGCGTGAGATGTCCCTTGACTTCGCGAATGTCATTGTCAGTGTGATGTACGTGCCTTATTTTATTGTCTCCTACTGACAATAGCGTAACGAAAATTTGTGAATCCCATGCTGGGTATCAATGAGATATCAGAAGTGTTGGGTATGGTAGAACGTTCTCTGGGTACGTCTACTGGGGCCATTAGTGTGATGGTAAGTGCCACATTCGATAGGGTAAACCCCATCTATGAATGGAAACAACTGACCACTAACGATATGACCATTTTCTACAGCATTCCTTCCCTTAACAAATTATAATTTCGTCCAGGTAACCGTAAAGTCCCAAGGTGCCTCTTTTTGACGCTTTTTTAAAATTAATTATTAGTAGTTTACCTTTACATCCAGCTCATTGATTATTTTGATAGTATAACACACCTTTCGTGAATGCGTAAGGTATTTAAAGAATACATTACACACTGACACAGTCATAAACTGAAGTACCAAAGAAACTGCCACACCTGCCTAATATCGTGAAGGGCATCCGTGAGCACGCAGAAGTGGAGCAACAAGACGTGGCATGTACTCGACTAATGTCTGAACTAGTGCTGGAGGGAACTGACACCATGAATCCTGCAGGGCTGTCCATAAATCCGTAAGAGTACGAGGGAGTGGAGATCTCTTCTGAACAACACGTTGCAAGACATCCCGAAAAGGCGCAATAATGTTCATGTCTGGAGAGTTTGGTGGCTATCGGAAGTGTTTAAGCTGAGCAGAGTGTTCCTGGAGCCACTGTGTAGCAATTCTGGAGGTGTGGGATGTCACATTGTCCTGCTGGAATTGTCCAAGTCTGTCGGGATCCACAGTGGATATGAGTGGGTGCAGGTGATCAGACAGGATGCTTGCGTACGTGTCACCTGTCAGACTCGTATCTAGACGTAGCAGGGGTCCCATATCACACCAACTGCATTACAGAGCTTCCACCAGCTTGAACAGTCCCCTGCTGACATGCAGGGTCCATAGATTCATGAGGTTGTCTCCATACCCGTACACGTCCATCCGCTCTATACAATTTGAAACGAGACTCGTCCGATCAGGCAACATGTTTCCAATCATCAATAGTCCAGTGTCGGTGTTGACGGGCCCAGGCGAGACGTAAGGCTTTGTGTCGTGCAGTCATCAAGGGTACACGAGTGGGCCTTCGGCTCAGAAAGCCCATATCTGTGATGTTTCGTTGAATGGTTCGCACGCTGACACTTTTTGATAGCCCAGCATTGAAATCTGCAGCAATTTTCGGAAGGGTTGCATTTCTGTCACGTTGAACGATTCTCTTCAGTCGTCGTTCTTGCAGGATCTTTTTCCGGCCACAGCGATGTTGGAGATTTGATGTTTTACCGGATTCCTGATAATCACCTTACACTCGTGAAACCATCGTGCTGGAAAATCTCCACTTCATCGCTACCTCGGAGATGCTGTGTCCCATCGCTCGTGCGCCGATTATGACACCACGTTCAAACTCACTTACATCTTGATAGCCTGCCATTGTAACAGTAGTAACAGATCCAAAAACTGCGCCAGACACTTCTTGTCGTATATAGGCGTTGCCGACCGCAACGCCGTATTCTGCCTGTTTACATATCTCTGTATTTGAATACGCATGCCTATACCAGTTTCTTTGGCGCTTCAGTGTATTTTATACGTACTTTCTGGTGTGCACACATAAGTCTGGTACGTGAGTCACCATTCGTTTCGTTTCTGCTCGGGGAATCCCAAACTAGGTGAAATTCGAAGTTCCTACTGCTCGGGGAACTAGTTTATGACCAAAGAATGTGTGAGTGTTGCGGCCCTATTTCTACATCTGCGGTTATAAAAAAGCAGTTTGCATATTTATCCAGAACACAGTATGCGGGGACGTTCACTTCACCTTTGCGGTCGTGAGAAATTATGAGTAAGTAAGTAAATCATTTTAGTATATGGGTTTATTTGGTTAAAAAGCGAGCGGTTAAGTTACCGCATCAAATTCGGATAATGTCCCATGCTTTCTCGACTGCCTTCATCATCGTCGTCAGGGGCTATGTCTGACTGTCGTCAAACTGACGAGGTTCCCACTTTATTGCCCAGTAGATGGCGTCTGATTGGCTATATAACTTCACGTTGACACCACTAAGCGAATGGTAAGGTGCGCCCTCTGCGTCCGTAGATTATGTCTGTAATTTGCTACCCATCATCTCTTCTGGCGCACCACTCACATTAGGCGGTGATCTTTCTTTGTCAAGCGCACGCATCTGTGCATTGCTAAGTGCATAGTCGTCGTCTCTATAGAAGCTCGTAGTACACAGTCTAATTTCCACTGCTTCCCCAGCCACAGAGCCCCACTAGTCCGAAGTTCTCTTATATTCAGACTGTGCTCGGCCATAGCTGATTTTTGAAAATTTTTGTACTTAAGATGACGTTGATGTTGAACGCATCGATCGGAAATAGTCCGTATAGACTGCTCCACGTAACTGCTGCCACTCGCAACGGATATTACAAATAACCTGGTAGGCCTACTCTAAGGCCGATATTATCTCTAACAGGTCGCAACATTTCTGTAATGTTCCTCGTGGTCAGGAGACCGGTCTGATCCCTTTCTTGTTTGAGACTTTTCCCACCTTACTCGTTGTTGTCCCACAAAATGGAAGCCTCGCTATGTGTAGGTCCTCCTAGTTTGGTTAAACATCATCGTGTCTTGGATCTCTCCAAAGAGTTGACCTAATGTTGTGGACTGAACACCCGTTTCTTGTGCACTTCGTCGTCAAATGTTTCAGCTCGGAGCAGAAGAGGTCCTTTTGAACTAGTCCTAGATCTGTGAATTAAAGCTACGCCGCCGCTGTCCGATGCACAGAATGGTCGATTCGTCCATCTGCTTTCCATTCGGCCTGCACATCAAAGAAAGGCAAGTTCCCGTCCTTCTCCATGTCCGTTGTAAATCTGCGATTGTGTATCGCTCCGTTCCTATTGTCGGTGAATTGCTCAGCACCGCACTGCCATGCGACCAGATTAAGAATGTGTTATCAACATATCTGATGAGGGTCGGAAGGGGGAAGGGTCAATGGGCAATAGCCAGCACTTGTTTGCCTAATTTCTCCATGAAAAAATTGCTGGTCCCAGTGGTGAACCCATCATTATTTCGTCTTCCTGTCCAAGGCTTCATCAATATATGCACCCATAATTTTGGAATATTCCACCTTATTTACTGATCCCTTCTCAAGTGATACGTCGCTGGTGTTATCATATTTCCTGTGTGGAACTAAATTTACTAGAATCTTTTTTTTTTCAAAATTAATGAAGGTTCTACAGGGTGGCAATTATTGAGATGTATGAAATAAAAGCGTCATAACTTCCGAACGGTTTGCGTTACGACGTTCAAACTGCACTGTTGGCGTCGGGGCACGCGTGGTTTGGTTTAGCGATGAGGCCCACTTTCATTTGGTTGAGTTCGTCAATAAGCAAAACTCAACGGGTGATTGTGTACTGTGCAATGTCCAATGGAATAATCGGTGCGATATTCCTTGATGGCACGGTGACTACCGAACGGTACATGAAGGTTTTGGAAGATGATCTCATCCCCATTATCCAAAATGAGCCTGATTTCGACAAGGTGTCGTTTATGCAAGGCGGAGCTCGACCCTCTCGAAGCAGCAGAGTGTTTGATGTCCTGGAGGAGCACTTTGAAGACAGCATTCTGGCTCTGGGGTACCCAGAGGCCACTGGCATGGGCCTCGATTGGTCGCCGTATTCTCCGGATCTGAATACATGCGACTCCTTTTTTGTGGGGTTATATTAAAGACAAGGGATACAGCAATAACACCATAACCATTTCCGAGTTGAAAACAGCCATTTAGGAAGTCATCGACGCATCGATGTTCCGACACTCCAGTGGGTCATGCAGAATTTCGTTAGTCGTCTGCGCCACATCATCGCCGATGATGGCAGGCATATTGAACATGTCATAACCCAAATCCGAATATCTGTAGTGGCGGTTATATGTTGAATAAAGGGTGTGCCCGCCGTAGTTTGTAACTAATTTACGTTTCTTTTCATATAGTTTAATAATTTCCAACGTGTATTTGAGAGAATCACTAGTTCTCTGAAAAACATGGTCAACAATTTCTTCTGTTTCATTCCCTCCGACAATATTTTTGTGTTGTTACCTGACACAAACTAGATAGGTAGCTGCAGTGAACAAAGCAGCATATGAAAGCCAAGTATCGATGCTACGTCGATGGCCCTAAATGAAGTATACAGCAAATCTTACATCTGCAAGTAACGTGAGCTTATATCAATATCGATTAACAAAGCCAGAAATATCTTAAACAGCAACTCAGTTACGAAAAGTTCAAAGTCTGGGTCCAGGTCCAGAAAGCGATTTAAGTGTTGTATTCGAGAATCAGCATATGGAGGCTACTAACGAGATATATTATACCCAACCGCCAGACAATCTGGGTATTAATTTCTTCTACAGGGCTTAACAGTCATTCCTATGTAGCATATACAGGGTGTTTCAAAAATGACCGGTATATTTGAAATGGCAATAAAAACTAAACGAGCAGCGATAGAAATACACCGTTTGTTGCAATATGCTTGGAACAACAGTACATTTTCAGGCGGACAAACTTTCGAAATTACAGTAGTTACAATTTTCAACAACAGATGGCGCTGCAAGTGATGTGAAAGATATAGAAGACAACGCAGTCTGTGGGTGCGCCATTCTGTACGTCGTCTTTCTGCTGTAAGCGTGTGCTGTTCACAACGTGCAAGTGTGCTGTAGACAACATGGTTTATTCCTTAGAACAGATGATTTTTCTGGTGTTGGAATTCCACCGCCTAGAACACAGTGTTGTTGCAACAAGACGAAGTTTTCAACGGAGGTTTAATGTAACCAAAGGACCGAAAAGCGATACAATAAAGGATCTGTTTGAAAAATTTCAACGGACTGGGAACGTGACGGATGAACGTGCTGGAAACGTAGGGCGACCGCGTACGGCAACCACAGAGGGCAACGCGCAGCTAGTGCAGCAGGTGATCCAACAGCGGCCTCGGGTTTCCGTTCGCTGTATTGCAGCTGCGGTCCAAATGACGCCAACGTCCACGTATCGTCTCATGCGCCAGAGTTTACACCTCTATCCATACAAAATTCAAATGCGGCAACCCCTCAGCGCCGCTACCATTGCTGCACGAGAGACATTCGCTAACGATATAGTGCACAGGATTGATGACGGCGATATGCATGTGGGCAGCATTTGGTTTACTGACGAAGCTTATTTTTACCTGGACGGCTTCGTCAATAAACAGAACTGGCGCATATGGGTAAGCGAAAAGCCACATGTTGCAGTCCCATCGTCCCTGCATCCTCAAAAAGGACTGGTCTGGGCCGCCATTTCTTCCAAAGGAATCATTGGCCATTTTTCAGATCCGAAACAATTACTGCATCACGCTATCTGGACATTCTTCGTGAATTTGTGGCGGTACAAACTGCCTTAGACGACACTGCGAACAACTCGTGGTTTATGCAAGATGGTGCCCGGCCACATCGCACGGCCGACGTCTTTAATTTCCTGAATGAATATTTCGATGATCGTGTGATTGCTTTGGGCTATCCGAAACATACAGGAGGCGGCGTGGATTGGCCTCCCTATTCGCCAGACATGAACCCCTGTGACTTCTTTCTGTGGAGACACTTGAAAGACCAGGTGTACCGCCAGAATCCAGAAACAATTGAACAGCTGAAGCAGTACATCTCATCTGCATGTGAAGCCATTCCGCCAGACACGTTGTCAAAGGTTTCGGGTAATTACATTCAGAGACTACGCCATATTATTGCTACGCATGGTGGATATGTGGAAAATATCGTACTATAGAGTTTCCCAGACCGCAGCGCCATCTGTTGTTGAAAATTGTAACTACTGTAATTTCGAAAGTTTGTCTGCCTGAAAATGTACTGTTGTTCCAAGCATATTGCAACAAACGGTGTATTTCTATCGCTGCTCGTTTAGTTTTTATTGCCGTTTCAAATATACCGGTCATTTTTTAAACACCCTGTATATGAGTACGCTTGCGTAGCATACGGGATATAGAGCCTACCGCAGTTGGCAGATGCCCCACAAAACCGGTGCCGCGACAGGGAGAGCCTTACATGAAATGCCTCTATATGTTTGAAGTCCTGTAGGCTACGGACGAGTCATAATTACATAGGCTACGGCTGTGGGCTCCATGCTGATGATGAAGCCAGTACTAATTATCTCAGAATATTTATAATGCACGAGAAAAGTTTACCACTGCTTTTAGCTACCTATAAACATATCGTAAAACTTACAACTGATATATTTATTTATTTCCTGTATACAAAAACCGTATACTCATTTAACTGAATATGTTTTCAGCAGTTTTCTAGGTTGCAAATACACACTTAAAAAAAGTTTTGCAACACCCCAGCTCCCAGAACTCATTAAGATAGACGTTGACTGTGGATATTGTACCACAGACACAGTCCCACAGAGATGTCACTAAACCCGCCCAAAAATGTAAATAACCATGCATTAGCAGCGCCTGTTAGACGGAGGGGGTCCGACAGCCGATCAGTTTCAGTCATTCCACCAGGAAGGAGGCTCGTGTTGTCTGTGGTTCACCATGCTTAGACGGTCATTACAGCGGTTCGATCGCGTCCACATTGTTACTTTGTGCCAGGAAGAGCTCTCAACAAGAGAAGTGTCCAGGCGTCTCGGAGTGAACCAAAGCGGTCTTGTTCGGACGTGGAGGTGATACAGAGAGACAGGAACTGTCGATGACATGCCTCGCTCAGGCCACCCAAGAGCTATTACTGCAGTGGATGACCGCTACCTACGAATTATGGGGAACCCTGAAAGCAATGACATCATGTTGAATAATGCTTTTCGTGCAGCCACAGGACGTCGCGTTCCGACTCAAACTGTGCGCGATAGGCTGCATGATGCGCAACTTCACTCCCGACGTCTATGGAGGGGTCCATCTTTGCAACCACAACACCATGCGGCGGGGTACGTATGGGCCCAACAACATGCCAAATGGACCGCTCAGGTTTGGCATCACGTTCTCTTCACCGATGAGTCGCATATGCCCTCAACCAGACAATCGTCGGAGACGTGTCTGGAGGCAACCCCGTCAGGCTGAACGCCTTAGACACATTGTCTAGCGAGTACAGCAAGATGGAGGTTCCCTACTGTTTTGGGATGGCATTATGTGGGGCCTACGTACGCCGCTGGTGGTCATAGAAGGCGCCGTTTTGGTGGTCATGGAAGGCGCCCTAACGGCTGTATCATACGTGAATGCCATCCTCCGACCGATAGAGCTACCATATCAGCAGCATATTGGCGAGGCATTCGTCTTCCTGGACGAAAATTCGCGCCCCCATCGTGCACATATTGTGAACGACTTCCTTCACGAAAACGACATCGCTCGACTAGAGTGGCCAGGATGTTCTACAGATATGAACCCTATCGAACATGCCGGGGATAGATTGAAAAGAGCTGTTTATGGACGACATGACCCACCAACCACTCTGAGGGATCTAAGCCGAATCTCCGTTAAGGAGTGGGACAATCTGGACCAACAGTGCCTTGATGAACTTGTGGATAGTATGCCACGACGAATATAGGCATGCATCAATGCAAGAGGACGTGCTTCTGGATATTAGAGGTACCGGTGTGTACAACAATTTGGAGCACCACCTTTTAAGTTCTCGCTGTGGGGTGACACAACATGCTATGTGTGATTTTAATGAGCAATAAAAAGGGCGGAAGTGATGTTTATGTTGATCTCTATTCCAATTTTCTGTAGAGGTTCCGGAAGTCTCGCAACCGAGGTGATGCAAAACTTTTTTTATGTCTGTATTTGTTACACGGTGAATTTGTGAATAATCTTGAAGCGAGCAGGTTTGGTTGCTGTAGATAAATATATGGTGTAAATTACTGTGTACCAGTTTTGCGGGTCTTATGTCTCAAAAAAAAAAAAACGGAAAATCATGTGTAATAGACATGACACTGAGTTATGTAGAAACGTCTGATGAAGAAGTGTCTACTAGGTATTTAGAGCACTTCATGAACTTGCAAGTAAGAGCTTAGTCCATGCAGGGTGGCGTAGTGCCTGGCATCCCTTACCCATGTGCGACGCGTCGCCAGTAGAATTCCGACCTCTGGCAATTATTTGTCACTTGGAAGTTATTATTTGCGGAAGATTCTTGAAATATCTATGTAATGTCTGTATATTCGAATATTCGATGTATGTATAAATAACAGCAGTCTGAAATATGCCATGTTTGTATAACTAGGTGCTTTCTCCGTCCAGGAGGTCAGTTCTGTTCTACCTGTAAGTTAGTGTCTGTAATAAACGTGATTTCATTAAAAGTGTGTAACTCCATTGACGACCTTGCCCTCGGATTTGGACTTGAGTGTGTTTTAGATGTGACATAGTTTGAAGAACCTGAATACAAGCAGTTTCTCACTCCTAAGATTCGTATACTCAGGAGACAAATGTATTCCAAAAGAGCAGCAAGTCAACTGCCCTTCAGGCATCCATCACTATTTTCCAGAGTCGCTGGTAAGCTCCCAACTAAATGACATGATCGGTTCGACCGTGTTACCAAATACAAAGAATGTAATGACCTTACGTGTTTGACAAATGTATACTTGGACAGCCCAGCCAACACTGGTTCGAGAACAATGCAGAGAAGCTCAATAGCTGGAACACGTTTCAGGCCGAACTGTACTAAACGTTTGGCGATTCTCAACAGCAAGTCCGCTTAGCAGGACAACTGAAGAACTGGGCCCAGCGGCATGGGGCAGAAGCCAACAAAGTTTCACGCTTGATGGAAGGAGTCGCAGACGACATATAGCAACCTCTTCTGGTAAACGGTGTCTCAACGACAAAAGAATTCATCAAGTGGTGCCAACTAATCGAGGAAATCAGCAGGAAAAAGAGTTAGGCGAAAGAGGTACGAACAACTGCCTAATGTGGTCCTTATGGTACTAGTGGAAAACCACTCTCTTACGCCAGATAGTAAGAGAGGAGATACATCGGTGCATGATAGCCAGAACTGTCGCACCGAGTACACAAGAGGTGGCAGCCTTGAATGTGACCCGATGCGACAGGAGGTAATAGAGAATGTTGAAGAGTTGTATCGATCTTTCGCACCAATCTCCAGCACGCACCAAGAAGAATAGATTCGGCCAACTCGGAATTACGCCACAGCCATCAAACGACAACTCCTTATCCGACCAGTGCAGGTGAAACCAACTCCTACGTCAAGTTGAACGCCTCGCAGAAGAGTAGACGTTTGGACAACAGAGTACGACACGCCTCTTTCTTTCCGGGCCAGGATCCCCTGGACAGGTTGTACGCTGCTGCAGAGAAAAAAAGGTGAGTTTCCGACGACTACTATGCCGCCAGATGTCAATCATCACAACAGTTACATTCACGCCAGTCAGCTGCAGACGATTATAGGCGACCTGTGGGCCGCAGCCCATTGCCATACCCTAGACAAAGTCGCTCCCCAACTTGCAGCAGCCCTTCCTCAACGCCATACAGAGGTACCAGCCGCTCACCTAGCTGCCAACTACACGAAAACTAAGCGAAGCTACCGTTTATAGAGATGAGGTTGCCACATATGCAAATCCTCCATGGACGACAGGTACCAAGATGTCAGGAAATCTCACTAACGTCATTAACGGCGGCCAAGCTTTCTGGGTGCTAGTCAGCTCTTTTTCTGTAATGTCACATGCGCATCGTCGTTAGCTAAGAAGACCATGTTCCGTGAAACGAAAGCATTTCTTGAAATTCGTAAACGGAAAAATTTGTAGAGCTAACAGGAACATGTATTGGAAGAACAAGTACCAATAAAAGAACACAGCACTTCTAATTTCTAGTTTTATCAGAATATAGTTATAATGTTATTTTCAGATGGGTCTTCTTGCACGCAACATAACCAGTCATAGATTGTGGAAGACCAGAGCTCCAGATTAACGAAGCCATTCCAACAAGCATACATAACAAAGATTGCTGTGGATGGTTGATATCCGACCGCCATCAATAAGCAGCAAAGAGCAAACTATTTCTCAGCTGTGACATGTAGAAGACCTACTGATAAATCGAAGTTAATGAGGCTCAGCAGGCAAAGACAACCTCCTTGAGTTTAAAGTTATGCCATTTAGATTGTGTAGCACTCCGTCCATCCTCGAACATGTGACAGACAACTTGCTTCTACAGCTTAAGTGGATGAAGCGTCTTCGCTGTCTGGATAACATTATCGTTTTTTCGAAGACGTTTGAAAAACATCAACGCTGCCTTATAATCGTGTTGAAGTGTGCTCGGACTGCAGTCTTCCATTTGAATCCAAAAAAGTGCATCTTCGACACCCTTGTAGTGAATGGTGATGAAGTCCTTTCTTATCCAGAGAAAAAAGGAGCAGGCACAGATTTTACGACTCTTCAGTACTACTGTGATGTGAGAAGTCTCCTAGGAATGTGTCTGTACTACTGGCAGTTCATAAAAGACTTCTGTCCAAGGCACGACCCTACAATAACTACTGCAGGGAGACGCCATATCTTCCTCGAACGAGATGCAAGAAACATCTTTCATTGTCCTTAAGGAGGCCCTAACATCTTGTCCAGTCCCAGCACTGTATGACTAGAATGCCGAGACATAACTTCTCACCGACACTAGCTGTTATAGAATGAGTGCAGTTCTGGTGGAAATTCCGGAAGTTGCTGAAAAGGTGGTAGCTTATGCTTCT
This sequence comes from Schistocerca americana, assembly GCF_021461395.2. Taxonomy (NCBI): domain Eukaryota; kingdom Metazoa; phylum Arthropoda; class Insecta; order Orthoptera; family Acrididae; genus Schistocerca; species Schistocerca americana. Next base: position 416,172,793 of record NC_060119.1, read on the forward strand.
AAAGTACAGTCCAACTTCTCTACAACTGAAAAGAGCGGCTTGCAATGGTCTGGATGATCCAACAAGTTCTGGTTGTATTTATTTGGCAAACCGTTCACAGTTCAGACGCACTACCATTCTCTAAGCTGACTACCCTGAAGAATCCTTCTGGTCAACTAGCAGAATGGGCACTAAGGCTTTAAGAATATGACGTTACGGTGGTTTACAAGAATGGGTGCAAATACACGGACACTGACTGCTTTTCGACGAATCTTCTGGGGGAAACAGCAGTGTGGATGAATTCTGTTATTGGTGAAGTAAATGGCATTGTTGCTGAACAGAGGCAAGATCCTCACTGATGAAAACCATAGAATTATTGAAGTAGGAGGATTCTGTTTAATAAACAGAACATTGTATAAGATTACCTATGATCCAGTGGGGCGGTAATGTTCGCTCATCAACCCAACTCATCTACGGCCAGTTAGCCTAAAATGTTTCTGTAATGCTCCATTATATTGTCACCTGGGATTCCTAGAGCGTCTAGACAGAATAAGACGTATCACTGACCAGGTCTGTACCGATCCATTAGACACGATGTGAACCACAGTAAGGAATACCGATGACAAAATCATGTGCCACACTTACCTCAGAGGTTTTTGGCACCAATTTCGCCTATAGCAGTGCAACTCCAATGAAATGGCATCGGCCTTTTTGGGAGGTTTGTTAAGTCGACAAATGGGGATCGATGAATAATAATCGGTCCTGACTGCCTCATCCGTTATACTGTCACCAACGTTGCGCCGACTGCGAAAGCTCCGAAAATTGCAAAGTTCATTGTAGAAGACATAATTGAGAAGCAAGGAGAACCCTGTGTGATGATTTCTGATCATGAAAATGTTTTCCAGGCGAGATTAGTATCACACATAATTTCACTTTGCGACAACGTCCACAGGTCACAACGGCCTACCATCCACAGACGAATAGCCTAACAGAACACTTTAGTTGGACACTAGCAGATACGTTCTAAGATCAAACAGAGAGACTGAAATACAATACTGTCTGTCCTGACAATCGCACACAACACTGCGAGGTAAGACTCTACAGGTTACGCCACTTTTTCTACTCCACAGTCGTGACGCCAAAATATCAATGGATACACTGTTCCCATTTCAACTGGAGGATATTTAGAATGACTACATGAATCACCACGACTAAAGAATCAAGCATCTGGCTCCTATATGGAAGCTGGATACCCGGGAGAAAGACCGATATTGCTGTAATACCAAGCGTTGGTCAGTAAGATATAGCCCGGGAGACTTGGTGCGGATTTTTAAACCAGTGTTGGAAGTGGGACTGTGGGAAAAGTTAGTAAAGCGCTTCTATCAGCCGTATCGTATCCTTCATCGATTTCGGCCCTCACATATGAAGTTGAGGATTATGATACTTCCTGTAGAAGAGAAAATCACAGAGATGTCGTCAATGTCCTCTGTATCAAGCCCTAATACAATCCTGAGGCGTAGTTCGATTAAGGCAGGTTCAAGGAAACTGAAGACTCACTCTACGGTCGTGAAAGCTTCGATGAGAGGGACTAGTTTCGATGCTCATATTAGTCAGGAGGATATATCAACAGACCCAGAACGTGAGGATCCTCTAGCGCTACCATACAGCAGATCATTGACGAGAGATTGACTGAGACTGTTGGTCGTTGTTTCTCTAGGAGAGAAAACAACACCAGGAGCTGTTGTACATGCAGCATGGCGTAGTGGTTAGTGCAGTAGACTGGCATGATGCTGGGCGCCAGTTCAAACCTGGCCACCAACTACTATTTGTCATTTAGTGTCAGAATGTAACACTTCTGGAATATTCGATGTTTTTATAAATAACAACATTCTCAGTATTCTATGGTTTACCTAAACAGCTGCACATTCTAGCCAGAAGAAGGTCTGGGCTGGCGTAAATAATAACTGGTGAACTTCACAGATGGCTTTGCCCTCGAATTTGGACTTACTGTCGCTTAGAGGCTGACAGTTTAGTGCTAAACTTCTAAACTCGTGTTTGAAGGTGTCTGGTTGTAATCCATAAAATGTATAAAACTTATTGTAATACTATAAAACGTGACTCTCAGTGTAAGGAACTGTTTAAATATTATCACTTGTACGGAAGTGTGTGAAACTCACAGTTTAGTCGGTACATCAAACAATTCGCCTGCGAGAGAGTAATCCGTTTTCAAATAAATTTACGCAGCCATCTGACTGCAAAACAAAAATGATTCGGATTAAAGATGTTGACCTTGAAATTAGCTTATCTTTATTTTAGTCTTGTAAACAATCACTGAACCTCAGTTATTATTGGAGAGCAAATGAAAATAAAAGTTAACGCATCTGATTGTCTATTAAAACTGCTTGAAAACTCACGAGACAGTACTTTCCTGAAATCTGTTACTGATATGAAACGTTTTGAATTGACATGACATTATTTTCACAAGTACACTCTGACAATCACTGTACCTTATGATAATTAAATTCGTTGGCCTATCTGTGCGCACGGAACTCTCGTCTGTGCTGCAATCTGTTACTATTAAGATAGTGATGAAACTGTCAAAAATCAAATCTCATTTACCGTACTTGCTAAGCAAGGCATGCCCGTATCTTATCACTTTTCATAAAAATGCTTCTGCAGCACACAAGTAGCGATGTTTAACGCGAGTAGACAAACACAT